>NC_043712.1:38610643-38750854 GCF_006229205.1 Suricata suricatta | reverse complement strand
GAGGAAGGCACTTGTGGGGAAGAGCACTGGGTGTTGTATGGAAATCAATTTGACAATAAAATATTACTATATCTCAAAAAAAAAAGAAAGGTCTATTTTATTATGTAATGAGGTGACTTTTGGAAAGCAAGGAGGTAACCGAAGGATGGGGGCTGGTTGTCAGGGGAACCAACCATATGTTTAGAGGGTTAGAAATTTCAGTCCCACTAGTAACTCACCTCCAGGAGAGGAGAAGAGCTGAAGGTTGAATCAGTCCCCAGCGAGCCAATGAGTTAATCAACCACACCCATGTAAATGAAGCCTCCACAAAACTCCAAAAGGAAACTTGGTGAACCAGCCTATTTCCACACACCAAACCCTAAACTTCAGGAGATTAGAAACTCCCTTTGTTCGGGACCTTGCCCTGTGCATCTCTTCATCTGGCTATTGATTATTATCCTTCAATGTCCTCTGCAATAAACCAGTAATTTAGTAAGTAACTTGTTTCCCAAGTTCTGTGAGTTACTCTAGCATATTAATCAAACCCAAGAAGAGAGTCACGGAACCTCTAATTGAAAGCCGTTCAGTCAGAAGCAGAGGTAACACGTTGGGCTCGTGATTAGCATCCGAAGTAGGGGGGTCTTATAGGACTGAGGTCTTATCCAGGGGAATCTGATGCTATCTGCATGTAAATAGTTTTAGAATTGATTTGAACCCAGTTTGTGTCAAAGACTTGCTTGGTGTTGTGGAAAATTTCTCCTTCATCCACACACTCGTTGGAATTAGGTACAGAACCCTTTACTGGGGTCTCACTCAGGGATTTTGTCTAGGCTGTAGCCATTTGGCCCTTTCCAGGGGATGAGAAAGGTTTTATGATTCTTTTATATGAGAACAATTAACAAAGACTTCAGATCTAATTCTCATGTATTCGAAGAGTCTCATGAGAGTAGGATCTACTCCTAGCACTGAGAAATCCAACAATGTTTCATTTCTTCACATTTGTTTAAATAAAGGATTTTTTCTTTAAAAGAATAAATAATTATTCTTACAGTGAAAGGTTTGACCTACATAAAACAGATTCATAAAAATAGTTTTAAACCTTTTCAAGGTTTAAACTTAATATCAGATTTTATTACCTTATAAATAAACCCTATAAAAATCCAAAGTGATAACAGAACAGTATAATTTTAGTAGGTTTATTCAGTGAGGGTAATGTCAATATTAAACTAAAATGGTTAGTATCATAAAAACAATCGTCGTTCAATTCCAAACCAATCATTTAATATTCTACTTTGTGATGCAGGGTTGAGAGTCTGTTAATCACATTTCTCCATTGCTGGCTGGTTTCCTGCTAGGTTTAGCCAACAGACGGCACCAGATGGAACCAGTAGGCTAGAGCAGGAAGAATAGACTTGGGCCCACTTGCCTATTCCCAACTTCACCTCAGCGGTGGACCTTGACCCTGGAAGGGTGGTGAGCTCTCATAGAAGCAGATGAGATTCCAATTACGGACTCCCCAAAAGAACCTCATCCTACCCTTTCAGATATACAAACACTAGCTAGATAGCATGTATCCTTAGAGGTCTGAGACCCAGCTACAAAACTTCTGAGGCAACAGTGCTGGTTGAACCCCAACTTCCTTCAGTCTAAGGGGTGGAAGATTTTTTCTGCTATTACTTCTTTAATAATCCCTCTTGCCTAGTTAAATATCCAATATAAATTTCAACAACCTCCTATATTAAATTATTTCTTTAACATAAAGCCATCTTTAATATGGCTTCCCTTTCCTGACTTGACCATGACTGAGAGTTAAAAATCAGATGGCCCCAAATAAAGGAAATGTGAGCTTCCAAGTCAGTAAGATAAAGGTTCAAAACCTGTAACCAATATTTTATTAACTCTGAGTGCAAAATATATGGATTTTAGTGTCAAGTGAGCCAATATATGATGGTGATTTAGATAAGATAATTTAAATAATTTGGGCCTTCTCATTTTTTATGATTTATTTGTATAAGAAGAGTGATTCATCTTGAGCTCCAAAATTCCATTATACTTGTTGCAAATGTTTCAAAGATATGTTAAAATGTAAGTCACACGTGAAGAGATTTAATCTCAGAGACAAAAACATCAAATCTAGCATACAAACACACACATGCTTACACATGCACACACTCACACACACTCACAAGGACTCAGACTTCTCAAAATTAAACAATTCTCAGTAGTTAATAGATTTGGAATCACTAGAATTAATCATACTTTTCACTCATTATAAGACAAAGCAATTTTCTCTTCACAACTGGAATTGCAGTGAAAAAAAAAGGACATCATAGCTATTTCACAGAGCCTTGGAGAAATTATTTAAAAAATCTTTGTTATCTGAAATTTCTCACACATTTCTTTACAAAAGACATTTCTCCAGGGCGCCTGGTGGCTCAGTCAGGTAAGAGTCTGACTTTGATTCATGTCATGATCTTGCAGTTTGTGAGTTTGAGCCCCTCATCGGGCTCTGTGCTGACTGCTCAGAGTCTGGAGCCTGTTTCTGATTCTATCTCTCCCTATCTCTCTGCCCCTCCCCCACTCGCACTCATTCTCTCTTTCAAAAATAAATAAACATATTTTTAAAAAAAAAGACATTTCTCAGGGGCACCTGGGTGGCCCAGTCGGTAAGTGTCCGGCTTCAGCTCAGGTCATGATCTCAGGGTTCGTGGGTTCAAGCCCCACGTCAGGCTCTGTGCTGACAGCTAGCTCAGAGCCTAGCGCCTGTTTCAGATTCTGTGTCTCCCTCTCTCTCTGACTCTCCCCTGCTCACGCTGTATCTCTCTGTCTTTCAAAAATAAATAAAAAACAGAAAAAAAATTAAAAAAAGACATTTCTCAGACATTTTTTTTAAAAAGCTATTAAAGCAAAGATTTAAAAAGAATTCCTTCCCAGTCTTATTTAATCTTTTAGGGAGTATATTTTTACGTGGTACAGTGTATCAGTTTGGTAATTTTTCTTGCTAAATTATTGTATTCCCTAAATGCTGATTCAGGTCAATTTTGTATGCTATCTGACTTTTATGAGAGATAACAGCAGGTGAAATAAAATTTAAAAAGCTCAAAACACCTTCATTAGTAAGTTACACACAATATCATGCACTAAATACTAACAGCAGATTTGGCTTTCTCCTTCCTACATCCTTTATTTTAAAATGTCCATTTTTAATGAGTATTTCCAGATCAAAGCCTGATGACTTTAAGTAAACAGTCTACTTAGAGTTTCCACTGTGACCCTGTCTCAATAGTCCCTGAGTCTGTTTTCTATAAAAATTTAAGAATATCAATCGTGTTCAAGGCTCTTCCAGTATAAGAAGGGTGGAAAGATTCAAAAAATGAAAGGGAGGGGCACCTGGGTGGCTCAGTCAGTTGAGCATCTGACTTTGGCTCAGGTCATGATATCATAGTTCATGGGTTTGAGCCCTACATCAGGCTCTGTGCTGACAGCTCATAGCCTGGAGCCTGCTTGGAATTCTGTGTTTCCTTCTTTCTGCCCCTCCAGTGCTCATGTGCTCACTCTCTCTCTCTCTCTCTCTCTCTCTCTCTCTCTCAAAAATAAATAAAAACATTAAGAAATTTTAAACAAAAAAATGAGTCAAAATTCTTGTTTATTTTCATTTCTCATGAGTTTTTATTGAAAATTGGCCACGTAAGCGATATAAGGTGGCAACCTTATAAATCAGACCCTCTAATCCCCAGGTGTTCATATTGTTGCTGTGTGTTGTGGTATTGATGCTGCTGTTTTGCTTGTTTAGTGACTTTTCTAAACTAATCCTGTTAAGCCTGTTTTCTTGGTAGTATGTGGCCAATGCAATTCCTGCTTGGTTAGGTTAATGGTCAGCTAAGGACCAGACAGAAATTAAATGTCTTGTGCCCATTAGGCTCCAGCCCTTGCTAAGGGGTTCTGTGTGTCTCCTGGTTGCCTACCTTTAATGCTTTCCTAGGCAGTTCATTCCTCTGCCTTAACCTCCATTTTGCTATGTATATACGGAACATCCATTTGTGCATTCCAGAATCTTTTCCAATACTCACTTTCTTTTTTTTAATTTTTTTAATGTTGGTTTATTTTTAAGAGACAAAGAGAGCATGAGTAGAGGAAGGGGCAGAGAGACAGGGAGACTCAGATTCTGAAAGAGGCTCCAGGCTCTGAGCCGTCAGCACGGAGCCTGACGCGGGGCTCAAACCCACAAACCATGAGATCATGACCTGAGCCAAAGTCGGTCACTTAACCAACTGAGGCCACCCAGGCATCTTTCTAATGGTCACTTTCAATCCTAACTTTCTTCATCTTATTTGAAGAAAAATACTCAGACACTTGAGATTATTTTTTAACAGACATTATTACTATGATTACACATGTATGTTTTTTTTAAATATTTTATTTATTTTTGATACAGAGAGAGACAGAGCCTGAGAGGGGGAGGGGCAGAGAGAGAAGGAGACACAGAATGTGAAGCAGACTCCAGGCTCTGAGCTAGCTGTCAGCACAGAGCCTGATGCGGGGCTCGAACCCACAAACGTGAGATCTGACCTGAGCCGAAGCCGGAGGCTTAACCGACTGAGCCACCCAGGTGCCCCTGATTACACATGTATGTTTACTTTGGAGAGTTTTTAAGTGTAATTGATCTTTGGAATAAATTTGTAGGCAAAAATTCATGTGACAGACGTATGTATTTTTTAGAATATTTTATCTTGGTACTGTTGTAGGACTGGGTAGATGGCATTATTGATCTTTTCCATTTCTTACATTTGTAAGAGAACTCTGGGAACTCAATAAACACCTGTTGACTAATGACTTGAAAGTTCTTACTCTGTCTCAGGGGAGCCAAACAACAACTGCACGCCATCTTTATTCATAGCTGTACTGTCTTCCTTTGTGTTCTGCTTACAAATCAGTGTTGAGGGCAAATACACCAGGACACACACACCCATGTAGCTATAATTTCTCATATTAAATGTATGTTGGTCAACTACAATATGTCTGTAGGTGTAATATTAGAGGTGAAATGTAAAAGAACCAGAGAATGTCATCATTTGTCCTTAGTGATGTCATATTTGAATCTGTTTTCTTTTATTTTTAAATGTTTATTTATATTTGAGAGAAGAGTGCAAACAGTGGAGAGGCAGAGAGAGAGGGAGACAGAATGCGAAGCAGGCTCCAGGCTCTGAGCTGCCAGCACAAGGCCTGATGCAGGGCTCGAACCCACAAACCATTGAGATCATGACCTGAGCCAACATCAGATGCTTTGCCGACTAAGCCACCCAGGTGCCCCATGAATCTGTTTTTATAAACCAACTTTGCCTATATAATTCTTATCAGTATCCACTCCCTGAGGAAGCGGCATACTCATTTATATGCAATACAAACTGCTCATTCATTCTGGATTATTAGTTCCCTTATTAGAAAATATATGGGGTAAATTGCCTACAGATAATTTGTAGATCTCAACATGACTCTTATTAATGACAAAACCAGTACTAGGACATCAGGGGTAATAAGCCCACAGGAACATTGTTACGGCGTAAAGTTAAACCCTTCACCACACTTGGAAAAGCATTGTTAGATATCTTTGCGCTATTTGCCCAGCGTGATGTTTGTGCCTTCATATGTATCATATATGTATGTGGAATTTGATATGGGTATATAGAAAGTTACTTCAAATCGATTTATCAGAAAAGCAAAAGTTATTTTCCCCAAATTAAGAGATCTCTCTCTGTATCTCAAGACAGACTTGACTTTGCTCTGAAGTAACAATTACCAAAAAATAAAAAGTCATTTTAAACTTCAGGCTTTCAAATCCTTCTTTTCTTTTACACTTTCTGGAGGAAAAAAACAGTTTCTTTTGCTATCATGTTTGAAAACTCAATCCATATTCCACTTCTTACATATTTTCTAGAAAATGTTTACTGGAAGAATGAGAACCTTTCTAGGCATTTGCCCATTCCCTCAAGGTCTCATTCTATTCCCTCTTTCATTTACCACCTTCTAGTTATGTGACGTTAGCCAAGCTACTTAATCATCATAAGCCTCAGTTTCTCTTCTGTAAAAGAAAAAGATAAATGGCAATACATACCTCAAAATGTTGCTGAGAAAATTAAAACAGTCCTGTTTCATTTGTGCTTAGCACCGGGTAAGGATGCGGTGAATGCTAAAATATTTTTTTCCATCTTTATTTAGGTATGATTGACAAAAATTGTATATATTCAGGGTGTGGGATGTGACTTTTAAAAAAAGTGTCACATGATTTAATATACATATATATTGTGAAATGACTACCACAATCAAATTAGTTAACACATTCATCACCTCATATAGTCACTTTGTTACATTATATAGTGAGAACACTTACTCTCGTAGAAAATTCCAAGTATACAATGCAGTATTGTTAACTATTATCTGTATTCTATTAATTAGATCCCCAGTTTATCTTATAACTGAAAGTTTATACCCTTTAAACAACATCCCCTTATTTCCCCCATTCTCCCAGCTCCCCCCACCCCCAGCAACCACGGAGTTTCTATTAAGAACAGGGGTTTCTTTAAACTTCCTTTGGTTTAAAATAATAGATTTTTTTTGTTATAAACGTTCTATACCTCCTTTTTCTTAAGACCTAAATCTACAAATCTTACCTTTTTACGTGTAGCTACTTCTGCATAAAAAGGATATTTTACTTACTCTTTAAACAAAGTTGGATTGCCTCAAGTTAAAAGACAAACTTCCTTAATGTTTAAGTCTGTTCATAAAATTGGGGGAATTTTCTTAAATATTTTAAACTTTAGTTACAGATTCAAAATATTTTATTTGCTTTCTTTTTTTTATTTTGTTTTTGAGTTCATTTATTTATTTTGAGAGAGAGTGCACAAGCAGGGGAGGGGCAGAGACAGAGGAAAGAGAGAATCCCAAGTGGGCTCTACACTGGCAGCACAGGGACCAACATAAGACTCGAACTCATGAAACTGAGATCATGACCTGAGCTGAAACCAAGAGTTGGATGCTTAACCGATGGAAAGTTCTTTATTTTTCTTGTTTGTTTTTGTTTGTTTTTAATTCCAGTGTAGTTAAATACAGTGTTAATTTCAGGTGTACAATATAAAATTTAATAATTCCGTATATTCCTCAGTTTTCATCAACATCAGTGTAGTCTTAATCCCCTTCATCTCTAAGTGCTATGAACCTCAGACAGAATATAACCCAAAGAAGCAAAACATTTAGTGAAATCTTATAAATATAATAAATTAGAGTCAATAAAATAATTTATTTTATACCTTCCTATACTTAGGACCTCTACAGGAGCTCCCAAATAAGCAACACCTCACAACTCAAGTTTAAATACATGTCTGTAATGAACATTGTTCTCCATCCACACTGAGTTTAACTAATTTCTTTACTGAAGGATTGGATTCTATATTTCTTCCACACTTTTCTTGGCTGCTTAACTGCAATCTGTGACATGTTAATGCTTTTTTTTAAGCAAGTTTTTGGCCACATCCTTGCTCTCACTTTTTCTAATTATTTTTTTTTCATCCTGGGAAGTGTTATTTAGTCCCCTCACCTGTCTCACCCATCCTCCAGCCACTTCCTGTCTAGTTACCATCAGTCTGTTCTCTATAGTTGAGTCTATTTCTTGCTTTGTCTATTCCTTTTTTAAAAAAATTTCCTTTACTCATTTCTTTTGTTTCTTGCACATATGAGTGAGATCATACGGTATTTGTCTTTCTCTGACTGACTTATTTCACTTAGCATTGTACTCTCTAGCTCCGTCTTTGTTGTGGCAAGTGGCAAAAGTGCATTCTTTCTATGGCAGAATAAGTCCATTGTGTGTGTGTGTGTGTGTGTGTGTGTGTGTGTGTATCACATTTTCTTTACGCCAAAAGATACTTGCACTGCTTCCAAATCTTGGCTATTGTAAATAATGTTGCTATAAACATAAGGGTGCATGTACCCCTTTGAATTTGTATTCTTGTATTCTTTGAGTAAATACCCATTGATGTGATTTCTGGATCATAGGGGAATTCTGTTTTCAAAATTTGAGGAAACTGTATTGTTTTCAAGAGTGGCTGCACCAGTTTACATATCCACTAAGAGTGCAAGACATTCTCCTTTCTCTGCATCTTTGTCAACACTTGTTTCTTTCGTTTTCGATTATAGCCATTCTGACAGGTGTGAGGTGATATCTCACTGTAGTTTTGATTTGTGCTTTCCTGATGATAGGTGATGTTGAGTATCATCTGTCGGCCACCTGGATGTCTTCTTTGGAGAAATGTCTATTCATATCTTCTGCCCATTTTTAATTGGATTACTTGTTTTGAGGGTGTTACGTTGTATCAGTTTGATATACTCCAGATACCAACCCTTTATCGGATATGTCATTTGCAAACATCTCCCATTCAGTAGGTTGCCTTTAGTTTTATTATTTCTTTGCTGAGCAGAAACTTTTTGTTTTGATGTATTCTCAATAGTTTATTTTTGCTCTTATTTCCCTCACTTCAGAAGATATATCTAGAAAAATGTTGCTATAGCCAATGTCACAGACATTACTGCCTACGTTCTCATCAAGAATTTTTATGGTTTCAGGTCTCACATTTAGGTCTTTAATCTATTTTGAGTTTATTTTTGTCTATGGTGAAAGAAAGTGGCCCACTTTCATTCCTTTCCATGAGGCTGTCCAGTTTTCCCAGCACCATTATTGAAAAGACTGCTTTTTTCCCATTGGATATTCATTCCCCCTCTGTCAGAAATTAATTGACCATATACTTGTGAATTTATTTCTGGGTTTTTAATTCTATTCCATTGGTCTCTGTGTTAATTTTCTATGCCCATACCATACTGCTTTAATTACTACTGCTTTATAATATAAATTGAAGTCTGGGATGGTGAGGCCTGCAGTTTTGTTTTTCTTTTTCAAGATTGCTGTGGCTATTTGAGGTCTCTTGTGGTTCCATACATATTTTAGGATTGTTTGTTCTAGCTCTGTAAAAATGTTGGCATTTTGATAGGGATTGTATTAAATATGTAGATTGTTTTAGGTACTACAGTCATTTTAACATTTGTAGTTCTAACTCATGCCCCTGCTCTTGCTTTAACACTCTAAAGTCATTATAATGCATTTTGACATTTCTAACATTTTCATTTTTTCATTTTTATGAAAATACTTCTGTATCTATATATCGCCTCATCTTTCGTCACTTATTTTGACTGGATGCTCAGTAATATTTAAGTAGTATAAAGTATTAACTCCAGATACACGGATATTGTGGCAAATTGTGTAACAGAAACACTTCCCTACCATCACTGAAGAACACACTGTACTTCGGGTTATCACTTAACAGTCAGCCTGATTTAATGCTAGGGAACAGTGGAGTCTGGGGAATTTCACATAATCCATAATGGCACCAAGTATTATATTACTTAATAATGTTTCCTAGATAATGTTATGCAATTCCTAGTGCCTTTAGATATTATAACTAATTAAATGCAATTTGTTTTAAACATTTCTAGATTTGCAGTTTTTTGTTATTATGTACTTTTCAAATGGATCCTAACATGTAATTACAAGCATCTGGGATTCCACAGAATATTTTGATATTAAAATATGATCTATGTACTTCAAAGTTTGGAAACAAAGATGAATAATACATAATCCCTGATGTCAAGTTTACATTTTAGTGAAAGAAAAATATATGCAGGACATGGATATCAATAAAAAACATACTATGGCAACAGGTGTATGAGTGGGTAATGAGAAGAGGTTAATTCATTCTGGGCAGTTTTTTAAGGTTTATTTACTTGAGAGAGAGAGAGAGAGAGAGAGAGAGAGAGAATGAATATGAGTGGGAGAGGGGCAGAGAGAAAGAGAGAGAGAGAATGAATATGAGTGGGAGAGGGGCAGAGAGAAAGAGAGGGAGACAGAGGATCCCAAGCAGGCTCTGAGACCATGACCTGAGCCAGAGTTCAAGAGCCGGATGCTCAACTGACTGAGCCCCCCAGGGGCCCCCAGACTGAGCAGTTTTAAAAAGTCTTCAAAAAGTCTCTATAAGAATTGAAATAAATGAACTATGTAATTGCTTAAATTAAAATACAGTCACTTTCTGACTAAAACACCTGTCAACACACTTAAATCTATTCTTTTGTGCAGACTTGCTAAAAAATTATAGATTTGCTAAAAAGCTAAATGTTTATTTATACTTTATTAACCAGGAGGTAGCCAAATACAGATGAAAATCCAAATCCAGCTACCCCATTCGGGTATTTGCCATCGCTGGCTATTTTGCAATAGTGATGTACTTGAGCCATGTGACTGAAACCATACGGCCGGCAAATCTGGAAACATTTATTCTCTGGTTCCTTAACGGCAAACACTTGCTGACTCCTATTGCATTAACATTAATACTGGGCAGCCCTGCAATCTTAGCCCAAAACTTCTAGGTATCTTAAAATCACAGTGCTTCTGGTTAATCACCACAGTTGGTGGCTATGGATTTGGTCTCATTCTTTTGGACCCTAATCCCCCAAAACATCTAATCAAGAAAGGGTAATTTCCTACATCATACTGTTTTTTAATAATGGAATTGCTCCCCTTTTTCCCTTCTGCCTGAACTAATTTACACCTACAATTGAATTAGTTCCCTAACTGGCTTTCCTATATGTTGTCCTAGCAACACTTAGAAAATGGCTACTACTTTTCACTGCCCTTGAGAAAAGGCTTATCAGAAAGGAATCAAACATTTCAGATGGAAATATAGAGAATTTTTGAATAGTGTCAAAATAGTCCTGACTTGGGGAGGCTCACTTGGTTAAGCATCTGACTGCAGCTCAGGTCACAATCTCATGGTTCGTGGGTTCGAGCCCCACATTGGGCTCTGTGCTGACAGCTAGCTCAGAGCCTAGATCCTGCTTCAGATTCTGTGTCTCCCTCTCTCTTTGCCCTCCCCTGCTCGCACTGTCTCTCTCAAATAGATAAAAATTAAAAAAATAGTCCTGACCTCAGGGAGCTTGGCATTTGACTATACTGAATAGTTTGGAAATAAACTGGTCTCTTCTAGTAAACAGCAGATACTGCAACGATAAAGCAATGTCACCTATGAACACAGAGTAAAGAGTCATTTGTATAGTCTCAAAGTCTTTATGCATAGAATAGTAAATATGAGCTCGATGCAAGATTTCTGTCTTTATGGTTTTTTTTTTTTAAGTAAAAGGTCAATCTGTGAACATTTATTAAAGGCTCACTCTTTACCATGCATTAAGAACAATGGACCAAAGGAGCAAGATAATGTCCTTAGCTCTAAAACGCTTACATGTTTATAGAGGAGACACACATTTATGGAGATAATAGTGACACCCAGATTTCTCTAAGAGCTTCAAGAAATATATTTTGCATAATGGGAGCTGAAGACTAGAATACTAGAGTGGGATCACTGAGAAAGCGACATTAAACTGGCCCCTGAAATATAGGCAGACCTTTTTTGAAGTGGAAATGAAAAAGAAGGGTTTTCCAGATCCAGGAACAAATAAATCAAATATCTAGACTAAAGATTAATGTTTTCAGTGTTACTAACTTCCGGATACAATGCAGCTGCAAAATGTTATTAATAATATCCTGGTCAATAATAAAGTTCTTTTATCAGTCTTGTTTTAAAACTTCAGCATTTGATTTAAATGCTAGTTAATTCACTTGCAAGATAAAATTCTAATTTAAAGAGCTTGTTAAAGTTAAAAAAAACAGAGAGGAATGAACAATTGGTCTTTCCATAGTCTTGTTTTAGAGAAAGACTAACTCCTTCTGCAGCATTTAAAATATAACATTAACAGACAGCACAGTTTTGTTCTCATCTGCCCTGGTAGACTCCTTCTATCCTTCTATCCTCAATAATATTTAACTGACAAAATTCAAATAATGGTATTTGAGGATATATGTATACTATGAATGTCATAAACATATTCTCTTATGTTTAAAACTAGAAGAGGCTGGCCTTTTATTTTTTATACTATATTTCATAAACAAAGAGCTATATTTTTACCTAGAAGGTACTGATTTCACATAAGATACATGCACAGCACACCAATTACACACAGTGTCTCTCGCTGTTCAGAAAGCCGCTGAATTGAAGGAGCCACAATACCATCTAGTGTCAGCTACGCACAGTCTCTACTAACACGGAGAATAGTAGACTAAATTAACATACAGAAAATAATGGAAAACAAAACCCGTGCCCTCTTTTTTCAATGATCAGAAATAAATATGTTGTCTAGCATGAAGTACTCTCTTGCACCTCCCCTATCTTTTATTTGTTTTTGAACCAAACTTGTCAAGAGAAAATATCAGTCTCCTCAGGATGTAATAGTCTGCCATCTTTCCGTTTAAGACCGATCCCACAAATAACAGCTCATCAGATTACCAAGACAGTATTTCTCAACAGGGTGATCTGTTGGGTTGAGATCCTGCTGTCCACAGTAATGTCACTCAGCAAAATGATCTGTGGTACAATTCAGCCATTATTCATCCCTATTTGTATGCTCTATGTGAAGTCTAGTTTCATTGACTCTTGCCTTTTTTGCAGTCTAGAAATTGACATGTCCCTAAATTGGACTGAGCTGCTTTAGGAAGTTCTGCATTTCTGGATGTATTTAATCTAAACTTAAGTGAGCTCTCCTGCATGAAATTTATAAAAGGGACTCATGTCCTTATACCTCAAGTTCCCTGAGTGCCTAACTTCTCTCTCCTAAAACTTGCTCTAGTGATTGCTTTCATTGGCTGGACATACAACAAATATTTTGAACTAATTTATTTGATTTTTGTACACATTGTGCCATGTCTTCACAACCTGGTTGTGAAATCTGATTTCGGAAGGGGGTTTGTCTACTTTCAGCTAACAAAGGTTTGCCTACAAAAGTCACTCAAAAAATAGCTGGTAACTGGCATCCAGGCTGGAATATATCCTGCTTACTAAAGCGATATTCATGTGACTCACTCTTGTTCTCCACTGCATCTGACAAAAGCTCAAGCCACAGCTCCTCTAACATATTTTGACAGCTTTAATGATCTATAATTGACACATAAAAAGCCGTATATATTTAAAGTGTACAATTCCATCATTTTAACATATGTATACTGTCATGAATCCATGATCAGAACCAAGACAATGAACACTCCTATCTCCCTCCTGCCCTGCAAAATTCCCTCCTGTCCCTGTGTAATCCCTCTCTATGACTAGGTGCTACAGGCTGAATTGCATCACCCTCAAAATTCACATGAGGAAGCCCTAACCTTCAGCACCACAGAATGTATTTGGAGATTGGCTTTAAAGGAGTGATTCAGTTACGGAGAGAGCATGACCATGGGCCTTAAGCCAATCAGACTGGTATCCTTGTAAGAAGAGGAACTTGGGACACACAAAGAGACACAAAGGTCACATGTGCACAAAAGAAAGACCATGTGCGGTCACAAGGAGAAGGCCGCCATCTGCAAGCCAAGAGAAGAGACTTTAGAATGAAATCCACCTGCAGACAACTTATCCTCAAATGTCCAGCCTCCAGAAAAAGCACATTCATGTTGTTCAAACCACCCAGTCTGTGGTGTTTTGTTAGAGCAGCCCTGGCAAACATACACCAGGCAACAACCGACTACCCTTCTGTCACTATGGATCAGACTGAATTTGCTAGAATTCTATATAAAGGTACACTTTGGGGTCTGGCTTTTTCTTCATTCAGCTTAATTTCTTTGAGATCCACTCATTTTGTTTCTGTTTGTTTAAAAATTTTGGGCTTTCTAATAGATATATGGTAGCATGTGACTACATTTTTTAATTTGCATTTTGTTACGACAATGGTGTTGAACATCTTTTCATGTGCTTATTTGCCAAAATTGAAGTGTCTATTCAAATATTTTGTATTTTGTGTTGGGTGTTTGTTTTCTCATTACTAAGTTATTACAGCTCTTTATATATTCTAAATAAATGTTTTGGGGTGCCTGGGTAGCTCAGTTGATTAAGCGTCCAACTCTTGATTTTGGCTCAGGTCATGACTTCACAGTTTATGTGTTCGAGCCCCATGTCAGGCTCTATGCTGACAGTGTGGAGCCTGCTTGGGATTCTCTTTCTCTCTCTCTAAAAATAAATAAATAAACTTTTTTTTTAAAAAAAAGGGCTTTATCAAATAGGAGATTGGCAAGTGTGCTCTCTTATTCTTTTTATTCTCTTCTTAGTATCTTTCACATAGCAGAAAATTTTAACTTCAAGTAAGTTGATTTGTCAACTGAATCTTTTATGGATCATGCTTTTGGTGTTGCATCTGGGAAATCTTTACCTAACTTCGTGTCAGAAAGATTTCCCTTATGTTCTCCTAGGAGTTTTGTAATTTCAGGATATAAATTAGGTCTACTACCTATTTTGAGTTAATATTAGTATGTAACCTTTTTTTTGCTTTTACATCATTGCAAATAATGTTGCATTCTGTCTTAAATGTTCTACCACCCCACTCACCTGTTTACACACTCATTATACCTCTTCTTTTTTAAAAAAATGTTAATGTTTATTTATTTTTGAGAGAGACAGACAGAGACAGAGCACAAGTGGAGGAACAGCAGAAGAGAAAGAGAGACACAGAATCTGAAGCAGGCTCCAGGCTCTAAATTGTCAACACAAAGCCCGATGTGGGCTCAAACTCGGGTACAGTGAGATCATGACCTGAGCTGAAGTCTGATGCTCAACCGACTGAGCCACTCAGGTGCCCCTCTCTTTCTTCTTTTATCACATCCTTTTATCCTTCTAAGTCAACATGCATCTTGCTGTGTCTACAGTACTAGCAGTTTAAACCCTATATCTCCTGATTTCTAGTCTTCTTCACATATGTGCAAATCCAAGTCACCTCTATTAAAAATAAAAAGTAAAACAACACCTTTTTGAGTCTACCTAGCTTTCTAACAACTTAACCTTAACTTGCCTTGTTCTTTCCCTACAAAGCTATTCTCTTGAGAGAATTATCTAGTTTTTCACTTTCCTCTCCTCCAACACAAGACTACCGGGCTGTTCTTTCTATCAGCATCCGTGATTTCCTTTTGCCACGTATACAGGCCCCTCTTCTGCTTTTCTCACACAGGCTCTCTGGGAGGCATTTATACTGCTGGCCTCTCCCAATGGTGGGAATTTCCTTAGCTCGTATGAAGCCACTTCTCTGGGTCTTCTCCCACCTGTCAGCCCTCCTTAGTCTTCTACATTGTCTCCTCATTTTCTCTCTGTTACTGGAGACAGGTCTTCCCATATTTTCTCTTCTCATTCTATATGCTCTGCTTGTGATCATACACAAAATCAAAGACGCTACTGCCAGCCTTAAAGCAATGAATCCCCTATGTGTATTTCTGGTCCAGACTATTATACCCAGACCTATATAATAACCTTCCTGCTGCATAATCCCAGTATGCTATATGTGCACATAACACATTCTTCTGTTTATCCAAACATGTGGCTCATTCTATATTTCTGTGTTGGCAGATAGATGGCTTAGCACTTGCTCTGTCACCTAAATCAGAAAACTGTGATTCACCCTTAACCACTTCCTCTCTCCATTCCCCACAAAAAACAACGAAGAGTTTTCTCTTATTTATGTCTTCAATCCAAACTTCCTCTCCATACCCAGGGTTCCTACCCTCATATCTCCTCTAAAGTTTTGGTCCCACAGACTCTAGCTCTTACTCTTTATAAATTCAACTTTCATACTGATGCCCAGGTAAACTTTCTAAAAGGCAAAAAAATTTTTCATGGGAACACTAAGCAAAATCATGCATCTCTACCACCTAGAGATCATATTGCACCCATTCTCATACAACATTACATGCCTTCCCGATCTGGATACCCTGAATTTGCCATCTTTTCTCTTAAGTCTTATCACTAACAGTTTACTCCTCTACATGACTTCTAAGATCCACGTATAACTATCTTCTTCGAGTTTCCTGAACATGGCATTTGAATATACCACCAGATCTTAATCCAGGATATGCACACCTTCTGTAAACGCCCTTTCCTTTCATGTCCATTGGTGACCAACACAGCCTGAAAAGAGTAGTTCATTCCTTCTCTTGCATGGAACCTTCCATGACTCAGTAAAACCTAAATGAACATTCCTTTTATCCCACAACTTATACTTCTATAACAGCCCTTAACATATTGTATGATAATTATATTTTACTTACATTTCCCAGTGGCTGCACTTGAAGTTACAAGTCAGCTCAAATTTCTGTTTACACCTTCTGTGCCTAGGATAGTGTTTGGCACACAGAAGGTTCTCAACATATTTGTTAGATTAATGATCAGTTTCTCTCTTTTCCTACAGAGACTTGCTCAAGTAGAGATCATCTGCAATCAAAGTTATACAAGTTTCCCTTTTTCTTTAAGGGAATAGGCACTGGTTATGTTCTAATCTACAAACTTTGAAGCTAGAAAATACTTCTTGAATCAGGTGTGATGAAAAGGAATTCGATGCATTGAGAACACCAAAAATGTTCAGCCGTTTAAGGTTCAGTGTGCAATCTTAAATTCAAAAGGCACTAATGGCATTCAATCTTTGTAGATGTTCCTAGTCACCCTTAAAAGGGTGAAATATATTGCATCTGCATGGAAAATAAATACTGCTTTTGCCATTTTGCTTCCTGTTATTTATGACTATAGAAGAAAAACTTGATCATTTAAGAGGTAATTTTTTTTAATAATTCTAATAATTTGCTTTTAACTTGATGGTTAATGATTGGATATATCTTAAAAATTAGAATATGTATAAACTTAAGAAAATAGTTAATGTGATATAAACCATTAATAAGATATTCTCAAAGTACTTTGAAAAAGCACACATATTAAGAAGTATGGCCTCTGCTCTTTAGGTAAGGGAAAATAGAGAAAGGTAAAGAAAGTTAAAATAATCATAAGTCCTAAGTTTCATTTCCCATTATTTTTATCTTACCGTTCAATACCAAAGGTCCTTGTCATCACAAAATTATCAATAGGGAAATAAAACATTGAATCTAGGGCTGACAAAGGTCTAGCAATAAATAAATAAATAAATAAATAAATAAATAAGGAGTAAGAATTCACATACTCACGTTCTCTCTCCCATTTCAATCACTGCCCTAAAGCCAGCCAGCAGTACTCACTAGAATGACCTGTGAAAACAGAAAAACCACGTGCAAATCTGAATTCTACTGCTTGCTAGTTGTGTGACTGTAGGAAGATCATTAACCCCTGACTCTATAAACTCAATTAGTTAGGCTTATCTAGTAAAAGGATTTGATGAAATATTGTCCCAATCAGGATAGGCTGGGCTATGCTCGGCCAATAAACAACTCCAAAATCTTAGCAGCTTCAAACTACAGACTTTATTGCCAGCTCATGCTCCAGGTATATCATGGTTGGGCAGCTGATCATTCTATTCCATATTATCCTTCTCTCTCCAAGACCCAGGATTATGTAGTATCCATCAACTAGAACTCGCCAATCTGCCAAGGAAGGAAATGGATACCCAGCAAGTTGCATATTGACTTTCAAAGTTTTGTACCAGAAGTAACACATGTCACTTCTGCTCATATTTTTCTGCTCATATTTCAAGAGAGAAGTGAAATCTTAGCAATTCTGGCTACCAAGAATAGCCAGAAACCTTTATTTTACATAAATATTTTCTATTAATGCATGATATTAAAATATACTACAACATTTTGATATGTTCAATGGTACTGGGTAGAGAATAACAGTAATAGCCCACTGGAGTGAAGGCTTACTCTGTTCAGGGCACTTTGCTAAGAGCTTCACTCCTATTATTTTATTTAATTATCATATTGGCTTCTAAGGCAAATAACTGCATCTATCAGATGCAGCTAGCTGCCTTTCCAATGACCATTCCCCCATTTTTTTTTTTTTGGTTTTTAACAACACAGCAGAGATTTCACTCAAGTGTGTAAAGTGTCTAAAGCTCACATCACCCTTATTCCAGGAACAAGGTGAAAAACTTGTGGCCCAAATGATATGTGGAACTCCCCAAACACCATCATTTCTTGAAAAAGATGTAAATAAATAAGGCAGAATTCTCTCTTCTTTTCACATGTCTGCAGAAGGCAGAAATGATATCAAGTGATACAGCTTCCACTTAGGGAAAGTGAGGTAAGAAAGCATGGGGTTGGCATAAACATCACAGAAATGGTGGCCATGACATCATTGCTGATGATGCCGATCTGATGCCAGCAGCCACTCCTCTGCTGCCTCCCTGTGATGTGAGCTAAATAAACCAGTTCCTCTTTGAGCTGATTTCTAAAGAGTTTTATCTTATTTTCATCTGCATCACTCTTAATCAATGCAGTGTATATCTCCCAAGGATTAATAACAAAACAAAATGAGTTATAGAAAAGTTATTTATAGATAACAGTCAAAATAAGACCAATTAGTGCCAGAGATAGAAGTTAGATCTATAATGGCCTGACTCTAAAACTGGATGATTCACTAGGGATCTTCTAATCAATTCCAAACAGCTGTGAGTCAAACCCTAGATAGTTGACATTTCAAAACATATGTGATAATCAAGTTATTAATAAAATGAAAGTATCACAAAGGAATTGAGAAGTTCTTAGTGTTTATAAAATAGCGCTTGTATAAAATCATGCTTCAGTTCAATGTATCCAATATATCTATTGGTATATCTTGGGCATTGTGACTTCATTGTTTAAATATATTTTTAAATGAAAGATTAACGAAATAAGTGACAATAAGCTAACCGCTACCTTCGTTAGGCTTCAGTTCTCTCACTTATGAATTGTAGTCATTGATTAGGTAAGATTTATTACTTTCTTGTCTATGTAAGCTATGATTTTAATGTGGTGATGAAAGCAGATAAGTTTTAGGTACCTGATTATTCTTTGCATACCATCACTGATAGAACAATAGGAATTATTTGTGGTTTTTTTTTTAAGTTTATTCATCTCGAGAGAGACAGAGAGAACAAGTGAGGGAGGGCTAGAGAGAGAGGGGGGAGAGAGACTCTGAAGCAGGCTCTGCACTGCCAACACAGAGATCGAGGCAGAGCTCAAACCCATGAAATGCTAGATCATGACTCCAGCCAAAACCAAGAGTCACAGGCTCAACCGACCGAACCATCCAGGAGCCCCAGGAATTATTTGCTATAATAGCTATCTAGTCAAGGGCCGCAAACCTCCCGAAGGCAGAGTCATCCCTGCCTTGGTCACTCTGTGCTTCTAGCATTTGATAGAGGAATTGTTCAAAGTATATTAACTCCTGGATGAAATGTTCAATATTATTCTGCTTAAAACAGGGACAGGATAAGACAAAAACAATCATGTTGAACGAATCACAGACAGTTGTATTGATTTTTTTTTTAATTTGGAACCAGTTGTGAATATTGCAAATAGACATATCTAGGCTTAACTAAATAAAATGTTCCTTACCAGTTAGAGGTGCTTTTTGATTAATGATCTTGTGAGTTCTCAGTCCCAGAATATAATAAAAATACAGGTAAATATTAACCTTGAAAAACAAATATTTTTATGAACTATGTGAGGATAGACTGGTAATATTTTACTGATAATAAATAGACTCTAAAATTTGAATGGTTGAAAATACTAAAAATTATTATTTATTCACTTAACAATCTTTTGTTGTAACTTTATTTTTTATTTTTTTTTAGAATATAACACGATTTTTTTAACATATGCAATTATTTTCCATCATTTACAATACAGTAGTTACAATGACACTCCAAATGGATAAGCAAAGTATATTGTGTCAGGTAGGGTGGCCTTCCTCCCTAAAGTGTTTCCAGGATCCAGCCTCCTTTCATCTCTGGCCCTACCATTCCCTTGGCCTCCTCTCCATCTGTATCCATGTGGCTGAGGAGAGAAAATCAGGAGGGAGGGTGTTTTATGGTCCCTGAAGGAAAGATGTTTTCTAGTACTCAGTCACTATAAAAACGTGGATACAAGCCATATTTAACAGCAAGAAAGACTGGGAAATGTAGAATATCTCTTTAAAAAATCAGAATAAAGGAGGGATGTCTGTGTGGCTCATCAACTCTTGATTTCAGCTCAGGTCATGATTTCATGGTTCATGGGATTGAGCCCCTGTGTCGGGCTCCACACTGAGTATGGAGCCTGCTGGAGATTCTCTCTCTTCTTCTCTCTCTGTCCCTCCCCTGCTCATGCTCTCTGTTTCTCTCTCAAAATAAATAAATAAACATTAAAAGAGTCGGGATCAAGGATTACAGTAAACAATTGGTCTTTGCTATTCATATTACAATTCTGTAATCGGTAATTCTGCGTGAAATTATATAGACAATACTTCACAGGAAAACAAGCAGCTTCCCTTATATATTTGCTTTGGTCTTTAAACTCCTTGAACGCATCTTCACGCATTGCTGTTCTTCCTTGATGACATTAAGCCTTGTGAAAATAAACTGAATGCATCCTGAGAATTTTAGTGTGGGAGCTGCCAATGATATTCTTAATGCTGCTTGTGTCACATATTCTTCTTTCCTTAGAAAACTCATCAGTGAAAGATTGTGCGATGCTAATTCAGTCTCGGTCTCTGTACTAATTCACATTGTTTCCATTAGAAGTTCTATTCATTACTGAGACTGGATAAGCACAGAAAACACAAAATTGAAAAGACATTTATTTAAATTGACTGTAATGAGTCAGTGGCTTCTATATTCCCCTTATTATCTTCAAATGCCAAATGAAACTTTCAGTAATGGGCGCTGGCCGTTGTTCAGTTTCATGATTATTTCACATTTGTTCAAAAGTCAATTGAAATAATTGCTTTGGTTAAAATAATTGAAGGTCATCTGTAGACTGATTTATCTGTGTGTGTGTGTGTGTGTGTGTGTGTGTGTGTGTGTGTGTTCTCTGTAAACAAGCACCTATCACAAATTTTGGAATATTTTCTTATATTTAAGGAAAAACAAAAAGCAAACAAATAATAAAATAAAGGGGAAACCTTTGTGATGTTTTATTGCATTATTTTTTTATTTGTTCCTAAAATTTAGACTGGTAAGTCTGATGTTGATTTTATAAGTTTTCGTATACATGTTCATTCCCAGGCTTTTTTATTTTGGGCCATTTATCACCCAGTTACTCTCTATTTTCAAGAGTCAGGGATCATGTCTCTCTTTCAAAACCACACCTCCTAAAGCCACATTTTAGATATTCAATAACTTATTTTAAATGTTGAATATACATAAAACTTCATTTTGAATATCAGGTTCACCCTGACATACATCCGTATCCTCTCTCTCCTCTCACCTTCTCATACACACACACACACACACACACACACACACACACACACAAATACACACAAATACACACACACCTTCTCTCACAGGTTGATTTCTGTGTAATAAAGAGAAAACAAACAACAAAATTATAGCTTGAGTTTCATTTATTTAAGTTTTTTTCTGCAGAATGGTGAATTTGAAGGGTTCTTTCACAAATCAATGCCATTATTGAAAATCTTGAGTAAGTAGTTTTATGGATTTGTAAAACATTGTGATCATAGAATATCATTAATAAATTTTGTCTTTTCCTTTTTGAAAAATATGTTTTATTTATTTTTGAGAGAGAGAGAGAGAGACAGAATGTGAGCAGGGGTGGGGCAGAGAGAGAGAGGGAGATACAGAATGTGAAGCAGACTCCAGGCCCTGAACTGTCAACAGAGAGCCTGACATTGGACTTGAACTCATGAACTATGAGATCATGACCTGAGCTGAAGCCAGTCGCTCAACCAACTGAGCCACCCAGGCGCCCCCATTAATACATGTTGAAAGAGGGAAAATATTCATAGGGCTAAGAACATTCTTTACAAAGGTTACATAAAGCAACCATATGTCTTCTTGATGCAATAGCCAGCATCACTATTTTATAACCAATAAAATAGATAAGATTATTTTATGTGAAAACTAACTTATAAAATGTGAAAAAAACAACCACTTACTTATTTGAATCACTATAAATAACCTTACAACTTTATTAATAATTTTGCATTATAATTGTGTGGTTTATCTATAATGTTTTCCATTTTCCACTTTTAATGCGGTAATATTCCAATGTACATATTCTAATACACACACACATACCACTGATAGCTCCCTTCTCTTGCCATTCTCATTGTCTCAGTCACCACTATCACCCCATCATTAGCTTTACCTACCCTCAAAATTAAGTTTACAGAGAAGACACATTAGAGGGGGACTTATCAAGGATATAATCTGGGCCACTCAGATAACAATACATATTTTGAACAGTCTGAGGTCATTTTCAGCAGGACTGTGACAATGTCCCTTCTAACAGCTGGCCCCTTAAGGATGTAGTTGTCACATGAAACATTTAAGATCAGAAATATCTGTGAATTGTGTTAAGTGTCTTCTCTAATGATGCGGAATACATTTCTTTTATTCTCCAAATATCCTTCAGTCCAATGCAAAGAAAACTCCTCCTGGAAAGTTTTTGGAACAATGAAGATCCGGCTTGAGTCAGACATCGCTTCACAGCAAACTATATTTCCACTACTCATTCATTATCTTCTAATTTTTTTAAGTTGACTCCCTGTTATTCATTACTATTATTTTTGAGAATAATGCAAAATAAAAGATGAGTTTACCTTGATAATTTTTTTATTGGCATACTTGTAAGTGAACAGAACAATCCCTCTAAGATTGTTGATAATGGAAAATGACAATGAAAAAACCTTGCTAGTCATTTCTCATTGTCTCATGCTTTCTGATATGCTATGGGTCAAACAACAGCCTCCAAACAAAACTTCAAAACATCATAGAGAATATGGGGACTGTGCTAGGCAAAATCTGATGTCTCTCCCAAGATTCTGGTTATTCAACCAAACACTAAGCTAGGCCATGCTTTAAAGCCATGACCTTTAAAGAAGATTATCCTAGATTTTCTGGTGTGTTGATGTAATCACATGAGCCCTTAAATGTAGAAGAGGAGAGCTAATGAACAAGAGGTAGCAGAAGAGCAAGGCAAGAGAGATGAGGTAGAGGGAAGTGTTGGAGAGATGTGAAGTATGAGACTGCCTCTTGCTGCTCTGATTGGCTTTAAAGGTGAGCATGAACCAGGGAATGCCAAAAGTTTCTAGAAGCTAAGAATGAGCAGCAAAGAAACTGGGACTTCAGTTCTTTAACTACATAGAACTAAATTCTGTCAACAACCTGAATGAAGCTTGGGAGTAGATTTTCCCTCAGAGCCTCTCAGAAGGGGATGTACTCTTGTTGGTATCTTAATTTTGGCCATTTAGGACTCTGAGTAGAAAAAGCAACTGGGCCATTCTGTGAAATCATGAGATAATAAATATGTTTTACTTTAAGCCACTAGGTTTGTGGTAATAAGCAATAAAAACCTAATGCAGGCAGCTCAGTTGTGTGTGTGTGTGTGTGTGTGTGTGTGTGTGTGTGTGTGTACGTGTGAGCTTTTGTTGTTCACACAATATCCCTAACACTTAGGGCAGAGGATGGCACATGGGTTGAAGCACGTAAATAACGGAGAGATAAAGTTCTTTAACTTCAGCAATTGTATTAGAGCCTAAAGATAAGCCAAGTTATTCTAAGGATAGCCAGACTGTCATGTTGGTATATATTTGTTTGTGATAATCAGACCATCTTTATGACATTTCTAAAGTGAAGATATTGGTATTTCTATGTTAAACTTTAATACTCCATAGCTCAGGAAAAGAAAGTAAGTTAACAAGGTCATTTTGGGAATGTTTACTTCCAAGAGACCTAAGCCATGCTATTACTCTTCAAGTCTTTGAAAGAAATGAGGTATTATGAAGGTATGGTAATGAAAAACAAATGTCTGAAAATTCAATATTCCTCTAAAAAATGCCAAGTGCATTAATAGGGTAAATTCTCTTCAAAAATATAGTCATTCATAAAATTAGAAATGCTGTGAAAGAACTCAGTCTCCATTTTTTATAATTAATATAGATTAAAGCTAGAGTCATTCATATTCTCCAATTAAACATTTCAAGCATAAGAGAATCTACTAAGCCTCCAAAACCCGAGATACCCAAACACAAAGTGAGATGTGCTAAGAAAAGAATGTGTGAAACACACACACATAGGTACATGCACATGTACACACGTAAACACATGCATTTCCAGCCTTTAGAGTCAACTTGTTTCATCAAGTTCCTAGGTTTTAGCTTTTATCTAGGTACAGCTGACCCTTGGAACAATATAGAGGGTAGGGTGTGCTGACCGCTGATGTGGTAGAAAATCTGTATATAAACTTTGATTCTCCCTTAATTTAACAACTAATAGCTTACTGTTCACCAGAAGCCCTACTGACAACATAGTCAATTAACACAAATTTTGTATGTTCCATATAATAATACTAATATAACTATACTTAATAACAATATAAATATAACTTATACTGTATTCTTATAACAAAGAAAACTAGAGAAAGGAAAATGTCATTAAGAAAATACTAAGGGTGAAAAAATATACTTGCAGCGCTGTATTGTATGAATAAGAAATCCATATGTAAGTGGACTTATACAGTTCAAACCTGCATTGCTCAAGGGTCAGTTGTAGGCCTGGTAGGGCTAGTTGACTTTTCCAGAGCTGGTGAGTGATAACTGATCCACCTGTCTACCTCTGGTTAGGTTAGACCATTGTTATGTATTCAAGGCTGTCTAGTACCCGTATATTCTTTAGAAAAAAAATACTAAGTCTGAAAAAAAGATACTACCTTGCTCCTCTAACATACTTGAGGTCTAGAATGTGACCTGCTCCATTCATCCTGGGAACATATACCCCAATAACTTAATAAGCACTTAAAAATTACATTTTAGAAAAGAGAACACAGCTGGTGCTTAAGCACACCAGAATAAGGAGGTTTCAGACCTGCTGCTGCTGCTCTTGGAGCACTAGGTTGGGATACCAAATAAAGTAAAACCTTGGTTTGTGAGCATAATTAGTTCCAGAAACATGTTTGTAATCCAAAGCACTCGTATATCAAAGCGAATTTCAAGAACCATTGACTCAGTTGTGATCAGGTGACGTTCGGCATCATACGAGTCATATTGCAAGCCTTCCCTCATTTATCAAGTTAAAACTTGTTAGAAATGTTTGCCCATCTTGCAGAACACCCGCAGAACAAGTTACTTGTAATCCAAGGTTTTACTGTTTGTGGAAGTGCCTCTGGGAGATGCTTGGAAATGGAGCTACAAGCCCATGTGTCTGCTGGCCTGCCAGGACCCTTGTACATGCACGCGGGCTAACCAGAGCACGGAGCAGACACCCAGTCCCATAGGGTCACAAAGAGTGAGGACTGTTTTAGGTCCAGTCTGGACCTAGAGACAAACGAAATTCTATACAAATGTTTATTCTGGGATTTTTTTGGTCTAATTCTTTCTCTGGGAAATCTCGGTTCATGTAACCTGAGCCAGTATTTTGAGACAAGATAAGCAGCTGGGGAAATAAACTAGGAGAAAGTGGGGACAATCAAGAGTTTACATTGTGCTGAAAATATTACAAGAAAGTAAATTAGTTTTTACCCGTCAGATTACACTTTGCTACTGACATTTTACCTCTTAATTTCCATAAAAGTTCTAAATTTATGGTGCAAGAGATTACTCTGATATAGAATAACAGATTGAGAGTGTTTACGTTTTTAGGATACTATTCCCCAAAGTTAGCCATTGCCTGACTTTTTTCTTCCTTTTCCCATTCTACAGTTAGACTTACACATGAACTCTTAGAAAAGAGAGTGGGAGGGGTACCTGGTGGCTCAGTCAGTTGAGCATTCGACTTCAGCTCAGGTCATGATCTCACGATTTGTGAGTTTGAGCCCTGCATCGGGCTCTGTACTGACACCTAGCTCAGAGCCTGGAGCCTGCTTCAGATTCTGTATCTCTTTCTCTCTCTGCCCCTCCCCTGTTCACACTCTGTCTCTGTCTCTCAAAAATAAATAAATGCCAAAAAAAATTTTTTTAAAGAAAAGAGAGTGGAAGGCAAACCAGAAGAGACTCTTAAATACAGAAAACAAACAGGGTTGCTGGAGGGATGTTGGAGGGGATGTGCTAGATGGGTGATGGGCATTAAGAAGGGCACCTCTTGGGATGAGCACTGGGTGTTATATTTAAGTGATAAATCGCTTAATCGATAAATCGACAAATAAAAGAAGCTTAAATGCTGAATAGCATTCTAAATATATACTCATGGAATTAGAAACCTGGTAATAGGAGAAGAGAAACTTTACTTCTTATCTCTCAGGCTCCGTTATGGACCAGCCTAGGATAGCAAATACGGAGTATGCACGATGAGTCTATCCAATTCAGTCTCAACTTTGGACATCACTAATCTACCACAATAGTTCCCCATTGGAATGGCAATACATCCATCTCAGTACAGAGATCCAGACAGCTACTCTTAATTGATTACATGTCATACAAAATAGAAAAATATATGCCCATCATGGAATGTTTTATCTTCTCATTGAGTGATAAGGAAACCAAGATACAAAGAGTAAGTACTTTAGACACAGACAGAAACTAGTAAGTGACTGAAATAGAATTTGAATACAAATTCTATCTGTGGGGTCCTCAGCCTTTGTTTTGTCTACCCTCCCACAGTATGCTTCTAGGCATAAAACAAACCCCAAAATTCTACTAAAATATTTCATAATGACAGATCAGTCTCTGTTCTCAGACATCACTGATTCATCTATTTATACTTATTATTTCTGTGAGCTGGGATGGTTATTTAGGCTCTTAGGCTTAGTTTCCTCATATGTAAAATAGGATAATCACAATACCTACTTAATTGTGCTTTTATTAGGAGTGAATGAGATAATACATGTAAAATGCTTAATCCAGCACCTGACACCTAGTAAATACCCATTAGAAGTTAGCATATTATTATTATTGTCACTCGCTACACTGGCTAAATGAAACCAGGAATATAATGTAAATGTTAAGATGCAAATTATGATTGTGCACTAGAATTATCAAATACCAATTATTTACCTTAAAAAACAGAGTGAAAAGGGAGTGAGGCAAATCATGAGAGACTTTTGAATGCTGAGAACAAAGTGAGGGCTGAGGAGGGAGGGGGAAAGAGGAAGGGGGTGATGGTCGTGGAGGGCACTTGCAGGGAAGAGCACTGCATGTCATATGGAAACTAACTTGGTAACAAACTATTTAAATAAAAAAATAAATAAAATCATATGGTTAAAAAAATAGTTAAGCATCATAAACATTTTTCTCTGTACTAATTCCAAATATGATCTCCTATCATAGACAAGTGCTCGTATGCTCCTAAAAGAAGGTAGGAAAATGTATTACTGGATAATGTAATGCATAGTGGACAATGTGAACTTTATTTGTTTACAAAGCTGAAGAGTTTTGTTGTATCAGGAATCACTACAAGCTGATAATGAAGATGGAGGTGAATTCCTTTTTCTTTTGCTTCGGGCAGTCAGGACGACTGCCAGTTCTGTATAAATGCAAAAATGGCTGTTGACAATGCGTTGGTGAGCACTGCAGGGGAGTGCTGGCACAGGAGAGAAAAGCAGGGGAGGTACTGATAAATTAGAATGGGAAAATAGGCATCATGAACCCCTCAGGAGTTGGGTAGTCGTCATTCAATATGAAAGCAAGAGATCAGACATTCTCAGGATAGGGCTCTATTCTACCATGCTGTGCTCTGCTCTTTTGAAGGAACCTATTAAATGACAAGAGCAATACTAAAAAATACTAAAATCTCCCTGAATGCCTGTCACCCAGTGTTGAAATATAGCCCTATGGACAGGAGCTACCACCATCTAAAGAAGCTACAGGGGCACATTTCAAGTCATGGGCACATTACAAGAACCCTGGGAATTCTCACCATTGTGAGGCTTTTTAGAAGGGGAAAATTAATCTCTACTTTTTTCACCTTTGTCAGTTATTCTTTTCAAACTTTGAGGAAATTGCTACTGCTGTCGGTGTCTAGCAGTAAAGGACAAGTGTGGACAAATAGCAAAAGAAAGGAAAACTGGTAAGCAGCACAAAAGGGTGATTCTTGCATCCTAAGAAGTAATAGATCAGATCAGAAAATCAGAACAATGGGAGTCATTTGATTTGTTTTCCAGACAAGAAAACTAAAGTCCAGAGAGGTAATGTGACCTGCACAGTGAGTTAGTTGCAGAGATGACACCGAATGCCCAGTCTCACGTCTACCTTTAAGACGTACACCAGTGACACACGGCAATATGCTCTGAGTCATTGTGGCAGACCAAATTCTAAGATGGCTCCCAAGGTTCCCCACACCCCCCATATGTAACATAACCTCTGAATTTACACTATGAAACTCCAGTTACTCAGTTTAAAACTAGTCTAGATGCTGCTCTAAATGGGTTTTCCAGCTCTACTAAGGTCCCAAATCATTGACTTTAAGATAGAAAGATTTTTCTCAGTGGCTCTGATCTAATCAGATGGGCCCTTAAAATATCTACATTTTCTCTATTGAGACAATTCAAAGCAGGATGGAATTTGATATAAGCAAACATTGGAAACTAACTTGTGACCCTCCCTCTCCAAAAATCATATGTTGAAACTCTATCCTCTATTGTGACTGTATTTGGAAGCAGGGCCCATAAGGAGATAATAAAGCTTAAATGTGGTCATAAATATGAGGCCTTAATTCAGTGTAACCAGCATCTTTATAAGAAGGGGAAGAACCACCAGAGACCTTTCCCTTCAATTCCAGCACATACACAGTGGAAAGGCCATGCGAGACCACAGCAAAGACCATCTACAAGCCAGGAAGAGAGGCCTCACCAGAGACCAACCGTGTAAGTACCTGGATCTCAAACTTCTAGCCCACAGAACTGTGAGAAAATAAATATCTGTTGCTTAAGCCACTCTATCTATGGTGTTTTGTTATGGCAGCCTTAGCAGGCTAACACAGAAAGACTGTCCATTTCAAGTTTTAAAAATTGAAAGCGTCATGTGACAGGAAGTAAGAAAAGTGGTCTCCCACTGACAGCCATCAAAGAGACAGAAACCTCAATCCTATAGCTACAGGGAACTGAATTCTGATCCAAATGCATGAGTTCAAAAGAGAACCTCAGGATCCTGATGAGGACACAGCCAGCAGACACCTAGATTTCAGCCTTGTATGAACCAAAGGAGGCAACCCAGCCACAATATGCGCAGACTTCTACCCTACAGATCTATGAGTAAATAAAGAAGTTTTGTTTCAAGTTGCTGAATTTGTGTTAATGCTTTAAAAGGTGACAGAAAACTAATACACCCACCAGTATTAATTTTATTGTTTAAACAGCTTTATGAGGGTATAATTGATATGCAAAAAACACCTATTTAATGTACACAATTTGATGTGTTTGAGCACATGCATACACCTATGAAACCATCACCACAATCAAAGTAATAGACATTTCTATCACCTCCAAAAGTTTCTTTGTATCCTTTTTTCACAACAGATCTCTAAGTCGTGTACTTTTTCTCATATAACTAAAACCTTATGTCCACCGAACCACAACTCTCATTTCCCTCTGCCTCATAGAGGGCCACCTCCAGCCCCTGGTAACTACTGTTCTGTTCTGCATTTCTTTGAGTTTGGCTATTTTTACTGCTTGTGAGTAGATTCATGTAGTATTTGTCCTACTATAACCAGCTTAATTCATTTAGCATAATGTCTTCCAGTTTTATCCATGTTGTCTCAGATTATACTCTAGTACAAAAATTAACAGACAAAAGTACTAAAAATAATTACTACTATAAAACTGTGTTAATGGATATATAATGCAAAAAGGTGTAAAGTGTTACATCAATAATATAAAATAAAGGAGGAGAGGTAAAAGTGTAGAAGTGTGCCGTTTTTGTATGCATTTGAAGGTAAATTGTTATCAGCTTACAGTAGACAGTTAGTGCTATAAGATGTTTTATATAAGTCCCATAGTAACCACCAAGAAAATACTTATAGTAGACACACAGAAGAGAAAGGAATTAAAGTATATAACTACAAAAAAAAAATCAACAAATCATAAAGAAAGATAGCAAGAAAAAAAAGGGACAAAAGAACATTTCAGACATTAAAAAAAAACCTAACAAAATGGCAATAGTAAGTCTTTATCAATGATTACTTTAAATGTAAATGGTTTAAATTCTCTAATCAAAAGCCATAGAGTAGCTGAATGACTTTTAAGAATCCAACTATAAGCTATCTATAAAGATACATATAAGTGGAAAGAAAAGGACTGTAAAAGATATTCCATGTAAATGGTAAGAAAAAGAAAGCAGAGATAGCAGTATTTACATCAGACCAAATGGATTTTACATCTAAAAATTTCACAAAATCAAATGATGTATTTATATATATTGTTTTATATAATAAAAAAAGGTTCAACTCATTAGGAAGATATAATAATTATAAATCTATAAGCACCCAACATTACTGCTGCTAAATATATAAAGCAAACATTGACAGATCTAGAGGGGGAAATAGACAGCAATACAATAAAAGGAGACTTCAATACCTCACAATGGATAGAATATTCGGAAAGATCAGTGGACTTGAACTACACTATAAACCAAGTGTATCTAGCCAACATATACACAACATTCCAGCCAGCAACAGAAGAATACATGTTTTTTTTCAAGGGCACATGGAACATTATCCAAGATAGATATTTATCATACCAAGTATCTTTCTCACCCATAATGAAATGAAGCTAGAAATCAATAGCAGAAGGACAACTAGAAAATTCACAATATGTGGAAATTAAATGATGTACTCTTGAACAGCCAATGGTTTGAAGAAGGAATCAAAGATAATTTTAAAAATCCTTGAAGAAAATGAAAATGAAGATAAAACATATTGACAAGATGCAGCAAAAGCAAACTCAGAGGGCAGTTTATAGTGATAAAGATCCACATTAAAAAAGAAAGAATTCAAATAAGCAAGTAGTCTTATAACTCAAGATACCAGAAAAGGAACAAACTGAATTCAGAGTTAGCAGGCTAAAAGAAAATTAAACATTAGAGGAGAAATAAATAAAACAGAGAAATGAAATACAATAGATGGGTGCCCGGATGGCTCAGTTGGTCAAGTGTCTGATTTTGGCTCAGGTCATGATCTCATGATTCATGAGTTCAAGCCCCACACAGAGCCTGCTGCTGTTAGCATAGAGGATCCACTGTCTTATTCTCTCTGCCCTTCCCCCTCTGTATTCTCTGCTCTTCCCCCTGTATTCTCCCCCACCCCTCAAAAATAAACATTAAAAAAAGAAATAGAAAAAAACAATGAAAGATATTTTTTTAAGATTAATATAATTGACAACTTCCGTATCTAGACTTCCTAGTTCTAAAATTTGATACTTAGGAAATAATCAGAGATATAGGCAAAAGTGTTATTTAAAAAAATGTTCAAAATAGTGAAAAGTTTAAAATCTCCATGTCCAATGATAAGTGATTGATTATATCAATTATGGCATATCGATGAAATATGTAGAAAAATACCATTAGAAATGGGTAAATATAATGTGATCTATATGTATGTTATGTTTGTATGTGTTTTATTGTATACACATTCAGAGATATGTATAAATACATTTCAAAATGTATTTTACTTACTAAATAAATATTTACATTACTAAATATTAGCTCTCGTGACTGGATTATAGAACATTGATTGGAACTTTTTTGTGCTTTGCTGTATTTATCAATTCTTCTGAAATAGTAGCTATTATTTGCAATAAAAAGAGAAACAACACAAATAAATTGCATTTTTAATGTTGCCATAAGTATTAAATGGTTTTTATGTATGTACAACTCTTCAGAAGCAAGATGCACAGATATTTTTTAGTGGGTTGCTCAACATTTTTCTGGAGAGAAGCTTCTTTTTGTAATCCTTAAAGTTCTCTGTCTTCACCTGAGCTATGAGGTCTGGGCTGCAAGTGCACGGAGGCTGTGGAATGAGTGTGGACGCTTATGGACACATTTTTCCTACTTGGCATTAAGCTTCAGGGACTTACCTCACAGGGACTGGACAGATCAATGCTGACATTTATTTTTTGCAGCTCCTAGAGTATTTTAAAATACATTTCTGATAGCCCACAGGCTTGAGAAATAAACTCAGGTAGGACATTTTGATTTTGTTAATACGTCAGACAGACACGTGACTGCAGGCAGTGACAAATGAGGTGGCAGCCTGAACAGGGGTGACCTGCGTTCTCGCAGTCTCAGTACCCTGCAGTACCTGAGTACCCACTGATAGGCAGCACAGAAAACTTCAGTGATGATTTAATTTAAAAAGTTCCCTGTGCTTTATCATTCATGTGTAATTATAGTTAGTTCATTAATTACCTTCTTGAGAAGTGAGACTGGAAAGAGAATTAAATGGTACTTTCAAAAGCTAATTTTGCAAACAATTAAATGAAGCCAAATATAATTGGTAATTGCTGTAACAGCTGGCCTGGAGGCATTCCTCTTTAGAAAAACTTGTTTAGACTTTGGTAATATGAGAGGATAAAAACTCTCTCCATAAGTTTAAATAAGCATGAGAAAGTCAAAATAAAGACAATTAAGCTTTTCCTAAAATTTGGTCGAGCTAAAGATGGCAACTTTGGCAACATTAATTTTAACATTGTTTCTACAAACTTTTGTTGATGATTACCAGGTCTTAGTGTTGGCAAATAATATATTTCAACCATCACAAAAATGGGGATTTTCAACAGGCAATGAACCTGTGACTCTCTTGTCTTTCTGAGGGAAGTTTCACTCTCTTGAACCTCCTTTCCCTAGTATTCATAGCACCTTGAGAGTTTTCAAACTGGAACCATTGAGTATACGGCAAACTGAGTATATAATTTCAAAATATCATTACTGAGGGGCTCCTGGCTGGCTGTCGGTGAAGCACCCAATGTTCGGTTTCAGCTCAGGCCATTATCTCCCGTTTTGTGAGTTCAAAGCCCCGAGTCTGACAGTGCAGAGCCTGCTTGAGATTCTCTCTCTCTCCCTCTCTCTCTATGCCCTTCCTCTGCTCATGCTATTTCCATCTCTCTCAAAATAAATAAATGTAAAAGAATTAAGAAAAGAATAAAAATAAGATATTATTACTGAACACCTACTTTGCGACAGACTCTGTGCTAAATGCTAGGGATACACCCAACCCTTCCTCAAGCAGCTGAGGCCCAGCAGAGGATTTTTCATCACAGCAAATCACAGGAAGGACAAGGAACAGAGTAGCCCAGAAAGAAAGCGCACACATTTTGGGTGGGTCATCCAGAGCAGGCTTAGCAAAGAGGTGGTGCTGGACAGCAAACAGCAGGGTGTGGAGAGCACGGAGTGGGAGGCATAAACAGCACCAGACTGGACGGATGGGGCGATGAGATGCTGTCGAGAAAAAGCGCTCCAGGTGGAGGCAAGAGGTCGGGAAAAGACTGGCAGCTTGGAGTCGAGAATGTGATGGCAGCCAGGTAGCTAGCAAACTTCTCCTAGAAGTGACTGGGAGGGTTTGAAAAGGATCCTGGCATCAATACACATTTAACTTCTGACGATCCAGGCTCCTGACACCTGGCTTAGCGGACCAAAATTTTCCCAAGGTGAAGCCTTTCCCTTGGGGATCTCACAAGGCACTGGGGAGAAAAGGAAGAAATCAGGCAAAAACAACGCGGGGCAGCATTCACTGCTGGCAACGCCCGCTGTTGCCCTTCTTCCAACAACTCAGAGCACAGCTTCTTTTTTTTTCTTAAAGCAGTGAAATGCTAGCCTTGGTGGATGAATTGTGATTGGGCTAAACCATCATGGCCATCCCAGTTCTCTTCACCTAAAGCTCCTTTTCCAGCCTCTCTTGCTGGGAATTGCAGAAGGCAAGTGAGCACTGGCTGGAAAAGACGGATCCTCGTTGTGCTTTGGTGTTACATTTACATCAAATGTTCTGTTATGTGTAATACACATGCATGTGCACACACACACACACATCCATGCTATATATAGCTATATTTATATGTATATATAATATATATGCATATCTCTTCCACATAACAAGTCTTCAGCTATCTGCTTAAAACTACCAAAGCAATATCTACATGGATACTGAAGACTACACTTCCCTAGCCCTATAACCACATGCCACATGATAAAGTCTGTAGCCCACATTTCCCCAGGCTAGCCCTTCTAGGGACATATGTTGTTAGGTCAGTGCCTTTTAATAAGTATGTTTCTCAAGTCAGGTCTTGTCTTCTGCACGACCCACCAGAGCACAGTAGAACTGCTTGCTTCCTTGACAGCATATAATGGTCCTTACTTTTATCTAGAAATCAACTCCATCACTGAACTGAGATAGACTAAAAAATAGCCGTTGCCTTTGACAGTTTCAGTATTTACAAGTCCTTTTTTTATGGCAGGATTTTGACTACCAAACTCCTGGACTCACCTCTGTTTTGGTGATGCCAAGTGTGAAAGCAAACATCACCATACTGAGGAGTAATACTTTTATCTTTGACAGAACTCAGACATTTTGAAAGGTCTATCTGCCTCTCCCCTGGCCACATCCATCTTTATCATGAGCCCTGAGCCTAGCAATCCTCCCATCTCGTAGGACCGGTGCCTGAAACACATTCAGAGAAATGTATTCATTTTGTTTCTGCCAACCCTGTGTTTCCCTGTACCCACAGAACCCTGCACAGAGGCTCAGATCATAATTTTGACTGGCCCAGTGAGGCTCTGGGACCTACTTCAGTAAATGTACTAGAATAGGTTCCTTTTCTTCGCCTTGGATTCTTTCTAGTCCTCAGGAGTCTGCTAAGATTCCCTCTCCCAGAAGCTCTCAATTCCTCTCTTTCTGCACCTGGTCACCAACACAAAAGCATTCTGAGGAACAGTACAGCAAAGATGAAGCAGGCTACACATTCTATCCTTTGGTGTCCCATTCTCCATAAGGTCATCAGGGAAGAGGCTCAGGTGTCCACTGTAGAGGCCCCAGGCCACATGGGAAAGAACTTCAGCCTGAACCTGGAAGTATGTGTGGATATGCCAGCCCCCTTGCATCTCTGAAACTCTGAAATGTTCTGGAGCTGGAGAGAAGGAAAAAAATGCTTTCTCCCACTGTGATCTGATCTAATCATTGTCAAGAGTAGCCCAAAGAAAAACATTACATTATGAACATAGGAAATAGAATCAAAGTGCCCAAGAGGGATAAGAAACACCCTGAACATACCCCAAATAACTCAGAACTCGGAATATCCAATTGTGAGAAAAACAACTTCAACAGGAATTAAGTGCATCCTCTCCCATAATAAGAAGGAAGGAATTTGTCAACATTTTGGCCTTTGAAAGAACCAGGTGGGGCAAATAGCAATGACAACACAGACCAACCGGAGATGAGAGCACAAGGAAAACAGACCCGATCCCAGTGGGAGAGTGGATAGAAGTTCCACCTCAACATAGAGTCATGGTCAAACTGCTCCACAAAGAAAAGTTTCATTGATTTGCAAACTCATTAACAGTATATGGGTAAACAATTCTGCTACCCCATCTATACTAGATATCCGACTGTTTTACGTATTTACTAATATGATAATCATCTTATTTTGCTTTATTTTTATATTCAAGAGCTAGAAAGACTTCATACTTCTACTGATCATTTGTATTCATTTTTTTGGTACATTGGTGAAAGAACTGACAATACATATTCACAATAATAATAATAATCAATCTTAAGTAAGAAATCCCACTATACTCCCTTGAGTCAAGGACAAGTCTCTCACGGGCATGCCGTTCAGTCAACAAGGCTCCCACAGTGCCCACTCTTCTGACATTTGTCACTAACGTGATGGACACTCTGATAATTGGATGAGTGAAGTGGGAATTACCTGCTCCACATACCAGCCACCAAATTCAGGTTGCTTTGCTTATTGTTTATATCAGCAACTGTGCTTATGTCAAGATGCCAGATTAGACCCAAGGAGAAAGAATAAGACCTAATTCCGGATATGGCTGTATTTATGATGCTTTAAACCTAATTGTTTCCTGGTAACACAGGCAGGCATGGGCATTATAATTGCCTTGTTTCTTAGCTGTAATTGCTTTGAATCCTTTTTGCACATAGGTGCAATAAGGTCTCCTTGACTGTGAGTTTCTCTAGAGTCAATTAAATTTGTATTCCCAAGGTTTAGAACAGTGCCTGGCACAGGCGATTGTTAATAAGTAGTATGAAATGCTTTTTGATTATACGAATGGGCTTAATTAATATAATAAAATAACGATATATGTGACATCCATCACTATAAATTCTGTGAAGATCAACAAGAAGTCTTTTCTGACATCTCTTTTTTCATGCAGTTGAAATTCTAAAAATGTCATTCTAGTGACATAATGCTTCCCGTTTCTCATCATTCATGACAATGCGTCATTCTCTCTCATTTTATGGGTAGAAACTATTGGCATTTTTCTATAGAAGAATTTGCAGGATTATACATTCTCACAGTTTGGTGCATTCTTTGATAGAAAAATGTGCTGCATTGACCTGATAGTTGTAAAATACTTGAGATTTACTGTCTTTCTCTCCTGTGGATGATGAGAAATAGCTCCTTTTCTCTAAATAGTAAAGAAAAATTATTTTTCTACATAAATATCATCAGTCATAACATTTATCTTCTTGATAAATATGGAAAATAGTATTTATCTTAAAGAATTTCATGAGAAGCAGATAATTCAAGGCCAATAAATACCCTTAAAAATCCATTAATCTTTATGAATTGAAAATAAATCCTATGAGAAATGTATTATAATTTCCCCCTTTTAAAAAGCATTCTTTTCTGATTTTTTGATTACAAAGGAAACACAATCCCATTTTCTCTAATGAGAGACTACCAATTTATTTTCAAAATAAATGAAAAACCACCTATAACCCATTACCACTCAGGGATAAAAGCTAGTAACAAGTTATTATGTGTTCTTCCTGTATTTTCCTACATAGGAGTATATATTTATAAAAGACATAATATGTTGTGAATACCATTTGTAAGTCTGTTAAAAACAAAATTGTTATTTCATGTCCTTGTTCCCATGTCAATAAATACTGGTTTAAAAGACACTGAGGGAACTTAACTACAATTTATTTAACCATCTGCCTACTGCAGGAAATTTAGATTGTTTACAGTGTTTGGTTATAATAAATAACACTGCAGTGAATATTTATGACTCTGTATCCAGTCCACCCTGAATATGAATACTTAATATCCCTGCCAACTAATTATATGCTTTGAAGTATTTTTCTATTTATTCTACTCAAAAGGAGGTAGAATAATTTTAAAAATTTTATGTGCTTAATACCTAACATCAAATTGTTTCCCCCCAAAACATACATATTTACATACATAAATATACATATTTATACATATTCACATTGCCAGCTATAGTATCTAATTATTCCCATAAGATTTAATATTTCATTGTAATAACACTATTTCTCCCTGAAAACTCAGCTACGGGCTACATTTTCAAGTAGAGACTCTAATGTATGCTGTGGTATAATGTCGTAGGTGAGAGCACAGGTTTATGGCATGTACTTTTTCTCTCTAATAAGAAATGGAAGTCATTTTTTATTTTTTTAATTTTTATTTTTTTAATGTTTTTATTTATTTTTGAGAGAGAGAGAGTGTGGGCAGGGGAGGGTCAGAGAGAGAGGGAGATACAGAATCAGAAGCAGGCTCCAGGCTCTCAGCTGTCAGCACAGAGCCCAACGTAGGGTTCGAACCCATGAGCCGTGAGATCATGACCTGAGCCAAAGTCAGATGCTTAACCGACTGAGCCACCCAGGTGCCCCGGAAGGCATTTTTTAAAGATGAGTTGAAACCATGTAATTTTATATGAACTAAACCATGAAGTCATCCCTCATGCTAATACTGCTATGTTACTTTCCAGAGAAAATAAATTTATGATAGTGTTATTTATATATATGTTCGTATATTCATCTATACTTTTTTTATACACATACACACACACACACACACACACACACACACACACACACACACAGGTTAAACCTGTTTGTAGAAGTAGTTCTTCCTTTTTCCAAAATTTAGATCATACCCCACATATTATTCTGTACCTTTTCTTAATATTAAACATTTCATGAATACTTTTGTTTTTGTAGCTTTTTAAAATATATGAAACCTTTTTGAATGATTTTTTCACTTATTCCAACATGTCCAGTTTATATCTCCTACCTCAGAAATCTCAATTTACCAAAAAATAAGTATTTTGAGTTTGGTGCAGACTCTTTTCCATTTATATTCTTGTTGGCATCATCAGAAAAGACCAAGAATTGAGTAAATGCAAACTTGTTTTTCCTTATGAAGCTACCTCTATCTTAAATGCTTTGACCAGTTATACCTTACCAACAAGATTACAGTAAAATTAGTTTTTCATATGATGTATTTTAAAAGGGAGGAAAAAGAATTGTACTTCTTTTGCTGTTACCAGTCTTCAGATGGTGACTTGAAATAGTGTCAAGATGTACATTTCTTCATTTGGTCCCATCAACTGAAATGAGTGCCAGCATTCTCAGAGCAGATTCTGTGCGTTATTCTATTATTTTTTATGTTTTTTAACGCTTACTCATTTTCAAGAGACAGAGATGCTGGAAGCCATTTCTGAACTCATGAAGTTGAGAAAAATCTTGTGAGGTAAGGTGGATTTTGCAAGGCTCCTGCCATCAGATGGCAACCAATGTCTATCCCCATTCAATTATTTTGCTTGAGTACCAACCCCCAAGGCGCCTTGCTGACTGGTATCAGGAGTAACTGCTAATTGTACCTTGTGAAAGAAATTATAGGAATTTCTTCTTTTGTGTTTATGAGAGCAAATATTACATTTCCTGAGGAACCTGTTTTTCTTCCCCTCCAGAAATCAGGCTATTGACCCCTGCTCACAAAGAACTAACTCTTGCCTTTGCTATGCTAAAAACATTGCCTTGTATTTGAATGCTAAACATCCCTTCCTTCCCCACATGATAAGCATCTAAGTCACCTACATCAGTCATTATTGATAAAGATTATACATGAGTCTTACCAACTATGTTCTGGGAAATTTTTACATACCAAAGAATTTGTCATCAGAAATCATTGCCTAAGGCAATTGCCATTTCTGTCTTATACCCCATACATTTTTTTTCAATTAGCAAAGCTGACTCTCTGGTCAATGCAGAGATGCCTACCTGGTGATCAGAGAGAAACCGAGGCTTTCTCACTCCCTTTCGCCAACATCATCCATCCTTGAGGGAGCCCTAGACCTGCTGCAGCTGGACTCCAGCACAGAGAGAACAGAGCATGAGCTGGGGTGGGGCAGAGAGAGAGGGAGACAGAGTGCAAAGCAGGCTCCAGGGTCTGAGCTGTCAGCACAGAGCCTGATGCGGGGCTCAAACTCACAAGCTGTAAGATCATGACCTGAGCCAAAGTCAGATGCTTAACTGAGCGAGCCATCTAGGCGTCCCTCTGTATCTTTATTTTAATGAGCAAGAATATTGCAAGAATGAAGGAATGAAATGTGCATACTTGCTAGAGGCAGATGAGCCTTTAAAGTATGCTCCAGGGGGCCCAGTCAGGTAGGCCTCCAATTTCTTCTCAGGTCATGATCTCACAGTTCATGGGTTTGAGCCCTGCATAGCTCTGTGCTGACACTTCAGAGCCTGGAGCCTGCTTCAGATTCATTGTCTTCCACTCTCTCTACCCCTACCCTGCTCACACTCTGTCTCTCTGTCTCTCTGTCTCTGTCACTCTCAAGGACAAACATTAAAAAAATTTTTTTTAATAAAATGAAATACGCTGAGTGGAAGAAGCCAAACAAAAGGACACGCAGCTTGCCCACTTGTTCTTCTAGCTGTGATGTCATCTTTTCTTATCTTTCTTAAAGTATTAAGGGCTGAGAAGTGGGGATCATAACCGAACATTCTTTAGATGTGAGGAATTCTCCACAAACTACAAACATCATCTGTATGTGCCAAAAACAGGCAGTTGTGTGCCGTCCCTAAATCACCACATGATTTTTTTCCTCTAACACACCCTGCAGCCCCCGTCACTGTACAGACCTTATCTCCTGCTAACCCTTCCCTCCACATACTCTGCCAGCCATGGAGTCACCCCTGCACTGTCTTGCCCACAGAGTGTTGCAGAACGTACCCTTCAGCCGGGAACATTTTTTTCCTACCTGGTCTTCTTATCATTTATATATCTGCCAGATTCATGTGGCCAGTATTTCTACTGAAGTAAGCTGTTCCAGAACAGAATCCTGTGGCTTCTACTCAGGGATGGGCCAGCACCTAGGAAACAAACATGGCCATGGTTTTTCTTACTCATGAATATTCTCTTCCCCGTTTTTACCCATTTCCAGCCTGGGGATCAGGTCAGCCAGATTACTGGGCTCTTAATCTAGAGCCAGTAAATATTATCTTTACCTTTAACATATTTAAAAATTTTTTTAATGTTTATTTATTGTTGAGAGACAGAGACAGAGAGTTAATGGGGCAGAGACAGAAGGAGACACAGAATCCAAAGCAGTTTCCAGGCTCTGAGCTGGCTGTCAGTGCAGAGCTCAATGCAGGGCTTGAACTCACGACTGTGAGATCATGACCTGAGCTGAAGTCAGATGCCTAACCGGCTGAGTCACCCAGGTGCCCCTACCTTTAACATATCTATGCATTTAATAAATGTGTACTGGGGAAATAAGAGGTAGAGAGAAAGATGTGAGGTCCAATAAAGTGCTCACAGATAAGCATATTCCCTGAGGAATCACACAAAAAGATAGAAGCATTTTTCAAATACATTTTCTGATTTATAAATTATTTAAAGAGAAAAAGAGAGCAAATAAAAAAAGTAGAGTGACATCAGTTTTAAAAGATATTTTTATTATAAAATAACAAAGGATTTGCTAAAAATGTGAAAATATAGGAAGTAAAAATCTTATATTTTAAGATTCTTTGCATACTTATTCTTGCTAATCATTTCATCTATATCTTTCAAGTTTTTAATTTACAGATCACATGATTGTATATATACATTAGCTCTTTCCAACTGTCTTGCAAATACACTTTTCTTTATTTCCTTATTTTTTAATGTTTATTTATTTTTGAAAGAGAGAGTTAGAGAGATAGTACGAGCAGGGGAGGGGCAGAGAGAGAAAAACACAGAATCTGAAGCAGGCTCCAGGGTCCAAGCTATCAGCATGGAGCCCGATGTGGGGCTCGAACTCACGAACTGTGAGATCATGACCTGAGCTGAAGTGAGATGCTTAACCAACTGAGCCACCCAGGCACCCCTACTTTTCTTTATTTATTTTGTGTACATGCGTGTGTGTTTGTGTGTGTGGTGAAGCATTTTTTTTCTTTTTATGATTCATAGGCTTTGTATCATGCTTCAGAAAACATTTGCTACTCCTAAGATTATATGATTTTGTAAAAATAATTTGTATATGGTTAGAGAGCAAAGGATGATAGAAAACCTTTCCCTTTTTTTAATATAACAGGCTTTTTACAGACACTGAAATCAACTAGCCCCTGGGGAAAGAATGACATTGCATTTAATGGAGCTGAACATGTTTGGAATCATCAAGTATAAGATCAATTAACCAGAAAATTGATAGCCCCATAAATTTATATAGAAACCTTTCAATGAACCCACCTACAGTTTATGAGTACTAGGCAAGAAGGACACTTACAGAAAGAATTTGTACATTTCACCATTAAGTCACATTGAGATTTATTTAGAAATGTCAAACTATGTTGAAAACTAAGTTCACGCACGGACACAAAGCTTGAAGTCTTAAAATGGCTTCTTAACTATCCTCAGAAAAACTTAGACTTAAGACATATCAGGTATAATATACTTTATTTCCATTTATATATGTAATTTGTTGGTTTTATTCATCACAAATTAGGCTTTCTGATGTCACCTCTCCAATAACGTTATCAATTAGTAATCTCGATTTGAAGCTCCTTTTCTGGTTAACATCTTTCTTTTTGTTTTTAGAGTTGAGTATACTTGACACACAATGTTACATTAACCACAGGTGTACGACATAAGGATTCTACTTCTCTATAGGTTATGCTGTGCTCACAAGCATAAGTAACATCTGTCTCCATACAATGCTATTTCAATTTCATTGACTCTATTTCCTGTGCTGTATCTTTTATCCTGATGACTTATTCATTCCATAACTGGATGCCAGTATCTCCCACTCTTCTTTACCCATTTGGCCCCCTCCCCGCTGGCAACCATCCGTTTGTTCCCTATAAGTCTGATTCTGCCTTTTGCTTGTTATTCATTTATTTTTTAGATTCCACATACAAGTGAAATCATATGATGCTTCTCTTTTTCAGTCTGACTTATTTCACCTAGCATAATACTTTCTAGGTCCATTCATGTTGTTGCAAATGGCAAGATCTCATTCTTTCTTATACCCAGGTACTATCCCCTTATGTTTATTCCACATCCTTATCCATTCATCTATTGATGGACACTTAGGTTGCCTCATCTTGGCTATTGTAAATAGTGCCGCAACAGGCATAGGGGTGCACACATCTTTTTGAATTAGTGTTTTTGCTTTTTGGACAAATATCCAGTAGTGGAATTACTATATCATATAGTATTTCTATTTTTCATTTTTTGAGGAACCTCCACACTAGTTATAAACTTTTAATACCCATGTCTGTAAATTCAGAGAAATACAATAATTTCAACGTCTTGTTCTTTCTCAGTGCCTTTTCCAATTATGCTTCTTTCTGAATGAGCTGCTTTGGTTGGACGTCAGGGAAATTGGGTACCTTATCACTTAAGTCACAATAAATATGTCATCTGTTTTCATTATAAAACTGTTAAATAAAATATGGGCAGATTCAAGACTCTGCCACAGAATCTCCCATGAGTTGACATCAAACATTAATCTATCTATTTTCTGACGGTCTCTTAAAAACTATGACTCCATGTAGCTACACTGAAATCCTGGAAATACCTTAATAAGTCTTTAGAGATATTATGAGAACTACTCTGCTGAAAGATAAATATATTATATGTATGTTCCCTAGCTTTTTCACCCTAGTAACTCCATCAGTCTAAGTGGATGATATGAACCTTCCAATTGCCTGTGTGTAGTCAAAGTTATGGACTGTTATTGTATCAGGAGAATTTTCTAAAAGTGGGATTAAGCCTTCCAGTTAATCGGTTTTTTTCTTAGTGACAATGTAAATGCCTCATTGGTATAAATAAATAATTTTTCATACTGTGTATGATTACACAAATCACACATGCTGACTGTAGAAACGAGAATGACACAGAAGACACAAAAATGAAAATAATTCATAATTTTAATATCTGGAGATAACGTACATTAATAGTTTGTTGAATATCCACCTAAGTGTATAATTATATATATCACTATGTTTTTCTTTATTTCAAATATAGTCCTACCTCTACCAGTTGACATATTAAAAAAAAAACAAATACACTCCAAAAAGCAAAACCAAAAGCAAAGCAGAGTGACATTTAAAAAACTAAATCTAAATACAGAGGCCTAAAGGAAAATGTATATTTCAAGTATCTACAGAGGCTGCTAAAGAAATCTTTTCTTCCTTTGTCATCCACATTACTCATGACAAATGACCTACCCAGCTACATACTGGTTCTTAGAAAATCTGGTATAATATTGGCTCCAGTGGATGCTCTCTAAAGAGTATCTTTCCACCCTGGTAACTTAGGAACTCAACAAATTACTTTTCATCTCTTCAGGAAATTAAATTCATTTCTTGTTGAAATCTTCATTTCAATTATTTTGCCTATGTACTCAGAAGTGGAATTTCTGGATCATATACATAGTAGTTCCATTTTTAATTTTTTGAGGAAATTCCATACTGTTTTGCACAGTAGCTTCAACATTTTACATTCCCACCAACAGAGCATAAGAATTCCAATCTTTCCAGTCCTTGCTGATGCTTAGCTTTGTTTTTTATTTTTATTCTTGCTAACAGCTATCTTTAATAGGTATGATGTTACATCGCATTGTAGGTTTGATCATTTATAGGTCTTCTTCAGAGAAATGTCTATTCAAGACCGTTGTACATGTTTTAATCAGATTATTTGCTTTGTTTTTGCTCTCGAGTTGTAGGAGTTTCCTTTATGTTTCATATATAAACCCCTTACCAGATATAAAGTTTGCAGATATTTTCTCCCACTCTGTAGGTTGCCTCTTAATTCTGTTAACCATTTCCTTTGCTGCAAAGAAGTCTTTAGGTCTGATGCAGTCCTACTTGTCTAATTTTGCTTTTGTTGTCTGTACTTTGGTCATTGCCAAGGCCATTATCTGTAGTACCATATTGACTGCAGCACTATTCACAATAGCCAAGGTATGGAAACAACCTGAATATCCATCAGTGTATGAATGGATAATGTGTTATATACATAAAGGTGCAAACATAAACTGGAATATTGTTCAGCATTAGAAAAAGAAAGGTGTCATACACAACAACATGGAGGATATTATGCTACACAAAATAAGCCAATCATGGAAGAACAAACACTATCTGATTCCACTTATTACATTAGGTATCTATAATTGTCAAACTCAAAGAAGCAGGAAGTAGAATGATGGTTTCCAGGGGATGGGGAAGGGGATAAGTGAGGAGGTGTTATTCAACAGCTATAAAGTTTATGTTAGGCAAGATGAGTGAGTTCTAGAAATATACCATACAATACAGTATCTATCATTCTTCTTTTCTTTCTCTCTCTCTCTCTCTCCTCCTGCCTCCCTCCATCTTTAAAATAACTTATACAGACCAGCAAATCTAACAACAAAACTCATTCAATATCTGATATAAGTACCATTTGAGCCACTAGAAAGAGAAATCCTTTTAGACAACAATTTGACTTTTACTACTGATGATTTGACCTGCAAGTAGTAAGTCAATTGGATGCAATAATCCTAAGGGGGATGGTTCCTTGAAAATCAGGCACTACTTTTGATGACATGGGCTTTGAGAAAGGAGTAGTGTGATAGGGGCTGTTTAGGATGGGGCAGAAAGGATGTGTAGCACACAGGGTAAGGTGATGAAATCCTGGCCACCAGGGGGACTACGAGAACATTCTGCTTCCTCAGTCGGTTAGGCTTCACACTCTTGATCTTAGCTCAGGTCATGATCTCACAATTGAGATCAAGCCCCATGTGTGGCACTGCACTGACAGAGTGGAGTCTGCTTAGGATTCTCTCCCTTTCTCTCTGCCCCTCCCATGCTCGCACTCTCTCTCAAGGTAAATAAATAAACTTTTTTAAAAATCTGCTTTCTACATGGCATTGAGGCATAATCCATCTAGAGAATCTTGGAGTGACTCTGAAGAAATAAGCATTTTTGGTGCATGTCAATTCTTACCTAGCAGCCACCAGAGGGGCCAGAACAGGTTTGGGCTTCCCCCAAAGCCCCACCCCTGACAATAGTCACTATTTGAACTGTCTGGAAGATCTCTGAAGCAGTCCCATTCACAAGACTTTTTTCTTTTATTTGACCTCACTCAGAACTTGCTTAGTGTAAACAGTCCAATCCTCAAGGTAGTTGTCAAAAACAATCAGTGGCATCTGCTAAAATCACAACTGCTTGAGGTGGTAAAACCAGTGGGGTTAAACAAATGTCTTGCCAAAGAATTTAAAAGGAAACACTGGTGAATGAGAATCCTTAGGGGGCTTTGAAAATTCTGACTTTTCCCAGGAGAGAATGAAGTCCATTTGCAAATGTAGGGCTAAGTGCATGCCCCTGGAACTAAATGCAAATGCCCTAAGCTCTTTCCTGTGGCCAATGCCAAAGGTCTGTGCAAGCAGCAAGTGAAAGCTAAGATAATCCATGAATACACATGAGAAAGAATATCAAAGTTTAAGAATTAGTTCATCAGTCACTAAGTTGAATAAACGTTAACGCTAACAATAAAAAGTCACAACAACAAAAAACCCTACAGAGAAGGGAGGGGTGCCTGGGTGGCTTGGTTGGTTAAGCGTTGAGCTCTTTTTTTGATTTATGTTTTAGTTTTTTTAATGTTTATTATTATTTTTTTGAGAGAACACATGCAGCAAAGGAGAAGAGAGAGGAGGATAGAAGATTAGAAGTGGGCTCTATGCTGACACCAGGGAGCCAAATACAGGGCTCGAACTCACGGGTCATGAGATCATGACCTGAGTCAAAGTTGGATGCTCAACTGACTGAACTACCCAGGTGGCCCAAGCATTGGACTCTTGATTTCAACTCAGTTCATGATCTCACAGCTTTGTGAGCTAGAGCACTGCATCAGCCTCTAACAGACTCTGCAATGACCAACCAGGCAGAGCCTACTTGGGATTTTCCCTCTCTCTCTCTGCCCCTCCCCAACTTGCTCTCTGTCTTTCTCAAAATAAATAAACTTTAAAAAAAGACATAAATGGGTACTTGGGTGTCTCAGTAGCTTAGGTTTCTGATTTTGGCTCAGGTCATGATCTCATGGCTTGTGAGTTCAAGCCCCATGTCAGGATCTGTGCTGACAGCTCAGAGCCTGGAGCCTGCTTCAGATTCTGTGCCTCCCTCTCTCTCTCTCCCATGTGCACAAGAACACATGTTCTCTTTCTCAAAAATAAACATACAAAATTGCACCAGCGTTCTTCTCAAAGCTAGAACAAGATATCCTCAAATTCGTATGGAACCACAAAAGACCCCAAATAGCCAAAGTAATATTGAAGAAGAAAACCAAAACGGGAGGCATCACAATCCCAGACTGTAGCCTCTACTACAAAGCTGTCATCATCAAGACAGTATGGTATTGGCACAAAAACAGACACATAGACCAATGGAATAGAATAGAGAACCCAGAACTGGGCCCATAAATGTACGGCCAATTACTTTTTGACCAAACAGGAAAGAATATCTGATGGAAAAAAGACTGCCTCTTTAGCAGTTGGTGCTGGGAGAACTGGACAGCAACATGCAGAAGAATGAAACGAGACCACTTTCTTACACCACACACAAAAATAAACTCAAAATTGCTGAAGGACCTGAATGTGAGACAGGAAACCTTCAAAACCCTTGAGGAGAAAGTAGGAACCAACCTCCTTGACCTCAACCACAGTAATTTCCTACTCGACACATCCCCAAAGGCAAGGGAAATGAAAGCACAACTGAACTCTTGGGACCTCATCAAGATAAAATGCTTCTGCACTACAAAGGAAACAATCAAGAAAACTAATAGGCAACCAACAGAATGGGAAAAGATTGTTGCAAATGACATATCAGATAAAGGGCCAGTATCCAAAATCTACAAGGAACTCACCAAACTCCACACCTAAAAAACAAATAACCCAGTGAAGAAATGGGCAGAAGACATAAACAGACACTTCTCCAAAGAGGACATCCAGATGGCCTATAGGCACAAGAAACGATGCTCAACATCACTCATCATCAGGGAAACACAAATCAAAACCACACTGAGATACCACTTCACGCCACTCAGAGTGACTAAAATGAACAAAGAAGACTATAGATGCTGGCAAGGATGTGGAGATGGGCACCCTCCTACACTGTTGGTGGGAATGTAAACTGGTGCAGCCGCTCTGGAAAACAGTCTGGAGTTTCCTCAAAAAACTAACAATAGAACTCCTCTATGACCCAGCAACAGCACTGCTAGGGATCTACCCAAGGGATACAGGAGTGCTGATGCATAGGGGCACATGTTCCCCAATGTTCATAGCAGCACTGTCAACAATAGCCAAATCATGGAAAGAGCCTAAATGTCCATCATCCAATGAGTGGATCAAGAAGATGTGGTATATATATATACAATGGAGTACCACATGGCAATGAGAAAGAATGAAATCTGGCCATTTGTAGGAAAGTGGATGGACCTCAAGGGTGTCATGCTAAGCGAAATAAGTCAGACAGAGAAAAACAGATACCATATGTTTGCACTCATAGGTCTAATAGGAGAACAGGAGAAACCAAATGGAGGACCATGGGGAGGGCAAGGGAGACAGAGAGTTGGGGAGAGAGAGGGACGCAAAACCTGAGAGACTATTGAATGCTGAAAATGAACCGAGGGTTGAAGAGGGGGGAGGGGGAAAAGAGGTGGTCGTGACGGAGGAGGGCACGTGTGGGGAAGAGCACTGGGTGTTATATCGAAACCAATTTGACAATAAACTATTTTTAAAAAATAAATAAATAAAATATAAACATAAAAAATTAAAAACAAAAACACTATAGAAACTATGACTGAGAAACCCAATTTGGTGGAATTATCACTTAACATATTAAATCAGCTCCATTCAATACCTTTGAAAAACTAAAGCAAACCACCTTTAGGAACTAAAGGGGGCCTCTGGCTTCTAACTTCACATGTCAGGAGCTTGGAAGTAGCCACTCCAACCTCACAAGAAGTTAAAAGCTGAATAGACTGAAAAATTAACAGCTGCCCTTGGATCTGAGAGAGAGGGAAGACACAGGGGAAACTGCTGCCCCCAAGACAGGAGAATATCGGGAGTCACAGCCACTGGGACCAGTGCTGAGTTAGGAAACCTGATCAGTAAGTGACTGGTGGAGGCTCAGAGTGGACAAGAGATTGTGACAGGCTCCAACAGGACTGAGTCTGCTGGGGTGGTGGGTGGTGGGGGGGGATCTGAGATGTACCTCTAGGCTCTTGAGCAGATTCCCATAGTAAGTATTTAAAAAAAAAATCTCCTCATGCATCCAGCAATGGGAAGGGAAAAGGAACCATTTTGAAAGACAGAGCACTCGGTTTCTCTTAACAAGTCCTGTCCTGATGGAACACGAGTTCACTGCAGCCTAACCTGACAGGGTTCAGAGCCTAACTGATTTGGGGAAGAGAAATCCCCAACTCCAGCCCACTCTCACCATCCTGTTCCACCCAAAGGAGGAGCAAAATCACTTGTGAAGATCACAGTCCAGAGACATAGGATCATTAAAAGACTGAGGCCCAATCATATCATAGAACTAGACAATGCATTCCCCCCGATACCTTCTGGCAACACTACGTAATGATTATTTATAGTTACATCATGTTGGATATCTAGGAAAAACCATAAGGCATACTGAAAGGTAAAAACAAACAAACAAAAAACAACAACAACAAAACACACACACACACAATTTGAAAGGACACACAAAACATCAGAATCAGACATTGGAATTATAAAGACCATGAATTTAAAACAATTATGATTAATACACTAAGGGCTCTAATGGATAGACAGCATGTAAGAATAGATGGTCAATGTGAATAAAGAGACAAAAATTCTAAATAAAAATAAAAAGAAATGGGGCGCCTGGGTGGCTCAGTCGGTTAAGCCTCCGACTTCGGCTCAGGTCAGATCTCACGTTCATGGGTTCCAGCCCCGCGTCAGGCTCTGTGCTGACGGCCAGCTCAGAGCCTGGAGCCTGCTTCCGGTTCTGTGTCCTTCTCTCTCTGCTCCTTCCCCTCTCATGCTCTGTCTCTCTCTGTATCAAAAATAAATAAAACATTAAAAAATTTTTTTAAAAAGAAATGCAATAGATTAAAAAAAACACTATAACAAAAATGAAGAATGTCTTTGATGGGCTTGTTCACAGACTGAGTACAGCTAAGGAAAGAATCGCTAATCTAGGAGATTTAGCAAAAGAATCCTCAAACACTAAACAGTCAAAAAGCAAAGTGAACAAATATTGAAAAGAAAAATCAGAACTGAATACCCAAGGGCTGTGGGACAGTTACAAAGTTTGGTGTAACATATGCATAATGGCATCATGGAAGCACCAGAGGAGAAGGAGAGAAACAAACAGGAGAAATATTTGAAATTTCAAATTACCAAATCTTCTACTTTATTAAATCAGAAGGAGAAAAAAAATGAAAAAGAAAATTAAACCCAAACTAAGCAAAAGGAAGGACATAAATGATAAAGACCATATAATGGAAATAAATGAAGCAGAGAATAGAAAAACAATAGCAAAGATCAACAAAACTGAAAGTCAGTTCCTGAAAAGATCCATAGTATTGACAAAATTTAACTACACTGATTAAGGGAGAAAAAAGAATCAAATTACTAAATAAATGACGAATGAATACAATAATGAAAGATGGGCTATCTTTGCCAAGTTTACAGAAACAAAAAGGATTATAAGAGAGTAGTATGAACAACTTTATGTCAACAAATTAGATAATCTAGATGAAACAAAGTCCTAAAGAGAGAAAAACCACTTAAACTAACCCAGGAAGAAATAGAAAATCTGATTAGACTTATAACAAGAGATTGAATTAGTAACAAAAAAATAAACCCATGAATAAGTATCCAGGACCAGATGGCTTCACTGTTAAATTCTTAATATAAAAAAAAAGTTTAAAGAAATAATAACACTGATGCATCAGAAACTCCTCAAGAAATGAAGAAAGAAGAAAAAACACTTGCTCTTATTGCACCAATATCAAAACAAGACAAATACATTACAAGAAATAAAACTGCAGATGAAGTTTCATGATGAACAACTCAGATATCCTCAGAAGAATAGTAAATCTAATCTACCAAATATAAGACAAATCATACAATGTGACCAAATGGGATTTGTTTTACTAACAAAGAGTTGGTTAGACATCTAAAATCAATCAATATCATATGCTATATTCACAGAATGTAAGACAAAATTACATGACCACTACCACTACAATAAATTCAGAAAAAAAACATTTGACAATATTCAACGAAGCAGGAAAGAAGGGAATTTCTTCAACCTGCTAAATGGTTGGCATTTCTGGTTAGAGGGAGTAGGGAATAAAAGAAAGAAACAACATCTAAATTCAAAAGGAAGAAGTTAAAACTATTTTGCAGTTGATATGATCTTGTGTACAGAAATTCATACGGAATCTGCAAAAAATTGTGAGAGCTATTGAAGTTCAGAAAATTTGCAAGATCAACATGCAAAAATCAATTTGATGTCTACACCCTTGCAATGACTATCAGAAACCAGTACAAATCATTCCATTTACAATAGCAATGAACAAGAATAAAATTTATGAACAAATTTAATGGAAGACATGCAGATAGGTACAGTGAAAATTACAGAGCATTGTGGGAAAAAATTAAGACTTAAATAAATGGGAAGACTTTTCACAGTCATGACTTGAAGGACTTAGTAAAGTTAAAATGGCAATGTTACCAAATTGACCAAAAGATTAAACCCAATTGCAATAAAAATTTTCAGCTAAACCTTCTTCAAAAATTGACATGCTGATCCTAAAACTGACTACTATTCTAAGAATTTTTGCATGGCTATTCATTAGGAAACCTCCTTAGCAGCTTTATTTCTTGCAGTGTATTTGTCTGTGTTTTGACATACCACAAAATTTATCCTTTAAAATGTTGGAGCACCTGGGTGATGCAGTTGGTTAAGCCTCTGACTTTTGATTTTGACGCAGGTCATGATCTTATGGTTTGTGGGATCAAGTGCCATGTCAGGCTTCACCCTGGGAACCTGCTTGGATTCTCTCTCTCTCTCTTGGCACTGCCCCCCCAAAATAAATAAACTTAAAAAAATAAAGTGTATAATTTGATGATTTTTAGGATGTGCATAGACATGTGCAAACATCAACATTATCTCAATGTCGACCCTTGTCACCACCACCATTGACAGAAGGCAATGCGGTCATTCATCAGCAATTACTCCTCACTCTCCTTTTCTTTTTCCCTGTAACCAACTTTATGATATATGAATATCTTAAAGCTGTTGTCTTATAAAGGGTATACATCCCCCCATACCTAGTCCATAAGAATATAGATACATCATTACAGTCCATAAGAATGCACAAATGTAACAAACACTAGGAGGTTTATTACAATATTTGATACCACCAAAGAAAAAAAACCTGCATAAAGTGCGACCTACTCAGAAACTGAAAAATTATGGAATTAAGGAATATCCATTCCATGAAATTTAAGCACCCTTAAAATAATAAGGTATTAAAATATCATTTGAGGTAATTATCATCAGGGATAAGTGGGTGAAGCTACATATGGAACAATATATGGAGTATAACCCCGTTTTTATAAATGAATAATGAACTTTACCAAAGGTGTATATATATGTATGGTATTTGTATATGACTACATGGCATTGAGGAAAGGTTGTTAACTGCTAGTCACCTGGGAAATGGGAAGAGAGAGATAGGTTAGATGTGACAACAAAAATTGGTTCTTCCTATAACTCCATAGATCATATGATTCTATGCATGTATGTAATATTATGCATATTTCCTATTCATAAAGATAAATATTAGAGGACAATCAGCAAAATACAAATACATTGTCTCATGATATTGAGATTTCAGGATATTCTGAATTTTGTACTGTTTAATTCATTTTTATGACCCTGATATAATCCAGAATTAAAAATGATTTGGGGCACCTGGGTGGCTCAGTCGGTGGCTCAGTGCTGACAGCTCAGAGCCTGGAGCTTAGGATTCTGTCTCTTCTCTCCTTGCCACTCCACCACTTGAGCTTTCCTCTCTCTTTAAAATATAAATAAACATTAAAATAACTAAAATAAATGTATTTTAAAAAGAATTAAAAATGATTCAACTATTTGTTCAAGGAAAGTAAATAAAAATTATCCATTTGAATATATCTCTAATGCATCAACTCACACAGGATTAGCCTACTTCTTTTTACTTTTGTCTATGGAAAAACACACTTAACACGAGTGGTAAGAGCAGAAAGACAGAGTGGTATCATCAGTACTTTGTGTTACATGGGCCTCAGTGTCCATCCCTCATCTTTCCACACTGAGCATCTATTTTAACATCTTACGGTATGCTCAGAAATAACTGAGTATAATGAAAAGATGGCCCTGATGTCATGGTATAGAATATTCCAAGTGTGTAGTATTACACCAGATACTTTGCAAGAGATATATTAAAGTGAGTTGCTTTTCTCAGAGTAACTTTATGTTAAAAGTCAAAATCTCTATATTTTGTCTTCTGAATCCAGTAAGTTAGGGTCTTGAAGTTTTTAGTCTGGCTAAGTTACTCTACTCACATACAAACTAATGGACACCATCAAAGTGTTTGTTACATAAAGAAAAAATTCCTTTGTCAAAAATCTTTGTAAATACACCTGTTTATCCACATAAATGTATTGTCAGTTCACTTTTATTGATGTTAAACAGAATAATCCTTTAACCCTGGTATCAAAAGTACCACAAAGGACAAAATGTCTGTATTTATTCTTTATAGGGTGGGTTAGGTTTCTGGAGAATCGGTTTGATGTTGTTCCAAGGAAATCAGTGGGTTACAGGTTAGATGTCAACACTGGCTAAAGCAGTCAATATATGGCATTAGTTCCTTCGGGACTGGGAGGGTGCCCACATTGCAGGAATGGGATTCTAGAAAAGATGGGACATAGTATACAAAATATGTGTTAAACTTCTATACTCAGTAAGGCCATGATTATGGTTTTTTTAAAGCTCAACCTTCATTGTTAACCAACTCTGTAACAATCTGATAATGCACTTTTTAAATGTTACTTATTTAATTTTGAGAGAGAGTGTCAGTGGGGGAGGGGCAGAGAGAGAGAGTGGGACAGAGAATCCTAAGAGGATTCCTTGCTCACAGCAGCAAGCTCGATGTAGGGCTTGAACTCACAAACCTCTAAGATCATGACCTGAGCCAATGTCAGATGCTCAACCAACTGAGCCCCCCCGTGCCTCAGATGATGTATTTTTAAAGTATCCTATAGTAGTGGCCCTTTGACCTTTATGATTTAGCTAAACAATCCCTCAGCCACTCCTCAGAGGGCCCATCTCTGTGCTCCTCTGCACTCTGCATATACCCTTCTAATAATGTTTGGTATTTTTGTATTGCAAATATTTAAACAACAGAGACTATCTGTGTACTTCACTGGAAGAGCTTAGAGGGCAGAGACCTATTTTGTTTTTATTTTTGAGACCCTTTTACTTCTTATAGTAGTACCTGTGTCATATAATAAACCACAGAATACTAGGCAAGTTGATGAATTAACTAATTACATATATATGAATGAATGGATAAATTTATATAAAAAATAAAGAATAAAGAGATAAATTAGTGAATAGTTGTCAAACTATAATTAAGACACAATTTTAAACACATTATAAGGGAAAGAGAGCAGGAGGGCAAAAGAGTGAACCAAATAGAAATATATCACCATCTCTGTGCTAATGTCTTCACTTTTCTTAAGTTTATTTATTTATTTTGAGAGGTGGGGAGGAGAAGGGGGAGAGAGAAAGAGGGAGAGAGACAATCGCAAGCAGGCTCTGTGCCAGCAGTGTGGAGCCAGACACAGGGCTCGAACTGCAGAATCATGAGATTATGACCTGAACCAAAATCAAGAGTCGGATACTTAACAGACTGACCCAGCCAGGCTCCCTCTGTACCAATATCTAAGGAGATTTTGTGAACAGGAAAGATACCATGATGAGATAAATATGTTCACTCTGAAAAGAAGAGGAATACTTGAAAACTTAACTGCTGATACTTTATCAGTGAGCCATGACTGCTTATATATAAACATTCCTCCCCACAAAACACATACACACTGTCACCATCTTCATTTAGGAGCTGCCTGGAAAAGAAGGCATTGTGTCCTCAACGTTACAAGGTGCAAGGCTGAGAAGAAAAAAGAACAGTTCCACTAGATAGTTTTGCACAAGAAAATAAAAATATATAGTCATTCTCAGTTATAAAATATTGCTTTGACAACCACCCACTTAGATACCATTTACTGCTTGTATTTAACATAATGGAAACTATATTGATAACATCAATTCATGCAGAGAGAATGGAGGAAAATGAATAGGAGACTTGAAAATGCTATTGTCTGTATTAAAGGCTTTTATATTACTGGAGTGCTTTTTTTCCTTTTTTCTTTTTTCTTTTTTTTTTTGCATCTTAATTACAGTCCTAAGGTCCTCAAACTCCATGGAAGAGAAAGTAGGAAACGTTGTGAATTATAATTAAGACTTAAATAATGCTATAGTTATAGGCAAAGTCACACTTGATGTCTAAAATCAATGGCTGCTTGTTTGTTTTGAGGTTGTCGGGATAAACTCAATTTGGTAAACATAGAGGAGGAAATAGCAAGTCACTAACACACTTGACTGTCAGGATTCTGTTCCTTTGTGTTAATAACTTGGGTTTGAACTTAAGCTATTTGGGGTGCCTGGGTGGCTCAGTCAGTTGAGCGTCCTGCTTCCGCTCAGGTCATGATCTCACAGTTCGTGGGTTTGAGTCCCGTGTTGGGCTCTGTGCGGACAGCTAGCTCAGAGCCTGGAGCCTGCTTCAGATTCTGTATCTCCCTCTCTCTCTGACCCTCCCCTAATCACGCTTTCTCTCTCTGTCTCTCAAAAATAAATAAGCAACATAAAAAAATTTTTTTTAACTTAAGCTATTTGATGTAAAAAATTGGAATTTTTAGTATTGATTTTTTTTTTTAAGAATGGCAGATGCATGATGAAGGTCCTGAGGATAATCTTCAAAATTCAGAAAGAGAACAGTGAATTTAATGGAAAGAATACAAGACCCCTGCCCTTACCTGCACCCTCAGACAGAAGTCCTGAGAACGGGGAGTATCAGGCAACAGGGGTTTCTGTAATCAGTCACTCAGCCCCTCAACACCAAGTAGTTTTCAAGGCAGTGAGGGGCGCCTGGGTGGCTCAGTCCGTTAAGCATCTGCCTCTTGATCTTGGTTCAGGTCATGATCTCACAGCACGAGTTCAAGCCCTGCATCCGGCTCTGCACTGGCAGTGTAGATCTAGCCTGCTTGGGATATTCTCTCTCCCCACTCTCTCTCTGCCCCTACCCCGCTTGTTCTCTCCCTCAATATAAACAAATAAACTTTAAAAACTAAAAATAAAACAAAGGCAGTGAACACACGGCTTCTCCAGCACGGCAGGGTTGAGCTCTCTCCGCCCGGTGGCATGTGCCATGTCTCTTTGGTATCTGTAATGATCAGGCGTCCTCTAAGTAGGCATATCCGGGAAACAATGGAGCAGACCCGCACTGTGCGGGACTTGCTCTCCTCATGGACAGCTGGTTTCTTCCTAACCCTAGGAACGAATAAAAAGCATTCATATTTCCGGTTATTAGTTTATGGTTACATTCCTAAGGTCTTCTCTTCGGAGAAGCACAGGACCACCCTATTTCCTATACAAATAGATGTCTTCAGGAATTGGACTGTCGAGGACGCTATCCTGAGTTGTTTGGTTATCAGCCATAACTCTGCATCATTATATATCTGTCTCTATATCTTCCCCTGAAAAACAGTTTATTTCCACAGCTTGCGAGAGGGCTCCCGGGTGGTTAAGAACATGCCTTTTGGCTGCAGGAGGGGGATGCAGAGGGGACTCTCCAGTGCCTCTGGACTCTGGAAGCACTTAGTTGTACTTGAGGGTCAGCCTTTAAAGGAGATACGCAGCCAGCCCAGCCTGTTGGTCAGGTATTCCCCCATCTGCATGATGAATTTCACTTCATCTATGAAGTGCTTCTTTAGAAAGTCACAGAGCCCAGCATCCTTACCTTAATGATACTTTCCTTATAAGCCATATAAGCAACTTCAAATATGTCAACCTGAAAAAAATCTGCTGTGTAGATAGCATGAAAGTTCTCTTTAGTAAGGATATATGCCTGAGAGAGCAACAGCCAGTGGTTCCAAGCATGGGTTCTAGAATCATACAGAAATCTGGCTGTGCTACTTTCTAGATTATGACTTTCAGCCTAAGGCTTCCTAAGCCACTAGGTCATTATCCATATAATAGGGGCGCTAATATCTGTATCAGACACTAAGTATGCACACTACAAATCTTCTCAGCTGCACCTCTTATCTAACCAGTACTGCAGTGACAAGTGCTATACAGAGCGTCCAGTTCCATGCAGGTACAACTTAATATTGTCTTGACTCATATTAACCCGTGTGTCTCCCGATTCCTGTTCTGGGGCTTCTCTGATGGGCAGCTTAGGGCAACCATCTGGCATTCCCTATGTTTTTAACTCACATGTGCAAAAGGATTACAGGCCCCCATGGAGCTACATTTGACCAACAGTGGATGGCACTCAATTAACAAATAGCTTTTTCTTTCTTTCCCTGGGGAGAAAGTTGTAAAATAAATTTCATAAAGCCCTTCTAAATGCCCTGGTGGGATCATACAACTTTTATTTTTTAATATTTATTTAATCTGGGGAGAGAACAGGTGTGGGAGGGGTTGAGAGAGGGGGACAGAGGACCGAAAGCAGGCTCTGCACTGAGAGGCTAACAGCAGTGAGCCTGATGAGGGGCTTGAACTCATGAACTGCAAAATCATGACCTGGGCTGAAGTCAGATGCTCAATTGACTGAGCCATCCAGGTGCCCTATACAACTTTTCATTCTAGTGGCCTACCAACAAATGCATCTTCATATTGGCTCTCCAAGCTAAGAGAAGGTTTTTATACATTGTGGTAAATGTGACCTATTATGGGATCAAATATTGCTCTCAACATCTTAGATGTCAGCTTAAGCAATGACCATACGGATCATAAGATAATATCAAGAAAGAAACACTTAACCAGTTTATTAGACCTAGATCCTAATTCTAATTGAGGAATGATATATTTTTTCCTATTTCAAAAATAAAATGAACTAAGTTATTTAACTGTCTCTTCTGAAGCTTCTTCACTGTTGCTATTTCCCCCAGTTAAGTACCCTCTCCTTCTTTCCACTGATTTCTTATAAATGAGCTACAAAACACTACTACTAATAAATATTACTGATAAAATTCCCTCATTAAAAAATATACATATGTATTCATAAAAATTACTAGACATATAACTCAGAATTATGATAGAATTAGAAGTTATTCAAATTAAAGCAACCACATGTTTATATTGGATATGATTGGGGATAAAAAGTGTCATTATTTGGCCAAGCATGTGTTTCAGAATTAGCTGTTTGGATTAAGCCCTCTTGAGAGTCAATGAGGTTAGATCTTATTCAGAGTCGTGGTTTGGAACTGTCTCCATTTTAGTTGACTCACAACCATGGTATTTGGTTCCTGCAAAATCTTTTCATGGTGAGGGAGACAACGGAGGTGTTTGTACGACAAAGGGCAAGGTCTGCTCAGTTTCTGTCCAAGCCACTGTCCACATTATCTAGACTCTGGTGAACTTCTTTACCACAGGTCAGCTTGCTTCTAATAGTTTGATCAAACTGCTTCATTTCTCATTTACTCTTGACTGTGTTTGGATAAATTAAAAAATGCAATCTAGGTCACCTGGGTGGCTCAGTTGGTTAAGCCTCTGACTTTGGCTCAGGTCAGGGTCTTGTGATTAGTGTGTTCAAGACCCTAATAGTGCTCTTTGCTGTCAAAGCAGAGCCTGCTTCAGGTCCTCTGTCCCCCTCTCTCTGCCCCTCCTCTGCTTGTGCTCTCTCTCAATCTCTAAGGTAATCATTTTTAAAAAATGGAAGCTTACCCTATCACCAATATAGGGCAGAGCATTGGCATATCTGTGATTGTCAGGGCCTGTTAAAAATGTGAGAGCGTTTCACAATGACAAAAGTTCATTTTGATAAGTCTTTGCCTTTGCACAGACATGTATCATTTGTTTATTCTATTTGTCAGATCAAATTACTAAAAATACATTTTCCTGCTAGGTTCTTCTCCAGTGATTCCAAGTTTTCTTCTCATGATAAAGATTCTAAAATTACCATTTGTCTTATAGTTAATACCCAAACCTCCCCAGCTGAGTTATTAATTGGATCAGTTGCCTTTCAATCTTTACTATTTAGGTTAAAGGAAGAATACCAATTTTAAAAGTAGGAAAAGATGAAATATCTATTCCATGTACCTAATGAGATAATGATTTCGACATGGCTCACTCCCTGTAATACTCTCTGATCATGTAAAATATCAATTGCAAAATGATTTCCCATAGCCGAAAAGCTGACTTATTTACTAAAAACGCCTCTTTACTTATTAATACTATATATAGACATATATATGTCTATCTGTCTACTGCTTCTACTAAAACAGTCATCACTAATCACAGGCTAGTTTGCAGATAAAACATGAACAAAATAGAAAAAAAGTACTTAAGTTCAAGTTGTATTTGCTACAACCAAGCCTCTTTAAACATCCTAGAAGGGCTGCTTCAATAAGCAAGCAGAGGAAAATGGCCAAAATCGATCCAGGAGACAAGAGTTTTAGTTCAAATCACAGGGGAGAGGATTAGAGTTTTTAGAAACCTAGGTTTCCAGGGCATTCTAAGGTTAGGTCCCTTTTTGTAATATGAAAGGTTCATAAGAGACTTCCCAGGAAAATCACATTTCACAGGTTTCATGTGAGAAGTTTGGCTATTTGCAGCCTGGACCTCACTATATAAATTGTCCTGGGCCAGCGTAGGACAGCATGTCCTGTCACTCGGATGACTGAAATGGCCTCCTGTTTTCCTTCCCCTAAACCTATAATCCCCATCACAGCCCAAATTATCCTCCATTTTATATCCACAGTGGTGTCTCCCAAACTGCATGTTAACTACATTATTCTCATGCTTGATGTCCTTCAATAAATTCCCACAGACTTTAGGAAAAGATCCAAACTCACTAAAATTGCTCTTAAGAAATGGTGCAGCTGACAGGTCTCAGCTACCTCAGCTTCATTTGTCTTGAAATGCACTCTCTCTGTCTCCTCCAGGGACCTCAGACAGATGTCTTATTTTAGTCTTACTTGCTAATTCCACCCATCATCAAGTCCCTGACTCTGAATCCTATCCTGGTAAAATAATGGTGAATCCCTGTGGCAAATGCTCCAACAAAGCCTTACACTTCTGCCTTAGAACACCCATCGCTCTAGTAGGGGCTTGTTTATTATTAGATTTTCTTACTAAAATAGACATACACGGGAATAGGGGGAAAAATCGCTGCATGATTCACTGATGTATCATCATTGGCTAGCATCATGCTGGCACATATGAAACTGATGATAAATGTTGGGTAACATAGTGAAAGCGAGCTCATGCTGAGATTTTCCTGCCAGTAAGATTCCCCTAACAAGTAATCTGACGTCATCAGTCAATCCAAAGAAAGCATAAAAAGTCCAGCATTCAGATTTCTCCAAAAGATTCGAATTATTGAACCTAAAACTGCCATTAATACCAGAGACTCACTGAAACAAGACAGAGTTACAGTGTATTCAAATAAAATCATACAAACAAAATTAGTTGTGTAACTGAACCCATGTGAGTTTGCTCCTTGGGTGAGTCACAACTACAGCAGGTTGAGTTGTCACAGGAGGAAACTTTTATTTGCAACAAATAAGGAAATCCTGGTAATGGCGTCCAAAGCCATGACTCTGCAAGAGATGGCAAATAGATTCCTTTTGTTTAGGGTTAGGATGAAAATTTAGATAGAGAAGCCTTGTCATCAAAGACTGGCCCACAATAGCGCAATAGTGAGTGGCTTGAGGAAACATGCCTATACACATGTGAATGTTATGTAAATGAGGCTTGTGCTCCTCCCCTGAGATTTTAGTATTATAATGAGGCAAAGGTGATTGTAGGTCATTCTAGAGGTCACTCCATGGTTGCATCTCCGCAGGTGCGCAGATGCAAAGTTTAACTCAAAACATCTGGTGGTCTGGACAGCCTGGGCCAAAGGGAGATTTTTGTCGGGGCAGTGGCCACCACCTGGTGGGGACGGGGTGGTTTTGAGTTTTACTTGTCTGCATTAAGGGGAAAAGCTGGAAAGTAGAGCTTAGAGAAAAATGTAAGACAAAGGTGAATGAGTACAAACAGGTGGGCAGTAAAAGCCAGGTCCTGGGGTCTAGCTGTTGACAGCTAGATATATTTAATATATATTAAAAATGAACAGGTAAGATCCTTTAGTGGTATGCTACTTTTGCAAAAGAGCTACATATTTTTGATATTGTTCAAATGGCAAAGAATTGACCTTATTTTTAGCTGGCTACTTTGACTCTGGTTTAAAGGTAAAAGAAAAGGCTGGTTCATTTATAAAATTTTTTTTTAATGTTTAGTTATTTTTGAGAGAGAGAGTAAGAGAGTATGTGCAAGGGATGTGCAGAGACAGGGGAAGACAGAGGATCCTAAGGGGGCTCTATGCTGATCGCAAAAGAGCCAACGTGAGGCTCGAACCCATGAACCCTGAGATCATGACCTGAGTCACCTAACCCACTGAGCCACCCAGGCACCCCTAGATGACTTTTCAATGGAGACAGTTTAACACATTTCATACTCTCTAAGTAATCTTGACTCTGAGCTACATTTGTGAAAATTAATGTTTTGCATTTTCCTTGCCTTAATACAAGTAATTTACATATTTCTTTATATATTATAGATTTGGAAAACCTAATATATCATGGAAAATATTGACTTGGGCAATCTCATATTTGATTATTTACTTAAAGATAAAACCTGTGTGTGTGTAATTTTTCTAAAACACTATATTGCAATCTGGCAAACTGGTATCTACTTGAATTTAATCCTTCTTCATTGACATAGGATACTGCTGTCACTGCGAGACACAATTTATCATCTCTTTTTGTTTGAAGCTTCTTATTTTTCCTTAGTATGAATCCTATCTATTGCTGTCTTGAAGGAGCACGGATGTGAAACTTTGTCAAAACTTAAACTTGTCAAAATTATAAAATTAGTAAGTTTATATTTTCCCCAGAAGTTGGTCATTAAAAATAATTGTCTGTTTTCATTCCAGGCAACAGAATTCCAATTCTTTTCTAAGAATGAACAAGTATCATTTAAATGTGTATTGTTTTGGGGGCAGCTGGGTGGTTCAGTCAGTTAAGTTGGTAGAGAGCTTCCAACTTCGGCTCAGGTCATGATCTCACAGTTCATGGGTTTGAGCCCCGCATTGGGCTCTGTGCTGACAGCTCAGAGTCCAGAGCCTTCTTCGGATTCTGTGTCTCCTTCTCTTTCTGCCCCTCCCCTGCTCGCACTCTGTCTCTCAAAAATGAATAAACATTTTTTAAAATGTTAATAAAAATAAAAAATATGTATTGTTTTATATTAATCTATAATTCATTAAGTGTTAGAAGATGCATTTAAAATTTGTATATAAATGAAAAATATTCCATATTACTTAAAAATACCTGTTTATAATATTATAAAAAAGGAAAATCACTTTATGTATTATTTTTTATGTTTAAAAAATGTTTTTTTATTCTTCTGAGAGACAGAGAGAGACAGCGCCATCAGGGAAGGGTCAGAGAGAGAGAGAGATACAGAATCTGAAGCAGGCTCCAGGCTCTGAACTAGCTGTCAGCACAGAGCCCAACGCAGGGGCTCGAACCCACGAACCGTGAGATCATGAACTGAGCCGAAGTCGGACGATCAATCAACTGAGCCACCCAGGCACCCCTCACTTTATGTATTTTAATTAATTCTTCCTGATTAAAAACTTAAGGTGAGGGAATATATACTTAATAAATAAAACTGAAGTTTTTGGTCAACTCTCCCTCCTGCTAGCTGAGTTCTCATATATGTATTTCACAAGAAGTTCCAATAATAGAACCAGATTCCCAGGCATTAGCAGGCGTACAGACAGGCGGATAGGTCCATCATCAGAGACCTTCAGTTCTTAGCACCAGCCATTACCAGCTGTGTGTCTTTAGGAAAGTAATATTTAATCTGAGGTCCAATTTAATCACCCATAAAATACAAGTAGTAATAATCCTTTGCAGAGCTTGAGGATTATATGAGACAGAATGTTTAACATGTTCTCTACATATTTTGGAACCTAGTAAATCATCAATATATGATACTAGAATACCAATTAATATGACCATTATGTATAGATCAGGAATTAAGATTCATGCCTTAGGCATGTTTCCTTTTAGACCTGAGGAATACTAGTATTGCTTCTCCCGATGGCTTATTTTACGTCTCAACCACCCTTCCTTGTCATGGTCCCAGCCTCCACAGTTTAGCCACCCACAACCTTAAGAAGCCTTCCAGCCTTTTACTGGCAGTCCTCTCTAAAGTAAGAACTCCTTGCTTCTCATTTCCCGTTGCTGGGCTCCCCCGCCCATGCACAGATACTCCATGTTTGGACCTGTCCGCCACCTGGTGCTTGCTCACACAGTTATCAGATTTATCAGTTTGCTGGGTTGGGTTGTCTGCAAGTTCATGGAGCAGGGTCTGTCTCACACTTACCTCCTATTTATCCAACGACTTTCCCCGGACCCCTGTTCTGAACCAGCTAGTTGGAAGCAACATGTGCAAGCTACTTGCATTAAGGAAATCTGTTACATTCACTTTCACAAATATCGCCAAGAAGCAGGGTTAATCAGAAAATCCAGAATTAATTACTTCACTGCCTTTAAACAACCAACTCATCTTAACTTTTCATTTAATCATCACAAAATTTATGGAAGGCCAATAGTAACTGCTTCCAATATATAGAAGAAAAACTGCCAGTATTTCCTAAAGAATGTTCATCCACATTCATGAGTGATATTGGTTGGTAGTTTTGTAATTACCATTATGCAAGCCTCAGAAAACATTTGTAGGGGGGACCTGGGGGGCTCAGTCAGTTGAGCATCCAACCTTGGATTTAAGTTCAGGTCATGATCCCAGTGTCGTGGGATAGAACCCCATTTTGAGTTCTTTGCTGAGCATGGAGCTTGCCTAAGTTTCTCTCTCTCTGCCCCTCTGCCCCCCTGCTCTCTCTCTCTCTCTCTCTCTCTCTCTCTTAAAACAACAACACCATTTTGCAAAGTGTTTCCTTCTGTTCTATTTTCTAAAATCTCTTTTAAGATTGCTACTATGTCTTCCTTAAATGTTCGAGCTAATTCACCAATGAAACGGGGCATAGAGTTCTCACTGTGGAAATACGTTGATACTGAATTAAATTTCTGTAATAAATGTAGAGCTACTCAGTTTTTCTTATTTTGTGTTATTCAGGTAAAAGGTTTTACAAGGAATTTATTTATTTCATATAAATAATAAGTTTATTGTATTCAAATGCTTTTCCCTTCTCAGTGTTAGTAAATTGCATTTTATTATTTTCTACAGCAGCCTTAAGTAGTAATAAATTGAACATAACAAAATACACATAGTATTAAAACCATCTTAACCATTTTTAAGTATATAGTTCAGCAGTGTTAAATGCAGTCACCTGTGTAGTCAATCCCCACAATGCCTTTCATCTTGCAAAACTAAAACTCTATGCCTAAAAAACAGTTCCCCATTCTCTTTTCCCTCCAGATCCTAGCCACCATATTCTAATTTTGGTCTTTATTAATCTGACCACTGATGTGAGCAGTATCATACAGTATCTGTCCTTTTGCAAAGGGCTTATTTACTTAGCATGATATCCTCGAGGTCCATCCATGTTGTAGCTAATGTGTCAGAATGCCCTTCCTTTCCAGTGCTGCATTTGGCTATTATGAATAATGTTGCTATGAACACGGATGTACAAATATATTCTCAGGACCCTGTTTTTAATTATTTGGGGATATATACCTTGTAGTGGAATTGCTGGATAATATGGTAATTCCATTTTTAATTTTTTGAGGAACTGTCATATGTTCGTCAAAACATTTTCTTGAAAGTGAAAGAGTTTATTGCTTCAAAGAAAACAACTGTGAAGTATTCGTAGACAAAGATATAATTCAAGACTTCAAACAAAAATTATCTGTCATTGGAAAATTTATATCTGTCACAGTGAAATCAACATGCCACACTTCCAGCATTTTCTGATTAGATCAGCAGTGATACCAATAAGTGTGATTTTTAAAAATTATATAATGAAAGGCGCCTGGGTGGTTCAGTTGGTTAAGTGCCCAATTTTGGCTCAGGTCATGATCTCACAGTTGCTGAGCTCAAGCCCCACACTGGGCTCTGTGCTGGCATCTCAAGGTGTGGAGCCTGCTTCAGATTCTGTGTCTCCCTCTCTCTCTGCCTGTCCCCTGCTCATACTCTTTCTCTCTCCCTCTCAGAAAAATAGACATTAAAAATTATATAAGGAAATGTGTCAACATTTGGATGGACAGTGAACCAATAATTTCCAAATGGCCAAAATCATGCGCAGGTAAAATGTTTATTATGGGGAGGGGCACCTGGGTGGCTCAGTTGGTAAAGTATCCAACTTTGGTGCAGGTCATGATCTCACAGTTCATGGGTTTGAGCCCCATGTTGGACTCTGTGCTGACAGCTCAGAGCTTGAAGCCTGCTTTGGATTATATGTCTCCCTCCCTCTCTCTCTGCCCCTCCCTTGCTCGTGGTCTCTGTCTCTGTCTCTCTCAAAAGTAAAAAACCAAAAAAAGATTTATTAAAAGGGAAAGGGAGGGGTGCCCGGGTGGCTGTCAGTCAAGCATCTGCCTCTTGATTTCGGCTCAGGTCATGATCCTACAATCTTGGGACTGAGCCCCACCTCAGGCTCCACACCGAACTTGGAGCCTGCTAAAGATTCTTTCTCTCCCTCTGCCCCTCCCTCCAACTCACTTTTGTTCTCTCCCCATACCCCTGCAAAAACAAAAAACAAAAAAGGGAGAGGCAAAGGAATTTTATAAGTCTTTATATATGAAAAGTTCATTGATATGGTTTCATATTCCTCATTGTGACTAACCTTTAAGAAATTCCCACTTGCCAAGTTTTGGTATAGTATCAAAGAAGAATATTTTCAATTACAGGAAAGATTCAAAAACATTCTTAACTTTTTCTACCTATATTTCTCAATAAATCTGCATTTTCTTCATATACTGAAATACTATATTACAGCATAATAAACTCAGAGGCTGATGAGTATCCAGCTTTTATTAAAACAGACATCATGGGGTGCCTGGGTGACTCAGTCAGTTAAGCATCTGACTTTGGCTCAGGTCACGATCTCACGGTTCATGGGTTCGAACCCCGCGTCAGGCTCTGTGCTGACAGTTAGCTCAGAGCCTGGAGCCTGTCTTTGGATTCTGTATTTCCCTCTCTCTCTGACCCTCCCCTGCTTGCTCTGTCTCTCTCTGTCTCTCAAAACTAAATGAAAAAATTTTTAAAAAAAAAGTAAAAAATAAATAAAAAATAAGACAGACATCAAAGGTACTTGCAAATTTATAAAACAATGTCACTTCTAATCTTTTTCTTTTAGAAAGTTATTTCTTATGAAATGTGCTCATTAGCATAAATTTTAATAGATCTAATACAGACATTTTTAAAGAAATCAATGCATCAATATAATAAAATGCACGCTATTAACATTCATACATTTTTCAGTCTTATTTCACCTTACATCTTTCTGCTAGTCAAAACAATTTAACTACAGACAAAAAGCCATCCTATAATTGGGAGGGTCTTTAAAACACCCTACCTATTATGCCCTTTTCTCTTTTCTCAACACAGATTCCTACACTCATGTCTTGATCATTCTTAGCTCTCAGCCCTGAGGGATTCAGATAGAACAGCTAACTTCTCGTAAATTCAAAGTGTGATAGCACCAATATTGCTCATTTCATTTCACGCTTCATAAATATGTCTTAAGCAAAATACAAAATAATAATGAAACCATCAAAACGAGAAAATCAAGAAAGTGTACAAGTATCTTCAATAAATTCATTGATTGCTAAAGAAAAAAAATTATCAAAGCAACTGCCAGAAAACTAGCCTAAAAGTGAAATTTGAACAATCACAGGTTACTGCTTCATTTTGCCATATGTTAGGTAGGCTTTTAAAATCTTGTGATTTCTAAAACAAGTCAATGCAAGTCTTAAGTAGTGCTCAAAGTGAGAAATGAACAATATCTGGTGTTACATGCTTTCTTTTTGGTTAAGTGTGGGGTTGAAAATGAATCTTCTCAGCCACTGAACTGGTAGTACTGTATTTACAACATACTGTATTTTCCCTAGCAGGTTACAGTTATAATCCTGTGTTTCTGAGACCCAGGAAGAAAAATTCTCAGTGCCAGGCAGAAATAGTGATGAAAGAATCCGTATGGTTCTACTTTTCAAGTTTGTGCAAGTATTCCTTTAACAAGAACTCAAAAGCAAATCTCTAGGAATCTAAAATAGCAAAATATAATGAAAATGCATTTGGGAAAGTTAAATCATGTTTCCAATCCTGTGTCTGTTAATGTTTTACTTTTTTAACATTAGGAAAATTTTACTATTTCTTTAGAAATTGAAATGCTCTGTCTTGTCAACTAAGTTTTTAATCCCTTTTTTCTCTTGAAGACTACAGATTTCCCTTTTTTGTTCTGTTGCTGGTTTTCTCTTTTCCCTGTGAAGAAGCAATGTGTTAAAAACTGTTAGTTGATTGCCATTTTTATGTGTGTGAATAGTTTTTAAATTAGAAGAAATAGAAATAGGATTAATTGAATAAAAGTTGAACCTTCTACTTTCATTAGCCATTTTTTCTTTTTTTTTTTTTTTTTTGGCTTTGAAGTTCTAGTTATAGGGGAAATTTTTACTATGACATGTTCATATTTATAAAAATATATCCTATTGTTTAGGATATTTAGCTCATTTCTAAATAGAATCAGTAGTTCTTTTCTTTCCTGATGCATTATTCAAAGTACTTCATTTGGAACTGTTGGTGATTCCCTTAAACAAGTGTATATTTTTGACAGATGTTTAGCATAGATAAACTTCAGATTTATACTGCCACCAGAGAAATACAGAACATCTGGCATTTTTGAAAATGAGCCTTTCTTGATTTATTTAAGTATAATAAATGTATTTACAGGATTGTGATTCTGAATTTTATAGTAATAGACTCTAAGACTAATGAATCTGAGAATAACTTAAATATCCATTCACTCTCAGGCTCACTGGAATGCCTCTCTCATCTATTTTTTTCTTTTAGCTATTCTTCTAATTCATTGCTTAATTGCCTAACATATAAAGAGGCATTTTGCCTAAATGAAGTAACATCAGTAAAATAAATGAGGCTAGACTTTGACTATGATATCCATTCTAGTGCTTAATCACTTATCCACAGAAGATTATCTCTGAAGGGCCCTATTCCCTCTTCTATTTCTCTCCAACAACACTCATGTATATATTCTAGAAGAGTTTTATTTGATTTGCATTTTAGTGAAAATAAGCTTATACATGGGAAAGTTTACAAAGTTTAAAGTCACATGGTCAATAATTTTTTTGTATTGAATATTACTTGAGCTTCCTACCCTAAATTCCTCTCTAAACAATATTTGCAAAAGGGTTTTATATGACTAAATATAATTAGCATCCTTGCTTTTGTCCAGAACAGAAAAAATATATCCACAAGCTTCCAGGAGGATAATCAGGAACTACTGCTGGATTTCACTGGAAATTCTATAGTAAGGGCATCACAGAATGAAGACAAAATAAACAAGTGTGGCCTCATTTTCCCCAGGTCTGCTTCCAGTTGGTTACCACGCATTAGCTATTTTAATAGAAACTTCATCTCTCCAATTCTATTCTGGAGTTGTGTTACTGCGTTCATTAAGTTCCCAGTAGAAATTGCGAGGTACGCTAAGCTGGAGTTTTTACAATAATTTAATGAAGAGACTAGTTACAAAGAAGGGAAAAGGAATGAAAAAGGACTATTAAAACATGCTGGGACAAGCAAAAGTGAAAGCTCGCTATTGAACAGAGGCATGGGGATCACATTCCAACCTCAGACTGACAGTGATCATGTAACACGGTCTCAGCAATGGTATTTTGGGGCCCATCTAATAAGCAGTGTAGGCTACTTGCAACCTGTTGGCTGAATTTGAGAAAATGTCAAGACCTTAAAATAGTTATCTAATCAAAAGACGTTATCTCCTGGCCCAACTACTGATGAATCCCAATGTTAGAAATCACTTGTAGGGCCAAGGCACTCAGGGAATACCAGCCCCAAATACTGACAGGCCAAAGTCTGTAGAGACCTGTCAAGCTTTCTTCCTTCACACTACATATTACACAAAATTTGCTCATCAGGTCCACAAAGATACCTTCCAACTGTGGGAGGGAGCAAGACAGTTCTTTTCTTTCTATAAATTTGGTCGCTGTTATAGCAGAATGAAACATGCTCTTAAATTCTTAACCTTGTATGTTGGGCTGATCTTGCTCTGTTTGCAATAGACAAGCTTGGGTCTAAAAGAGTGGGGAAGGAAACAGTAGGAACCTGCTGAGAGTTGAAGCCACAGAAGTTCCTGAAAAGGAGATATAATTTTAGAGAGAGAATAAGACCAAAACTAGACAAGCAAAGCTGAGAGGGAATAGGGAAAGAAATAACTTTTCCTTTCTCCTCTTTAATCACCCATTGGCCAAACTCAACTGGAAGCCACAGTTCCAAGCAGTCCTGGTGATGATCTGAAGGTCAGAGCCCAGGCACCAAACCAGGGCAGGAAATTTACATGGGGAGGAGAGGCACACAGAGACTAATAAAACCAACCAAGTTTCTATAATTGTCATCATTTTGTAAAGTATATCACATATAAAATCAAAAGTGTAGTTGCCTACTTAAAGAAATTGAGGTGTGAATTCTCATCTTAAGCAAATTTTCAATTATTTTATATTTTAAATATTTTATACCAATATGCAAAGTTTTTGAATTCATAAATATCTCAATGAAAAATTAATTTCTTTTTTAATGTTTTACCTATTTTTGAGAGAGAGAGAGACAGAACCTGTGTGGGGGAGGGGCAGAGAGAGAGGAAGACAGAATATGAAGCAGGCTCCAGGCTCAGAGCTGTCAGCACAGAGACAGATGCACGGCTTGAACTCGTGAACTGCAAGATCACGACTTGAGCCAAAGTCGGATGCTCAGTCAACTGAGCCACCCAGGTGCCTTGTGGACTTCGGCTCAGGTGATGATCTCACGGTTCGTGGGTTCGAGCGCCACATTGGGCTCTGTGCTGACAGCTAGCTCAGAGCCTGGAGGCTGCTTCGGATTCTGGATCTCCGTCTCTCTCTGACCCGCCCCTGCTCGCACTGTCTCTCTCTGTCTCTCAAAAATAAATTAAAAAACATAAAAAAATAAAATAAAATTTAATTTCTTTTAAGGAAAAAATTCTAATTTTCTTTTTAGAAAATACTGGCTTTAATTTCTTCATTTGAAAATAATTTAATGTTATTGAGTGACCACTAAATGCTCTTACACAGTTATAGTTCTAATTTTATAACATTGAATGATACTTACATTAGCAACTCTTCTGATGTAGTGTCAAGCAACCTTGAGTTTTCTGAAACATCTAAAACTGTATATAATTCTGTGTAACCAAGCAGCTAAGTTAGAGGTTTCTTTATTGTCCTGTTGCTCTTTTTAATTTTTGAATATAACGTGCATACAGTAAGTGATAAAATATCAAGCACTATGGAATTATATAAATATATACATTCAGAGAGAAAGACCCATACAATCACCATATAACCACCTCCAGAAAGAAATATAGGACATAAGTTAAAATTTGACTCAGGATCTGTTACCCTTTTACAAGAGAATCATGACACTGAGTTGCTCATTTTGGGCTCAGATAAATATCCCTTGGGCCTTTTTATCCTTGTCCTTGCCTGTTTGACAGAGTCATTCTAAAATGCCCTACTTAGAGCATTCAGTATTTGGCTCACATCCCGTAGTACAAATCGAAACAAGGGTAATGAAAGAGGAATTACCACTTGGCAACCATCATAAGAATTGATTTAGGCAAAAATCATCAACACATGTCAAACACTGAAAGTACAGTCAGGATTAGAACACTTATCTGGCCTCACAATAATTCTTTATTAATTACATAATATATTTATTACTTATAAAAGGAAATAGTAAGTTTACAATGCAGAAACCTGGCAGAACTCCAACCTACGAGAGCTAACATCATCAGTAATTCTTCCTAATATCATGAACTGAGAAAAACAAAACAAGGCTTCTGTGGTTTTCCCGTCAAAATCAAATACATGAATGCACTCAGGGGGAAACATTACACAAACCTTATCGATGGTCATTTTATAAAAGATCAGATCAGTTCTCTTCAAATATGCTAATACCATTAAAGATGCAGAAAAGGGAGTAACTGTTCCAAAATAAAAGAGACTCATAAAGGAATGAAGGAGATGTGATACCTGAATAAATGCATGGTTTGGAGTTTTCTTTCATGAATAAGGATATAATTGGGACAATTGTAAAACTGTGAATATGTATAAATGTCAGTTCCCCACTTTAATTATTATACTGCAGCTACGTAAAGGAATGTTCTTGCATTTAGGAAGTACGCTACAAACTGTACCACATCATAGACATGAACTATTCTTATAAAATGATGTGAATTGTATAACACAGAAAACATAAAAAGAAAGATATGCAGTAAAACCTTGGATTGTGAGTGACTTGTCCTGCAAGTGTTTCACAAGATGAGAAAATATTTCTAATAAATTTTACGTTGATAAATGAGAGACATCCTACAAGTAGTACGTGATGCCGAATGTCACAGGATCACAATGGTCCAAACCATGCATTTATTCAGGTATCACATCTCCTTCATTCCTTTATGAGCCAATGGTGCTTGAAATTCACTTTGATATACAAGTGCTTTGGATTACAAGCATGTTTCCAGAATGAAGTATGCTCGTAAACCAAGGTATTACTGTATATGTATATATAGAGAGCACATGAGGGACAGAGTGCAGTTCTTAACATTTAGAGGATCTTGAAGGAAGAGTGTAGGAATACATTGTACTATTCATTTTTTTTTATTTTTAATGCTTATTTATTTTTGAGAGAGAGAGAGAGACAGAGTGCAAGTGAGGGAGAGGTAGAGACAGAGGGAGACAGATTCTGAAGCAGGCTCCACTCGGAACTGTTCAGCTGTCTTGAACCCCAAGATCATGACCTGAGCTGAAGTCAGACACTCAACTGACTGAGCCATTCAGGTGCCCTTACTTTGTACTGTTCTTGAAAATATTTTGAAATCATGTCAAAATAAAAAGTTAAACAAAGAGGAGAGAAAAGAGGTAGAGATGAAGCTAGGTAGAGTAGAGCTGAGGCAGAACAACAAAACCCAAAAGCAAACCAACAACTATGTATGTATTCAAGTTCCACTCCTCCTACCACAAAGCAAAGGTTATGCTCTCAAGTCTAGCTAAACCAAGGAAAGGAAAGCTTTCAGGGAAGAATGAATGAGTGGTGCCACAAGGAAAGGAAGATCCAGACACAGCATTTTTAGTCACACATAGTGCCCCAAGCCCGGAGCACAGGGGCTGAAAGACAGCTGCTTCTGAGGACCCCAGGCATGTTGCCACAATTGTTGCTGTTAGCACTCTGTTAACAGGCCTGCTGGATGCTGACGAGAAAGTGTCCTACCATTACATGAGGCCGTAGTAGTATGTCCCCAAGAATGGCTGATGTTAACAGTTGTAGCAGCCAGGCAGAATGTAGACTCCAAGTCAGACTTGCAATTTTTTTATGTTTTATTTATTTTTGAGAGAGAAAGAGAGACAGAGCACAAGCAGGAGAGGGGCAGAGAGACACAGAATCCAAAGCAGGCTCCAGGCTCCGAGCTGTCAGCACAGAACCTGATGTGGGGCTCAAACTCACAAACTGCGAGATCATGACCTGAGCCAAAATTGGACACTCAACTGACTGAACCACCCAGGCGCCCCAGACTTGCAATGTGTTAAATAGAGAGTTCCAGTATCTTCGCATTATCACCGACACTTGTCATGTCTTGTGTTTTTTATAATAGTCATGGTAACAGGTGTGTAACATCTAATTGTGGTTTTGATTTTCACTTTTCTGATAATGAGTGATGTTGGGCACCTATTCAGATGCCTGTTGGACACTGGTAAGTCTTCTTTGGAGAAATGTCAATTCAAGTCCTTAGCCCAAGTTTTAATTGGGTTATTAATTGGTTTTTGCTATGGAGTTATAGGAGTTTATTTATTTTAGATGTGAACCTCCTATCAGGTATACAGTTTGCAAATATTTTAATTCATTCTTTAAGTTGCCTTTTCACTCTTGATTGTTTCCTTTACCAAGTATTGGTGAGGATGTAGAGAAATTGAAACCCTGTGCATTGACAGTAGAAATTCCAAAAGGTGCAACCACTATAAAAACAGTATGGATGTTCCTCATAAAATTAAAAGTAGAACATATGATCCAACAATTCCATTTCTAGATATCTATCTAAACAAAACTGAAATCAAGATCTCAAAAAGATATTTTCCCTCCCATGTTCATTACATCATTATCTATAATAACCAAAAGGTAGAAACAATGTAAGTGTTTGTAGATGAAAGTTAGGTTAAGAAAATGAGGCATATACACACATTGGAATATTATTCAGCCTTAAAATAGGAATCTTACAACATGTGACAACATGGATGAATCTTGAGGACATTATGGTAAGTGACCACAGAAGGGAAAATATTGCATAATTTTACTTATAGGAGGGATTTAAGACAGTCAACTTCAGAAACTGAGTACAATGGTAGTTTCCAGGGACTGGTGGGAGGGGGAAGTATGAAGTTGTTAATGGCTATAAATTTTGTAACAAAAGATGAACAAGTTCTAGAGACTCCTGGCCAACTCATGACTTAGTGAATATAGCATTGTACATTTAAAAATCTATTCAGAGTAGGAGCACCTATGTGGCTCAGTTGATTAAGCCTCTGACTTGGGCTCAGGTCATGACCTCCCAGTTTGTCAGTTTGAGCCTCACATCCAGTTACCTGCTGTCAGCATGGAGCCTGGAGCCTGCTTCAGATTCTCTGTCCCCCTCTGTCACTGCCCTACCCCCACTCATGTTTTCTTTCTCTCTCTCACTTTGTCTCTATCCCTCAAAAATACATACACATTAAAAATCGTTTCAAAGTAATTTTTAAAACTCTGTTGAGAATAGATCTCAAGTGTTCTTACCCCAACAAAGTAAAAACTAAAAAGATCCCTTGAGCTGCCCCTACCTCCCAAAAAAGAAAAAAAGTAATGTTTTAACATTGAGGTTAAATTCCTGTGATGAATTAAGAATGGTCTCAAATTATGACTCTCCCATAAAGGAGGGAGGTCTGCTTTGTTGTTGTTGTTGTTCTTAGTGATTCTTAAGTGGGCCTATGATTTTTTTGGCTAATAGAATACGGCAGAAATAGCACTGGACCAGCTTTCCACCCAGTCTTTAAGACATCTGACAGTTCCACTTCCTTTCTTTGAATGCTCATTCTGGAAGCCTAGACTGCTAAGAAATCTATGTACCATTGACATGAAGTGCAGAGCCCACGTACAAAGGAAATGAACCTGAGATTCCATGTGAGAGAAACCGAGCAGCCCTAGCATCCCAATGGAAAGCAGCCTTCCAGTCCTACCCTCCCAAGGCACCAGACATGTGACGGAGCCATCTTGAATGTTCCAGCCCAGGTTGAGCTCCCAGGTGGCTGCAGTCCCAGCTGATGTCACATGGAACAGAAGATACACCCAGGTGAGTCTAGCCAATCCTCAGATTCACAAGAGTCTAGCCAATCCTCAGAATCATCAAATAGTTACTCCTTTAAGCAACTAAATTTTAGGATGGTTTGTTATGCAGCAAACAATAACCAGGATAGACATATTCATTCCCATTCATAATTATTTCCTTCATTAAATATTTTATTAAGCATTTAATAAGAGCCCTGGAATAGGCTCCTTGCTGGTGATATTTGTCTAGCTGGAAAAGGAACATCAAACACATAAGAACATAACAATATGGTATGTGCAACTAGAAGGAGGTGAATTGAATGAAGAGAGAGGTCTGGTCCAAGCATGGAAGTCAAGGCAGTGAGGATTAAAGAGAGACCAGAAGAAGTAATAGGAGCAACACCCATGAGAGAAGCTACCACCTGTGAGAAATCCATAGAGTATTATAGAGCGTGGCACAGGGAGGACTAAGACAAGATTACTGCACCTGGGGTTCAGCATACTGGAGGATATGTGGTCAGGTGAGGCCACAGTCAAAGAATGAGGCCAGAACTGACTTAATAAACATGTACATAGAGATCATCTTGTTCACCTTATATTTTTACTACCTGCTACATTTCCTAACACATAGTAGATGTTCAATAAATGCTAAATGCTTCCAGAAAGGCAGGAAAGGAAGAGAGAAAGGTGGAAGTAAGTTGTTCTTTGCTCTTACATAGTCTGCTTACACAGGAGTAAGTTCTCCTTCTATGGTTCCCAAATTTTGCTGCATATTAAGTGATCTGGAATTTTTAAAAAATCTCATACCCAAGCTGGACTGTATACTTAATGAATTCAAAGATCTTGAGTGAGACTCAGACAACACAGGAGATTTCTGTGTGCAGCCCAGTTTGAGGAGTGGTGTTCCCATGAGTCTATGCTCCTCATAGTAAAGTGCGGAATGGTGCTCCCTGAATAATTTTCTGCACTGACCTTACAGTTTTAAAGGTCAGCAAATTAATCTCAATCCTAATGCAACCAGACATTAATAAGAAAAGGTGAACAAAAGACTAGCCTGAAATATCATTAAATCTGCTATTACTGAAAATACAAAACTCAATTTGAAAAATAGGTCTCCATTCCTGTGGGCTAATGAATTGTGTAAGTAGACTATGTAGCAGTTATTTACTGAAACAATCACTCAATGGAATATATTGAAAAAATATGCCTGAAAAAAATGAGCAAATCTGGTTCAACAACTACTGTCTCATGGACTGTTCAGTGGAAAAATATGTTTGGTCATAGGTCTCCACACCAACCCGGCATAAAAATGTAATTAGCATTCCAATTGATGGCTGTATTGTTGCTGATAAATTAGCAATGCTAACTAAATTACTAAATCAGTAATAGCTGTGGGAAAGAGCCACAATGGACACACTATTTTAACTTGCTTATAAAATGCAGTGTTGATACATATGCTGGATAATCTGGTTCATTTTCCTCACTCCTTATTGTGCCTTATCCTGAAGTGTTCTATGAAAAGTAACTTCACTAACTTCATGTAGAACTTCTGCATGGAAGATTTGAATGTAAGAATTTCTCAGCATTTTTTAATATCTCTTCATTCTGAAATTATATGTATTTTAGAATGATATAGATATCTCTTCATTCTGAAATTCACATATGTATTTATATACATACATATAAAAATTGCTGGTTTCATGCTCTGAAAACATAAAACTATCATTCAAAAACAAAAAACTACATAACTTTATCAACAGTAAGTATACTTATGATATTGGTTGCCTCTTAGACTGAAGTCTTATGTTCTAATAAAAAGCAATTTTCATAGAAGGAATTTGTCTGTTTATTGGAGCTCCAACACTCATGACAAGACAAGTCTGTTACGTTGGCTGGTAGGTTCTGCTTTCAGTTTTTCATTAGTTCAGGAAGCCATGGTTCCTTTATGGTTGCATTATATGGAGATGACTATTTAACAGTTTTCATCTGAGTCTCATGTCTGAGTAAATTTAGCCCTGAGGTTAAACTCCTTACTGTCCTCAAGTCCTTACTACTGATGATGAGATGTGGGTCTACTTTCCTCTCTCTGTGTGTCATGAGCTGACAAACAGACACTTTCATGACACTGATGGCCTGAAGTCTCAACACTTTTACAGCTTACTCTACTCTCCCTGGTATCTTGGTATTGTTCCCCGTCCCTCCACATACGTTTTCCACCATGCCACACGATCATCCTACTGACTTCCTAGTAGGGTCTATCTCTATGCCATGGAATTGTCAGGTGTTGACATGTACTGTTAATTAATCTTCACTACAAATCTGTGAGATAGACACTATTATTCTGATTCTAAAAATGAGGAAATGAACACACAAGAATTCTTAGTGACTTGCACAAATTCCCTGAGCCACACACAAAAAAAAAAAAAAAAAAAAGGATGAACCGTAACTCGCTAGCATAATTCCAGTATTATTTAATTGTATTGCATTCTAACTGGAGGGGATCTTGTTTTACACAATTAAGGAGATACCATCTCAACAGTTATTTTGATGAATTAAAAACTTGTTTTTGCAAGTTCCCAGCACTTGAAATAATAATATTAAATCCAGTTCTCATTTCTAAGTATTTACTGCCTTTATTTTAAAAAATGAAGTATAACACATTAAACCAAAAATAGACTGCCTACATTCCTTGCTACTTTATTGCTGCTTTATGGTATTTTTCCCCATAAATTTTCTGTATCGTGCTTTTAGTTCAACTAAAGGACTAACAACTCCAAACTGGCGTCTGTCATCAGGATCAGAGGGATCAACGGTGGGAGCCCAAAGGTGCAAAAGGTGTTGCAGCTCCTTCGCCTTCGCCAGATCTTCACTGGCACCTTTGTTAAGCTCAACAAGGCTTCAGTTAACATGCTAAGGATTGTGGAACCATACATAGCTTGGGAATACCCAAACCTGAAGTCAGTGAATGAATTGATCTACAAGCGTGGTTATGGCAAAATCAACAAGAAGCGAATTGCCCTGACAGATAACACATTGATTGCTCCATCTTTTGGTAAATACGGCATCATCTGCATGGAGGACCTGACTCACGAGATCTACACTGTTGGAAAACGTTTCAAAGAAGCAAACAACTTTTTATGGCCCTTCAAGTTATCTTCTCCATGAGGGGGAATGAAGATGACGACCACCCATTTTGTAGAAGGTGGAGATGCTGGCAACAGGGAAGACCAGATCAATAGGCTTATTAGAAGAATGAACTAAGGTATCTACCATGATTATTTTTGTAATCTGGCCAGTTAATAAACGACTACTTTCAAGGAGTTAACTCCTTGGAATGGAATCAGACATCAGGCAAACCAATTCAAGTTTCACTATAACCTGCCTGAGTAAATTTAGTCAAGCTCCTTAGCCTCTTGATGTCTCAATTTTCTCATTTGTAAAATAACGTTAAAAGTAGAGCCCAAAGCCCAGTTTATTAAGTGGTAAAGAGAGAGTAAGATAATATTCATAGAAAACTTAGCACAGTGCTCCAATGATTCCGATGATGATCGTAATGATGATGAAGGAAGAGGAGGAAGAGGAGGAGGAGGAGAATACTTAGAGGAACTGATCCTTCATTGAATGGACTTTGGGTGAATTTATTTACAGCAAATTAATGTAACACATAACCTCACCAACTTTGATCTGGAGAATGTCACAATATAATTTTTTTTCTCTCTTTCTTTCTTCCAGTTTCTTTATAGCAAGAACCATGCCTTCCTCATTTTTGTATCTAACACAACTAAGACTATTCATAAAGCAGTTAGTTAAGTCATACAAAAATGGCTGAATAAACAAATCCATGATCCATAATCTCCGTGATTTTGGGCCCCACCTTCAGCCAATAGCATCTTTTCCTGACGTACCATTCATAGCCCCCAAACCAGTTCCCCTTTCTCTAACCTCTTCCCACCTCTAATCCATTAACTGACTTACTATTTAACAGGACTTTAAAAAAAAAAACATGTTTTGTTTGTATTAATATCATTAAAAACTCTTTGTAGCATTCCATCAGCTACCATAGAAATCACACCCACCCTGTACAAGCTTTTATACTGTAATACTGCTTTTTTAGCAACATGATGCATTTTGTTCATTTGTTTTTGTTTGTTTATGAATTTGTGCTTATTACCTTATCTTCTTGAAACATTATCCTGATGCTAACTCATCTCTTCTTTGATTCCGTTTACTGAGCTTATATAAATCTTTCATTTTACAATATATCTTTCATTACTTTTCTACCTCTCCTTTTGGTTTAGATATCCCCTTCTCCATGCTTCTATTATGCCCTCTACTTGTCCTTTCATACTCATCATACTTTAAAAAAATATTTATTTTTTTTTTGAGAGAGAGAGAGAGAGCACATGAGCAGGGGAGCGGAGAGAAAGAGGGAAGAGAGAGAATCCCAAGCAGGTTCCACACTGTCAGTGCAGAGCCCAACATGGGGCTCAATCCCACAAACTGTGAGATGATGACCTGAGCCTAAATCAAGAGTCAGATGCGTAACAGACTGGACCACTCAGGCACCCCAATCATACTTTCATTTCAAGTCCAATGTCTCTCTTCTCAACTATTCTGTAAGCTCCATCAGGCAAAGCCAAACTGTCCTATTTATCATAATTTCCCCAAAGTCCCGCAAAATGCCCAGCACTTAACAGAAACCCAGTGCATGAGTTTAAGACTGAATACATAGATGAATAAGTACACGTGGAAAGCATTAAAAATAATTTGTATTTTATATTCTTATAGACCTTTCAAAAAAATTCTACTCCTGCCCAGCCACTTCCTGAAAGAGATCCATGTGAGAGGCTGGGAGGGGAGCCATTACTGCAGCCTCTTAGTGTAATCTGAAAACTCACCTTGCGTGGAACTCTTAGGATCACTCAGTTGTGGACTGTTGTCCTAGCAGTGCCTATTAGTAAATGGTTAGTTTGTAAACATTTGGGGTCAATTCCTCCTGGCAGTCCCCAGGCCTGAACACTTAATGTTCTAATGATCTATTAGTGTCTTCATATATATGTGTGACACTCAACTTGATTAGTATTTCTTTTGGCCACATGATGAGCAAATTTATATTAGACATAAAGCAACCTGATTTCCCTCTTCTTAGAGATGTCACATCCCAGGTTATGGTTTATTAACACAAATAGAAAAAAAATGAAAGGTAAAATGAGAAGCAACAGAAGGTAAACTTTTTATAATGATAATAATAATGGCAGTAGAGATAGTAATGATATTTGTAGGAGCTTGTATTTTTAAAGTATATTCTATGGGTCATTTATTTTGCTAAATGTTTTATGTATATCATTTTTCACAATATCCTTATTAATAGTATTCTGGTTTTTTTTCAATGTATGGGTAAGTAAACAGGATATAGGGATTAAGATGATCACCAAACAGAATATTACATATGGATAAAAGAGACACCAATTGAGATCTCTTTGCTTGGCTACAAAGCCAACACTTGCATGATAATTGGGAACAATGGCTCTAGGTCCAGGACCCAGTTATCCTGGACATTTTTGGCAGAATTACTTTATTCGTGTCATCTCCTTTGGAAGTGTGCAGACAAGTTAACAGAACGCAATTTCATACTGACTTCCTTTGCAAAAGTAGGCTTAGTCAGGATCCATGGTATGCATAATTGGACAGATAACACCATTTTACACAATAAGAACACTATGTATGTTTACAAATAACTGTCTAATATCAGCCTAGAAAATATCATCTTGTCTTCACAAACCTACTGAGAACAGTTATATCCATCCAGATATGGATGTTTGTGTTATGTTAACACAAAAGGCAATAGTTCTGTTCTTTAAAAGTATCCCTAGGGGCACCTGGGTGGCTCAGTGGGTTAAGCGTCCAGCTTTGGCTCAGGTCATGATCTCACAGTTTGTGGGTTCCAGCTTCGCACTGGGCTCTGTGCTGACAGCTAGCTTAGAGCCTGGAGCCTGCTTCCAGTTCTGTGTCTCCCTCTCTCTCTGACCCTCCCCTGCTCGCACTGTCTCTGTCTCTCAAAAATAAATAAAAAACCATTAAAAATTTTTTTAAAAAATAAACAAAAATATCCCTAGCTACATCATCTTTTAAATGGCTGTCAATATTCCTGTTATGTTGCAGATTTAACGCTACACTTAGGTTCTAAGCCATGGAATAAAACTGGAGATCAAATCATTCTAATAGTTTTCTCTTTTCTTTCAATAAAAACAAAACAACAAAACCTGGAACACTGTCTTAGCTATAATACAAGAGGTATCTGATGTGTTTAAGAATACAGTACTTGGTTAATAGTGATTTCTTTTTTAAAAAATTTTTTTAATGTTTGTTTATTTTTGAGAGTGAGAGAGAGAGCAAGCGAGCATGAGTTAGGGAGGGGAAGATAGAGAGGGAGACACAGACTCTGAAGCAGGTTTCAGGCTCTGAACTGTCAGCACAGTGCCTGACGTGAGGCTTGAACCCACAAACTGACCCATGAGATCATGACCTGAGCTAAAGTCAGCTGCTTAACCAACTGAGCCACCCAGGCGCCCCTGGTTAATAGTGATTTCTGAATCCTTGAATGCTAATACATTTTCCCAAGATTAAAAGAATGATGTTAGCCATTTATATTGGTGAGTGAGTCTCAAAGTGTTTAAGAACAATTTTCAGTGTTTGCAAAGAAACGACAGTCATCATAATGCTAAATGGTGAGAACTGGATAATAATGGGTTGTTCTCTTACTTCCTTTGAAGGACATGAGTGCCAGACATGGTCTGAACCAGGATCTTCCCCAGGGAAAAATGGTATTGGGAGGTCCTTTCCTGTTCAGAGGTCCTGGCATGAAGGACTTTCAGAAAGCCAGAATGTTTTCAGGGATCCTCAGAAAGCATGAAGTCTTCAAATCTAATGTTGCACCAAGGTGATATTTGTTACTCACTGTTTTTCTTTTTTTTCTTCTTCATATTTTAAATATTCTTAACATAAACAAAGAAATGTGGTAACTTCCTTAAAGAGTTGATTTAATGTGAACTCTCCTCTAAGTGCATGAGTTGCAATGACTTCCCTAGAGAGAGTGGTAGAGAAAGGATGTAAGCTTTGTCAGCACAGAGCGCAGGCTCCGTGGTCTTAACTGCCATGCTCTTGTGTGTCCCAGAAGGAAGCACCACACCCTTCAGCACCATCAGTCCAAATTACAAAGGAGGCGTCATGTGAAAAGAAGGGACTTAAAGCTGACCTGAAACCAGACTGCTCCCAGTTGCTTACTCATTTTGTATAATGATGAACATCTGCTCCCTGGCATCCACTGGCATGGATTCCCTCACGAAACAGGGCCATCTTGACGTGCTGAGGCACACTGCTTCTAAAGAAGACTAGTTGGAGTACCCCGCAGAATGTAATTCACAGAAGCAAACAGCTTGCTCCATTTCCAGAATAAAGGAGTCTCGATGTGGTTCTGATATTCAAAGAACGCTAAGAGATGAGGTGGAATTCTGTACCAGACTGTTCAACAATAACACAAACCTAGCAAAGTTACATTTCAGACAAACATGTTCCAAGAAACGTACCCATAGAGAAATGAATATGAAAACCAGGAAATACCTTTGTAGAAAAACACTGTGCTTCAAGGCACCAAAAGACCAAAGAGAGGACAAACCCTCAGTGAATCTATGAACTTGATTTCTGATGGATTGAGCTCTTTTTCTGAAAATAATTCAGAAAAAAAAATCTGTGGAAAGAGTGAAACCACGAATTCAGTACAGATCTCCCAAGGGTGTCTACATGGAACATATTAGGTTCCTATACAGAAAAAAAAATTAACATGTTCATACATAAATGAAAATAAATGGCACACGTAAGTATATTGAGGAGAACAAAACTAAATCCAAATTTATATTTAAATCATCCCTTTTAAACGGCCTAGGAAAGAGACATTTATCTTTGGTAGGGAATGAGAGAAAGGCTGCCTGACCGCACAGCTTGTTCCATTCGGTTCTGCTTTCTAGAAACATTGACAGTGGGAGAAAGGTTAATGAGCTCCCCTGGCGGTAGTCAGGGCACATACACTGGAGAGGAAGAAGAATGAATTCTTGTTTCCATCCAATCCCTTTTTCTTTTCACTGTATTACAACATGCCAAGTGCTCCTATCATAGGAATTTACCATAATATATATGGTGAGATGACCCTGATGCCAGGCAAAGCAATGAATGTGACTTTTTCTCAAATAATTGAAAAACAGACACTGAAACATTTTCTTTAGAAATGGCCGTTAGATTGTCTACGCAGCGTGGTGACTAGTGGAATACGTAAGGAACAATGCCACTGTATTTATATATTTCTGGACAGGTACAGCTGACAGTATAAACTCATTTTATGGGATAGCTAAAACAGCTGCAGGAAAGAGATAAAGACATTTTATCATTTTAATTTGCTATCACCTAAACAGAACAGCAGTGTAACAAAATTGCCTAGGATTATTGAAAATAATCTGTCATCAGAATTGATGGTATTTACCAAAGCAGCTTCCCCAGCAAACTTCAGTCTGTTCTTGGGTTTAAAAAAATAAAAATCTACTTCATGCCATGAGAAAATGCCCTTGGTCCTATCTAAACAAACAAATAATAATAAAGCGAACTGCAACAAAATGGATTTGGGATAAAGATGATTCTTCTTCTGAAAAACATACAATTATCCTGGAAAGGTATTACAGAAGAAAGTATATCCAAACTGTTTGATTTAACAGAATTACCACTTAAAGCCACATATACACCTAAATTTTAAAGCATCTGAATTCTTATTTACCAAAAAAACAAACAAAAAATCTGTTTATGAAATTTTTGCATTTGTTGCAACCTTGTAAACTCAATAAAGAGAAATTCATTCCCAGAGCCTTATTATCAGTGTTAAGCCAGATCATTTCTATGTTGAATTTTGTACCAAACAGATACCTTAAGTGGTCAGACACAGCCTATCACGTAGGATGGCAACATAAAAATTAGGAAAACTCTATCAAGGATCACCATGAGTTTATCTTTTCCATTATGAGGAGAAGAACTTTTGCTGAAAAGGACCTAAGAACCTAAGACACACAGGCCATATTTGTACTTTCCTATAAGAATCATATCCCACTGTTTCATGGGTGAGTGATTGCTTCCTCCTTGGGATACAAATAGCACTTACTGTGTTTTTTATCATTTTTTTAATGTTTTATTTGTTTTTGAGAGAGAGAGAAACAGCATGGGCAGAGGAGGGCCAGAGAGAGAGAGGGAGACACAGACTCTGAAGCAGGCTCCAGGCTCTGAGCTAGCTGTCAGCACAGAGCCCGAGGCGGGGCTCAAACCCACAAACGCAAGATCATGACCTGAGCCGAAGTCGGACGCTCAACAGACTGAGCCACCTGGGCACCCCAGCACTTACTGTTAAACATAGATTATCACCTGTTTTCATAGTCATAAAACTGATAAAGATTTTCAGGCGAAGGAAAGCTAAAAATAATATTGTTATTTTTATAAGGGGTATAATATGCCAGACATTGATCATGGACAGAGAGCTAATGTGGGGAAAAAACTGGGAAGTAAGAACATTTTCCTCTGATTCTGAAACCTCTTCACAGTCTCTCTGTAATTATATCACTGTCAAATGCCCAGATACATTGGTAAGGAATCTGCAATCAGGGAAAAGGGTTTACGTATATCTACATACCCAGTACTACCCACTCTACTGTGTTATATAAACCATTCGGTAGAGATTTCGCTGTCAAGAAAGCATAGTTTACATCTAAATGAAATGCAGCTAAACAGTAGTACTTGGGAATTTGGCCTAGTAGCATTTTAGACTTCAAAGGATATTTAAAATTGTCTCAATCAACTATGTTACGTTATGTTAGTATTTATTATATCAAAACAATACGCATACAGGGGCACCTGGGTGGCTCAGTTGGTTGAGTGAGTAACTCTTGATTTTGGCTCTGGTCATGATCTCACAGTTGGGAGACTGAGCCCAGTGTCAGGCTCAGCATAGAACGTGGAGCCTGCTTAAGACTCCCTCTCCCTCTCTGCCCCTCCCCTACTCATGCATACTCTCTCCCTCTCAAAACATACAAGTATGTAATTTTTATTTATTTATTTATTTTTTATTTTTTTAAATAGTTTATTGTCAAATTGGTTTACATACAACACCCAGTGCTCTTCCCCATAAGTGCCCTCCTCCATCACCACCACCTCTTATGTAATTTTTAAAGTCAAATTATAAATGTTTATATCAAAATATTAATTCTGCCCCTCCTTTCCATTCAATAGTTCTCAACCAAGGATAATTTTGCCGCCCAGGAGACAGTAGGTAATGTCCAGAGACATTTCTTGTCACTATTGGAGGAGAGAGTTGATAATGGTATTTGGTGCCTAGATGTCAGGGATACTGCCCAGAACAGAGTCCCACAACAAATTTCACACAGCACCAAGATTGAGAAATCCTACCACAGATCCCTCCACAGAGGCAACTACTTTCTACTTTTTAAGATTTTTGACTTTTACACATTGCCATGTTTCTGAATAACTTATATACCCTGCTACCTTTGGTGGCACCAATTATGTATATTATCTATTGATTCTAAATTATGAAGATGATAATTCAGTTCTCTTTTGCTTTTATTTTCTCTGCTTTTCCACAACATGACTCCTGAAAGTCATATGCAAATTGATTAAATAAGTGATATATATAATATATGTAATATATATAACTATACAAATATTTTCAAAACTGAACACTCTTGCTTGATTCAGTGTTTGACTTTTTCATCATTAATGTTCCTTTGTACATGTTGCTAAAACTTCCTAAAGTTTTAAAGCCTTTAAATGAAATGTTACACACGATCCATCACAACATTTATACTATTAGTCCTATTTGTATAAAGATACCTCTTCTGGGGCACCTGGGCGGCTCAGTCAGTTAAGCAACTAACTTCAGCTCAGGTCATGATCTTGTAGTTCATTAGTTTAAGTCCCACATCGGGCTCTGTGCTGACAGCTCAGAGCCTGGAGCCTGCTTCAGATTCTGTGTCTCCCTCTCTCTCTGCTCCTCTTCTCTCTCAAAAATAAATAAGCATTAAATAATTTTTTAAAAAAAAGATCTCTTCTGAAACTTCCATGCTCTTGATATTTAGACTAGCTTCTCTCTAATTCTAGCATTTATCTAGAACCTTCCTCTGCTCAGATCCTTGAAATTTCTTCTGTCTTCTTCCTGGTTTGATGCCTTTTTTTCTATAGTCTATTATCATGTTCCTTCTTTTTTTGATGAACCATATCCAACCTCCCAGTTACATCTAGTTCAAAAGTCAGAGCAATATGAGAAATATTGGATTTTTTTTTTTCCCTGTTGAGAGAATCTTGAATCACACAAATCCAAAATGGAGTCACTCTCTCTTAGTTTCTGTACATTAGAATTACTGGGCTGCTAGTTAAATTAGATTTCTGGATATGGTACTTACTTAACTCTCTTTTTTTTCATCTTCCAATATTACATTCTTGTTCTCTCTTTCTTTGTTCTTTTACATTTTGTTTTGTCTTGACAATAAACATACCATTCCTACTAGTTTAGGAAAAACTAAAGGTCTTTCTCCAATCCCTCAGCTCCACATAGAACTCAGACCTGAGATCTGAGAAGTCCAAGGACTTGTCCAGGATCCCATAGCTAGCAGCACATTCTAGAACCAGAAGCCAGTCTTCTTTTTTCAGTTCAGCATTTATATGCTTTCCACAAACCATCAGATCTACTTCATTAAAGTCTTCTAAAAAATATACTAATGACACATAACGTTATCTCTCTTCTACAACCACAGGATACATATATTCCTATTCTCAGCAATTCACTTTTGCTGTCTTATATGAATGAGGCATGATTCAGAGACTGGAAAAAACCAACAGAAAATCAGACCAAAATGCTGGTTCAATTGCAACTTCCAAGTTAGTGAACAAAGATTGGAAATTTAACTAAAAGGTAAATTATTTTATTCAAATGGTCACACAGACAAAAAACAAAAACAGACCTATAAATACAGAGAAGTGATGGTTGCCAGAGGGGTAAGGATTGGGGAAGGGCAAAATGGGTGAACGGGAGTGGGAGACACAGGCTTCCAGTTATATGATAAATAAGTCATGGGAATAAAAGGTACAGCATAGCCAATGTCATCAATGGTATTGTAATAACACTGTGTGGTGACAGATGGCAGCTACACTTGTGGTGAGCCGTAACCCAATGCATAGACGTGTGGAACCACTGTGCTATATGACTGAAACTAATGTAACCTTGTATGTCAGCTCTACTCCAATCTAAAAAATAGTGGGAAAAAACCCAAGTGGTCATGAATATACATCAAATTCCACACATACAGTGATACATCAAGTATGAATCCTGAAATCTATATCCAGGTATCTTATATTTCTATCTTTACCTCAGTCTAAAAATAGCTAAGGCCATATCCACTAAACAACAAAATTAAATATCCACAAAAATCTCTACTCCTTGGGGCACCTGGGTGGCTCAGTCGGTGAAGCGGCCAACTTCAGCTCCAGTCATGATCTCACAGTCGATGGGTTCAAGCTCCGCGTCGGGCTCTGTGCTGACAGCTCAGATACTGGAGCCTGCTTCCGATTCTGTGTCTTCTCTCTCTGCCGCTCCCCCACTCACACCCTGTGTCTTTCTCTCTCTCAAAAATATATAAACATTTAAAAACATGTTTTTAAATCTCTACTCCTCTTATTCTGCCCTTACAGATGATGAGCACCTGGAACCTGGTCCTTCAAGACATTGCATCCTTTACCCACCATAGTGAGTCAGCCTATAATTCCTAAAAACTTCTAAATCTCTCTTTTTGTCAATTAACTTCCAGTGTTCCTATCTTATTTCAGCATATCGTCCTTTGTGAATCAAATGGTTGCTATAGACTAATACCAGATTTATCTGTTTCTAATTGTGACCACTCTTCTTTCCCTTATTCCTCAGCCACACAGGCACCAAAGTGATCTTCCCATGCACACGTGTTGCTGCTCTACTGGAAGGGCTGTGCTGCCTCCCTAATACGTACAGAATAAAACCAAACCTTCTTGCTACATCTCAGATGGCCCTCCATGATTGTTATTCTTCAGTCAGGACCCTGGGGTAACTTTTTTGAAGACTTTTGGAATCATTTTAGAATAGCCACAATGGACCGAAGGTATTAAGAGCATTAAGTGGGCAGAGGATAGAGGTGCTACACGTACAGGGCAGATTTGTATAAGGAAGACTACCCAACCTTCACATGACTCAGCGGACAAGGAGGTCGGTAGAAGAAACCACATTTAAAACAGCCTGAGCCAAGAAGGGGCTTATTTTGTCCTCAAACCAGTTTGTTTCTATTTTTATATACACATTTAATTTCCATGGAATAGAACATCAAATAAAGAAAAGATAAAGTTTTGTTCAGAACTTCATCAAGGGTTATTCACGATTTTGTAAAAATATCTCTTCAGCAACTCCTCTCATATATTTGAGTTGTGAACACATGTATCCGTCAGCAATTGTTTCATTAAAGGTGCCTTTGTGCAGACATCTGACTTCTTATGTTGTCCAAGATGGTCTTTCCTGATCATTGATTTAGGCTGGGATCTTTGGGAAACAGACTCTAAAATTCTGATACTTTAGTGGAGAAGGATTACTAGGGTTACTCCCAGAGACAATAATTTGGGGGGTAAAGGATGCAGGATTGGGCAAAGGGAGAAGATGAATTGTGGTTCTGTTGCAACAGGGGACTCAGCTTACGCTGCCAGGGATTCTGCACTTGGAGGAAGGGACCAGTTCTTCAAACCCCCATGAATGACTCATTAGTGGCAGCATGTCTCCTGTGATGGATTTTGAGTTAATTCTTATATGTGGCCTAAGACATAGTCAAGTGTTTTTATTTGTTTGTGTTGCCTATGGTATTCCAATTGTTCCAGCACTATTTGATGAAAACACTATTCTTTTTCCACTGAAGTAGCTCTGTACATTTTTAAAGAAGCTATTTGTTATTTATTTGTTTTTAATGCTTATTTATTTTTGAAAGAGCATAAGTAGGGGAGGGGCAGAGAGAGAAGGGGACAGACAGTCTGTCAGCACAGAGCCCGATGTGGGGCTTGAATTCACAAACTGTGGGATTATGACCTTAGCCAAAGTTGGAAGCTTAACCAACTGAGCCACCCAGGTGCCCCATACCTCTGCACATATTGCAAGAGTCCCATCTGTGTGGATTATTTTTGCCCTCTCTATTCTCTTCCATTGATGTGTCTATTTTTACATCAATACCATATTTTCTTGATTATTGTAGTTTTATAGTGTCTTCCAAGCAGAATTGGGTTTCCACTTTTGTTCTTTTTTCAGAGCTGATTTGGCTATTTAGTTGTTTTGATTTTCATAAAAATTTCTTACACATTTTAGAATAATCGTAACAATTTCCAAAACTATCCACTGGGATTTTGATTGGAATTTTATTGCATCTATAAATCAATTTGGGGCAAAGTGGCATCTCAATAATTTTGAGTTATCACAAATGAATACAGTATGTTTTTATTTAGAGTTTCTTAATTCCTTTCAGTACTGCTTTATAATTTTCAGTGTACCAAGTTTCTCCTATCTTTTGGCAGATTTATTTCTATGTATTTCATAATTATTGTCTCTACTTGTTTGTTGCTAATATAGAAATATCATTTTACATACTGGCCTCTCATTCTGCAGCATTGCTAAACATATTTGTTAGCCTCTGTTTTGGAGTTCATGAGACTTCCTACATAGATCATCATGTCTTCTGCAAAGACGATTTTATTTCTTCCTTTCCAATCTGGAGGCCTTTGCTTTTTTTTCTTGCCTTTTTTCACTGGCTGGAACCAAAACCACCAATCCAACATGAACTAGAAGTAGCGAAAGAATACAGCCTTGATCTTCTCCTAATCTTAAGGTGAAAACATTCAATCTTTTGCCATTTAATATGATATTAGCTATAGTTTTGTTACTTTTTTAATGTTTTTTATTTACTTTTGAGAGAGACAGCACGAGCAGGGGAGAGTCATAGAGAGAGGGAGATACAGAATCTGGAGCAGGCTCCAGGCTCTGACTAGCTGTCAGCACAGACCCTGATGCAGGGCTCAAACCCACAAACCATGAGATCATGACCTGAGCCAAAGCCAGATGCTTAAGCAACTGAGCCACCCGGGTGCCCCAGTTTTGTTATGATTTTGAAGACATTCTTCACCAATTTCGGGAGGATCCCTTCTATGTCTTATTCTTTGAGTGGTTTAGTCAGAAATGGATCTTGTCAAATATTTTTCTGTAATAATATAAGGTTTCTCATGACTCTAGTCTTTGTTGAGACCTTCTTGACCCAGTGTTTCAATGACCAATTCAATGCCAAAATGTGACAGTCTCTGACCTGCCCTCAGGCCTAGGAACAGTTGGCTATGATGTCCACTTTACTTCCATCTCACTGAATATATTCCTTTAGTCTGGCCCTTGTATTATTTGTATTGTGCCTGTCTCTTCTGAAGGGTAAGCATGAAGCATATCACTACTCTGAATTCAGAAATTTGGTCAACGCCTGGCATATAGGAGACAATCAGTGTTTGATTAACTGAATTGAATTCCAGACTGTTAGCAGTATCTTAAATGTCTCAGTTCACTCCACCCATCAGGACTAGAGAACATGACTGGAATGGACATACTGCGTTTTTGTCACTCACTTTCACTTCCATCCCCAGCCAGAATATGTGAGTGCAAAGCTGTGTGAAATTAAAAAATTCATAGTCCAGAGATTTTAGGTGTGTGGACCATTTCATTATTTTACACCAACAACCTTATCAACATGTTTTATAACAAGGAAACTGTTCAGCCAAATTAAAAAGAACAGGAAAAAAAGTGTTAGTGAATTCTTTCAGCAACAGAAAACTGAAAGATAATGTTTTGTCAACTTTCTTGGAAGATATTCTCCAAATTCTAATTTACTGAAAGATACTAAGAATTTTGATACTTACATCAAATTATTGGCCACAGTAGCTCATCTACTTATTTTGTTTGTTTATAAACATCTCTGATGCTAAAAGACTTTATCAAATATGGAATATAGGACTCCTTAGAGAAATGGATTTTTTTAAGCCAATGCCATAGCCAAATGAAGACTAAGTCATTATGAGTCTCTTTAAAATATCACAATATTGGGGACCTGGCGGTGGGTGGGGTGCTCAGCCACTTAAGTGCCTGACTCTTGATTTTGGCTCAGGTCATGATCTCAAAGTTTTGGGGACTGAGCCCCATGTCAAGCACTTTGCTGACAGACAAAGCTTTCTTGGGATTCTCTCACTCTATCTCGCTTTCTGCCCATGTGCATGTGTGCACTTTCTCTCTCTCTCTTCTAAACTTAAGAAAATAAAAAATAAAAATTAAAAATCACAGTATCATTATGATAAATCCTGAAAAATACTTCTAAAATGTCATAAAAGTTAACCATTTTCTGGCTCAAGTAGTTTATTCATACCTCAAATTCAACTTTAAAACCTGTTTTTTACATAATACTATTACATATAGATTTTAAATTCTTCCCTAGAGCTCATAATGATCCCATAGATGGCTGAACAAAGTTCATGTTGACATCTTTTGTTTTTAATGCAAATCATTTTGAGGATGTTATGAAACTATTTCATTTATATAATAAAGCTTCAGTGCATATCTTTTTTTGCTTTTAAAATTATTTGGATTTTTTCCATAGGACATATGCCTACAAGTTAATTATTATATCAAAAGGTATGAACGGGTCATCTAGGCGGCTCAGTCGGTTGAGTGTTTCACTCTTGGTTTTGGCTCAGGTCATGATCTCATGGTATGTTAGTTTGATCCCTGCCTCCAGCTCTGTGCTGAAAGCATGAAGCCTGGTTGGAATTCTCTCTCTCTCCCTCTCTCTGTACCCCTTCCTCCCTCTCTCTCTCAAAATAAATAAATATTTAAAAACAGATATGATCATTTGCATAGCTCTCAACAAATTTTGGGAAACTTTTCTTGAAACAAATTGTGCCAATTTACTGCGATTCTAGAACATATAGGCATATCATGTTTCCTGGGCCCCTCTCCTAATGACCCACTGAAAAGCAGAGTCAGTGACTCCTGCGGTATCTTGGACTGCACCTGCCTTGGGGGCGAATCAGCAGGAGACAAGAGCCACCCGGACCCCCCCACCTTTTGTGGTTCATGCCACTACTTGGCCTGCAACAGAGTTATAGTCTCATTGCTGAGACTCTCCTAGGATGCAGACAAGGGAAGACTTAAGAGTTCTGTCCTACAATGTATCTTCTTCCTAGTCCTCTGACAGAAGACACTTTTCTGTCTCCCTCTCTTCACAATTCTAGTAGATACACATGTCCAAGCAAAGAGACATGGAAGGCAAAACAAATAAGCAAATAAAATTAAAAATAGACTAGATCTCCAAAGCATGGTCGTTCTTCAAGCTTTGATAGCTCTACCTCGTCTATCTGCTCTTTTTTATTTTTTATTTTCATTTTTATTTGGGGTATAGTTGATATGCAATTTTACATTAGTTTCAGGTGTACAACATAGAGATCCAACAGGTTTATACCCTAGACTATGGTTTAGACTGTGCGGACGCATGTAGCTGCCATCCGCCACCATATGACAGTATTACAGTATCACTGACTATGTTCCCTATGCGGTGCCTTTTATTCCCGTGACTCATTCATTCGGTAACTGAAAGCCTGTATCTCCCACTTCTCTTCTCCTATTTCGTCCAACTTCTGACTCCCCTCCCCCCTGGCAACGATCAGCCCACCTGCTCCTATTTACATGTTGAGAGACCTCCGAGAGCTACGTTATGCATTTTGTCTGAGGATTTTAGCTATTATCAGTGGGAGAGGTAAAATGAAATAGGTTTATTACGTTTTCACGGGAACCAGAAACTATCAGCTTTTACTTGGGCAAGTGTGAAAATATATGTTATTCTTTGTGTCACTAGCTGATTTCAAAGACTGTGGACTGATGACAACATATATTGGTTTTGAGCTAATCTGATCCAGTGACTGAGACTCACCATTGGTTCATTTCTTTGATATGTGTTAAGCTAGAATTATATCAGTCAGGCCACTTAACCCTGTATTAAATAGTATAAGATGAAAATTATGGCAGCAGTTTTTCTTTTTTTTTTTTTCCTACCTAAACGGGGGAGCCCAGATCCAGGGTCAGTATTTTATTTTATTTTTTCTGTAAAGGGTCAGATAGTATTTTAGGATTTGCAGGATAGGATTTTAGGATTTTAGGACAAAATGCAGGGACGTTTTGCAACTACTCAGTTTTGCTGCAGCAAACAGTCCTAGGCAACATGGGAATAAATAGACATGGCTAGATTTAGTGAACAAGCTGAAGTTTGTCACCTTTTGGCTTAGAATACTGAATTAATACCTCTGTGCTTTGGTTCTGATGACCCACTCAGAAAACTATTACAATAAAAACCCATCATGACACTTCATGTGGATTCAAAATTTCTATTGAGCAAAATGGGCATGTGTGTTTTTTTTTAATTTTAATTTTTTAATGTTTATTTATTTTTGAGAGAGAAAGAAAGAGACAGAGCATGAGCAGGAGATGGGCAGAGAGAAAGGGAGACAGAATCTGAGGCAGGGTCCTTTTGGCACAGAGCCCAATGTGAGGCTCGAACTCACAAATGTGAGATCCTGACCTGAGCCGAAGTTGGATGCTCAACCAACTGAGCCACCCAGGTGCCCCATGGGTGTTATTTTGAGATGAGTGATGCCTGCACAAGACTGGACCCCTGGGACACATGGGTCTTGGTTCTGAGATTCATAGGAGGCGGTCATGATCACTCTAATTTATATTTGTTTTATTATTTATGTGTGTGTTTTCCTGTGACCTCCTCATGAATTAAATGGCCTAAATTAAATTTCTTATATATGATCCTAGGCTATCTAATTTTATTCCAAAGGTTAAAGATATAGCAAAATAGCATTTAGGTTGCTTATGTTGATAGTTGCTAGATTCCAAATTGAAACGTCACCTTACTAGAAACAGAAGTTTAGAAGATTCGAGTAGTTATTAGCATTTAGTGAGAAATTGTGTATGCTCCACAGAAGAAAAATACTACCTTCAGCTTAAAAAAATTTTTTTTAATGTTTTATTTATTTTTGAGACAGAGACAAAGAGTGAGTGGGGGAGAGGCAGAGAGAGAGGAAGACCCAGAATCGAAAACAGACTCCAGACTCTGAGCTGTCAGCATAGAGCCCACCTGACATGGGGCTTGAACCCACGAATGTGAGATCTGACCTCAGCTGAAGTTGGAGGCTTAACCGACTGAGCCACCCAGGTGCCCCATCTTTTTTACTATGGCACCTCATAAAAGTCCTTTCTGCCTTCATATGAAACCCAACTTTAAAATAGAAGTGTTGTTGTTTTACTATCCTCACAAAGCATTCATAATTACAGTGGGCCTATGTTAAGGGGATTCTGTGTAAATCAAGACCAGTCTCCATTTTTCAAATTCTCAATTCCCAACTGTTTAGATTTATTAACATCATGTTATTTTACCACAGTTCTAGCTCTCATATTTCAAAAAACAGCCGTGACAGGACAAGAAATTACAAGACAAAACATAAATTTGGGAGTAGAAAAGATCTAAGGAAAGGTGATCATCAAAGCCACCAAACATTATATATTTTACTACATAAATATGACCAGTATGTAGATGGACATTCCTGCCATAAATTAAGTCACCCAGCAGACACTTCCCTTTGAATAACTACAGTTCAAGAAGGAAAGGAACCCAAAAGAAAACTTCATGAAGTTTGTAGGGAATTCATAAAGAAGTACCATTGCATAAATATAAATGTAAAGATGCTGAAACACAGAGAAGGGGATTATATACAAAGCAAATCAGGATGAGGGTAAATGAAACAAAATGTAAGGGATCAGAAAACCTCCTGAAATTATGAAAGAGATGGACCCTATCTCTTTTGCCCCAACTTAGATCTTCTGTTTCCTTGCCCCAAAAGTTATTTCAAATCATATTTGCCACTTCTCAGCGTAGCAGAATGCATACCCATTAAACCCCAGTTGCTTAAAGAGGTGATGCACTCAATATTAGTATCAGTCACAGAGCGGTTCACCGGCTCTGCAGAAGCACAGAACACGGGAAGAGATGGCAGTATTAATCAGAGCTTGTTTTAAAGACACTACAGAAGCAACTTTAATTCCCATGAGTTAGAAATTACACAGTTCTGTAAATAGCAGAGGTATTAGTATTTATAAGAATCCCATTACTCGATGAAGTATGCCTCATTTGCGTTCTCAATATACGCACAGTATATGTTAGGACTCCCAGGGGCTACATAGCAAGGCATATGAAGAAAATGCTCTGAAAATGTATTCTTTCATGAAATTCTATATGTCACAATATGGACCAAATTTCATAACCTTATCCACCTTGTGACCATTATAAGCAAGAAATGGAAGTGACTCAGTCACTATACATTCTCCCCCACGTGTCAAGGCATAGCTCACACTTGGCTTATCAGGATCCACTGAGAAGAACTACAGTGAGGCTCCATGCTTCCAGAAAGAAGATTACACCAAATCCCTGTATCATCTCCTTCTTTCTAATTTCATTTAGTCTGATTTGGGGGTCTGGACAAATCTTCACTTTGAGTAAAGCAAGCCGAGCAAGGTGTTTGTTTGTTTGTTTGTTTGTTTTAAAAAAGCAAAAACAAACAAACATCAGCAGTATCCCTTTGTTCCTTTATAATGACATTTTTAAAGTTTATTTAGTCATGTTGAGAAAGAGAGAGAGAATGTGAGCCATGGAGGAGCAGAGATAGATGGAGAGAGAGAGAATTCCAAGTAGGGTCTGTGCTGTCCACACAGAGCCCAATGCCATCCTCAATCCCATGAACTGTGAGATCATGACCTGATCCAAAATTAAAAGCTGGACACTTAAGTGACTAAGCCACCCAGGCACCCCCTCATAACATTTTAGGAAAATAACCTGAAATAATGCTGAGTGTAGGAAAACCTGACATCATGAACTATAACTATCGGGGAAGGATGACATCATGTCCATCCAATCTCTACATCTATTTAAACTTTGGTGTATTGATTACTAGACGATTTAACTCTGTTCTTAAGTTTCTCATCTATGAAATATTAGCATCTCCTTGAGAATGATATAAGAAGAGACTCTAGGAAATATTAGAATAGAAATAAATACAAGAACAGCTGAGAGCATGATAAATTTGCCTTGGGGAGCAGCGGTTGGATGTGGAGATTACATAAAATATAAAATACATTTCTGGGCCTGGAAACATGAATAGGGCCTTTCGTAACAGAAGAATAAGAGCCATTCAGAGGGAAAAGCAGAACTGATACAACTAATACACTAATACATAATTAGAAACCGACAGACCTCATTCATTATGGAAGAACATAGGGTTACAGGTCATGATGGTAAAGACTTAACATGGGTACAAACGTGAAGTGCGTCACAGCTTTGCTAAGGGGTTGAAATTTGTCGTTTCCATGGAAATCTATAAAATATTTTTAATGAACAGAGTGATGTGAACAGACCAAGGGTTATTTGATGATCCTCGCAAAAGCACCGCGGTTTGGGCAGAACAATGATGCAACTAAGTCATTTGGCTGTGTGGAAGTAAATCAGGCCGTACAAAAACCGATTCCAGAAAGACCGTAGATCTAAATGCAAAGGGTAAATATAAAGCTTTCAGAAGAAACTATAAAATGTCTTCATGACCTTGGAGCAGGCAAATATTTCTTAAAGAGATACAAAAGAACGAATCATAAAGGAAATTTTTTTTGAAAAATAAGACTGTTAAAGAATTCTTCTTCATTAAAAGACAAGCCACAGAGAAAGACGTTTCTTCAATATTTGTAGCTGGCAAAGAATATACTTCCAGAATATCTGAAGAACCCCACAAATCAGCAAAATACAGACAACCCAACCTAACAAAGAGTAAAAATATGCACAATGACCCAGAAATTATACTCAAGATATACAATAAAATGTGTATATGTTTACCAAAAAATATGTCTAAGAATGATCAGAACAGGACTGTTAACCAAGCATCCATCAAAAAGAATAAGTTTCTGGAGCATCTGCGTTACTCAGTTGGTTAAGTGTCTGACTCTTGATTTCGGCTCAGGTCATGATCTCACAGATCAAGCCCTGAGTCAGGCTCTGTGCTGTCAGCATGAAGCCTGGTTGAAATCCTCTCCCTCTCTGCCTCTCCCCCACTTACCTGCATGTTCGCACACATGAGCTCTCTCTCTCAAAAATTACCATTTTTTTTTAAAAAAAGGGTAAAGTCTCATACATACGATAGAATCCTACATAACAATAAGAATAAATAGCTACACGTACACATAATATGGACAAATCTCACAAACATAACATGGTGTTTGAGAAGTTTGACATGTCAGATCCATTCTATGAGATCCCATTTTTATCAAGTTCAGAGAGAACTATCATAGGGTGTTAGAAGCGAGCATAGCGGTTTCCTTGTGCGGACAGGCATGATGATTAAAAGGAGCAGTGGTGAGACTTCCCAGATGTCGATAATGTTCTGTGTCTCACTCTGAAGTTACATTTTGTGTTTACCTTGAAATCCACAAAGTTGCATTTAGGATTTATGCCCTTTCCTGTGCAGGTACTGGAATAAAACTTACCTATATATATATTATATATATGTAGCATTGTGGCTAGGTCAATATTCTGAAAAGACCTCCCAAGATACTGGATAAATTACAATACCCATTTTTACTATTATTTTTTTAACTTTTTAAAAAATGTGTTATTTATTTTTGAGAGAGAGAGAGAAAGACGCAGACTGTGAGTGAGAGAGGGGCAGAGAGAGTGGGAGACACAGAATCTGAAGCAGGCTCCAGGCTCAGTGCTGTCAGCACAGAGCCTGACACAGGACTCGAACCCACAAACGGTGAGCTCATAACCTGAGCTGAAGTTGGACACTTAACCAACTGAGCCACTCAGGCGCCCCGTACAATAACCATTTTTAAATGCTCTCAAGAAAGCACAGGAAGTAGACACAGGACAGATAAAAACCAGAAGGGAGCTAACACCAAAGAAATTTGAAATGTAAACCCTATGTTACCCTGAGGGCACAAATTTCCTAAGAATCTGGAGTTTTGGGCTTAAATAGCAACCTTGGTTACCAGACTACAGAATTTGACTCTCCTTTTCACCTTCCAGTCCCCCTTCCTGTCCCTCTTTGTCACTCATTGATGGAACTTTAAGATAGCAACACAGTTAAAACCTGACAAACTGTAAAGAATTCTTCAAAGGAAACGTGTGAATTTCTAATTGAGTGCCTTCCTCCCCCAATCTTCCCTAAAATATACAAACAATGCTCTCCCTTTTCTCGTTTTCTGACAGTAAGTGGGCTTACCCTCAGCAATCTTGTAATTGAGTTTCAACCCACTCCTTAGGGACACTTTTTTTGTTCTAACCTCATTTAAGATATCAGATAACCTTCTGTTTAACAGATACCTCATGGACCTCTACTTCTGGGAGAAAATAATATCACCAAAGAGTTCTGCCCTGGAATTCAGAGGGGAGATGAACACCTGGCACCAGTCCCAACACTTCTACTAAATCTACGATGACTTCGGGCAACTTTTTTGGGCCTCAGAAACTTCATTTGTCAACTTTAGTGAGTGGACACTGATTTTCCTGGCATTATGTTGTAGGAGAAAAAAGCATTAGCTTTGAGGTCAGGCAAACTGAAAATCTGTCTCTGCTCCGGACCAGGTAGGTAATTGATAGAAGCACAGACTGAAACCACAGGCAGCCCTTAAAGAGTGAAGTAGACCTGCGTGCCTTGAAATAGAAAGATTTTCAAGACCTACTGTTAAGTAACAAAAAGCAGAGCGATACAAATGGCATTTCATTTGTGAAAAAATAAATATGATGAATAGAAAACATATTATCACTAAAAAAATTTCTGCAAGGGGCTACATAAATCAAGTTTCTTCTGCCGATTTAAAAGAAGGGGAAGTATGATTTTCTGTATTCACTGAATCATTAACATGTGGATGTAGAACTCATATAATTTTATGATTACATATTTAATTAAAAATTTTTCAATGGCTGGCACAAAGTTGTAATGAAATAAAATTCATTTCACTTTTCTTGGACAAAGGGCCTATAAAGCTACTCATTTTTGGAGTTTTAAAAAAATGCTAATAATGAAAATATGTGAAATAAGTGGATTATCTGATAATATCATAATTTTTTGAAAACCAAGTATTACAGTGAGTCCTACTTATTTAGGGTTGAGTGGGGCGTAGGTGTACAATCAAGGTTGAGCAAGAAGTTTGGGTGCAGGCAGAGGAAAAAGGTAAAGCATTTAGCCATGTCATTTTTCCTTGGGAAAGAAGACTGAGACAGAACAGGTGATGAATGGGATGGAGACAGAGTAGGACAAAGGACGTTCCTGTGGCATCTTCCTGAGATTACAGAGGCAGCCAAGTAAGTGTCTCAGGTGGAGAAGCATAGAAGCTACTAAAAGTGATTACACATTTCTAAAATAGGGTCTCTAAGTAACTATAACAGTGAGAGCTAAGTAGCATTAACTAACCTGATATATGAGGGGCCTGGGTGGCTCAGTTGGTTAGGGGTCAGACTTTGGCTCAGGTCATGATCTCAAGGTTCATGAGTTCAGGCCCCGCCCCTGGGCTCTGAGCTGACAGCTAGGAGCCTGGAGCCTGTTTTGGATTCTGTGTCTCCCTCTCTCCCTGTTCCTCCCCCATTCATGCTCTGTCTCTCTCTCAAAAGAAAATAAACATTAAAATTTTTTACAAAGTAACCTGATGTAAAGTTTTTAGTCTAATTACCAAATTCAATGTAGGGAATAAAGCATAAGGTATACCAGAGAAAATACTTCGGTATACGTTTTTCTGACCACCGAGGAGCTACTGGAGAGGACAGCATGTGGGGAGGCACGATCCAGAAAAAAGAACAGTCAATTTTTCTGGCAATGAGACTGAATCAAATAACTACCCTGTGCCCAGAGTGACATAAATGAGCCTTATTTCTCATAAGTGTCCCTTTCACCAACTGCTCACAAATTGTAGGTTGGCTTATTGAAGGACTCCTGTGTCAATAGTGCTGTCACTTTGTCTTTTGGCCTTTTATAAAACCAGCCATGTTAGCTCTTTTTAAAGAACATTCTTCTTTTCTCAGGTTTATTAGATCCCAAATATCCATCAGAAGTTCTTGAATTCCTATCACAGTTTTCTTTTTCTTCAACCAAGGTTGTAGAGGAATACAGAAGACATTTACATGATTTTCAAGTAAGGAAGGCCTTTCTAAGCCCAACAGGAAATTAAGTAACCTCAAAAAGATGAAACATGGTAAATGCAAATGATAACACCTTCCTTGCCACAACGAACTTCAAACTCTCTGGAAGCCCAACAGGAAATTAAGTAACCTCAAAAAGATGAAACATGGTAAATGCAAATGATAACACCTTCCTTGCCACAACGAACTTCAAACTCTCTGGAAGCAGTCAAAACATGATCTCAGAGAAAAAATAAATATCTTTAGAAATAGCAAAAGGCCTTTCCAAAAACAGATAGACAAAGAAATGCCTCAGTTAAATTCTTTTTCTTTGTAATAATTTTTTAAAATTTACTTTTGAGAGACAGAGAGAGACAGTTAAAGCAGGGGAGAGTCAGAGAGAGAGGGAGATACAGAATCTGAAGCAGGCTCCAGGCTCTGAGCTGTCAGCCCAACGCAGGGCTCAAACCCACAAACTGGGAGATCATGCCCTGAGCCGAAGCCCGACGCTTAACTGACTGAGCCACCCAGGTGCCCCAAAATGCTTTAGTTAAATTAGTTTAAGAACATATCTAAAAATCCACAAAACAAAGTCATAACATGTAAAAATTCTCTAATAAATTTATTTAAATTTAAATTAGGGTGGTGAATGTTTCCTAGGCCAAAATAAAAATTCTGAGAAAATTTTTAAACACAGTTAAAGGGAAATTTATTAATAAATATATCAAAATTAAGATATAAAATTGCTCAATCAGAATTAAATCGGAAGTATCCTCACTTACAGCAAGGAACTAATATGGACATCAGCACCAAATGTGCATGAGGAGGTGAGACATTTACTGAAACTGTTCAGTAGACTGAGCCAAGCAAAGACCAGTCAGTGGGTAACAAAGTTGTTAGTGTTCATGAAACCCACAGAGTTCTCACATTTCCCAGCCTCCTTTGCAGTTAGACTGGAGCCATGTGCCTAAGTTGTAGCCAGTGACCTTTGGACATGTGCGATATATACTATGTTTACTTTAACTTAACTTAAACTTTAACTTAAAACCCTTCTCAAGCATCCATTTTCTATCTATAGTCCCCATGGAGACCATGTACTGACAGCATCATGAGATGAAAGGATCTCTGCACCTGGGGAACTGCCCCCAACGAGAGCCACCTAACTCAAGATGTCACCAAGGAAAACCCTCTATTCTGTTAAGTCATTGTAATTTCAAAGTGTGCTTGAAATATTATAGGATAGCCCAAAAAATTGCTTCTGAAATTTTGGTGGGCATAAAAATTATCTGAAGACCTTGTTGAAGCATGTTTTCGAGTGACCTTTTTTTTTTCCTTTTGTTAAGTAGGCTTCATGCCCAGCATGGAGCCCAACGTGGGGCTCTAATTCACAACCCTGAGAACAAGACCTGAGCTGAGGTCAAGAGTCAGACACTTAACTGCCTGAGCCACCCAGGCACCGATCATTCTTATTTCTAACAAATTCTCAGTTTTTGTTGATGCTGATGGTAAACATTGGCCTAAATGTAAATATAAGTAAGTGTAAGATTATAAAAACTATCAGCTTAGAATAAAAAATAAACAATACATAATATGTTAGCATTAGAAAATACATTTTTAGGGATACTTACCACAAAACTTCTACAGACCCACCTTTGGGAACCCTCATAACTTATAATTCAAAATTATTTTCTGATTTTGGAACATACATATGGTACATACATTACGTAATTCAAAGAAGCATTTCATGGTCAAACAACATTAATATTTCTGCAGTAAAACCTCTGAATATTCACACGAAGTGGGATAAATACAGACCACAAATAATTTCAAGTAAGTTCTAGTCATGTCTTAACCTCAAACGAATTTGGGTAAGTTTAGGTTTGAATTCCAACATTTTCAATTTCAAGTACAGAACTGTAGACCAATATTAGAAAAAAAATCAGGAAACAAATGATCATCAAAGAGTAATCTTCAAGTTGTGGTTCTTCTCAACACTTATACTAAGCAATCATTTTTTAGTGGTGATAGAATCAACATTCAAAATATGAATGTCAAAGATATACAATAAGGTGAGATAAACAAGTTTCAAAACAGCGCCACTATCCATTTCTTTTGTACAGCAGGCTTTCTGGTGACATTTGCTTTTCTGTGAGAAAAATTACTGACATGCAAGAATCGAAGGCTACTGAGAGGAGACTTACAGATTTTATAGGTTGTCCAGAGCCTATTTTTGAGCCTCAGCTTCTTCTTCTAATAAATAACATCTTTTTTTTACCTATAGGTAATAAAATTTATTAAGATGAATCAAGATGAACCTGAATGACCAAAAGTGAGTGACAGTGAGGACAAGGAGGGGGCCAGATAGCATCTCCATGAAGGCAGAAAGAGTCAGGTGTCAAGGGTAAATATAAACTTAGGCACACCTGAAATTTCTGCCCATATACAAGGGATATTGTTTAAGTGAATTAAAGATCTCTGTTTTTAAAAATATAGGACAGTAAAACTCATACCAACAATAAAAGTTCAAATTCCCTAATCTACAAAAACACAGTAAATCAAGAAGAAAAATGCTAAAATCTCTTTAGAAATAAATCAAAAACATGAAAATTCATATATAAAAGATATGTAAAAATTTTTTTAATTACCTTTTTCCTCTACATTCTCTTTTGAATAGTTTCTATATCTATGTCTTTAAGTTTATATAAGAGACCTAACCTTATTCATGATATGGTGGTTGCAGGTTAAAACCATAGTGAGGACTTTAACGTCCAACCAGATGATACAACTAGAAGATTTATCCTCCCACATGAAACAACCAGAAATGGACACGGTATCTGAAATAATAATTTTCAAGACACAAGACATCACACATCATGACAAGTAGGAGACAAACAAGGTGGACCTTTTGGTAGCCCCAGCTTACTACTTTTGGAAAGCGCCAGCACTGTTGCCCAGCAGATAGATCTGAACAGAGCCGATGGAGCCAAGAAACTACAGCTCCAGGTGGCAGCAATTCTCAGGATAGTGCATCAGGAAGGACAGAGCTACACAAGGAGAGAACTCTAGAGAGCTATAGAGATATCCCTCTGGTAGTTTCCTTACGTGGACTTTAAAAGATCTTCATTGCAGGGCACCTGAGTGGCTCAGTTGGTTGAGAATCCAACTTCAGCCCAGGTCATGATCTCAGAGTTCATGGGTTTGAGTCCTGCGTTGGGCTCTGTGCTGACTGCTCAGAGCCAGGAGCCTGTTTCAGATTCTGCGTCTCGTTCACTCTGTCCCTTCCCCCACTTGCACTCTGTCTCTCTCAAAAATAAGTAAGCATTTAAAATAAAAAAGATCTTTGTTGCTCTGTAAGTAATATGTCACTTTTTCCCTGGCTGTTTGAGAATTTTTTCCCTTATCCCTGATTTTGAACAATTTGATTTTGATTTAATGTGGCGTAGTTTTATGTTTCATATGCTTGAGTTTCAGTGATATTCTTGGTTCTGTGGGTTTGTAGGTCCATCAAATTTTGAAAATGTTTGATGATAATTTATCCAAGGATTTGTTCTATTTCCCTACAGACATCCCCATCTTTGGAGTTTTTATTACTTGTATTCTTTTGGCTGCTTGAAGTTGTCCCATGGCTCATTGATGCTGTTATTTGTTTATTTCAGAGGAGAGAATGGTTTTTTCCTTTCCTCTGAATTCCATTTTAGATTGTTCCTACTGCTATGTCTTTAGGTTCTTTTTCTTTTTTTCAATGTCTAATCTGCCATGAATCCCATCTTGTAATTTTGTTTCTCACACAAAATTACATTTTTCATCCCTAGAAGTTCAGTTTAGGTCTTTTGCCTATCACCTGTTCCTCTTTTTAATTTCTGAACACACTAAAGTGTTATCATAACTGCTTTAGTGTCCTTGTCTGTTAATTCTAACATCTGTGTCAGTTCTGGGTCAGTTTCAATTCATTGATTTTTATTATCATATGGGTAGTACTTTCTTGCTTATTTGTATATCTGGTTATCGTGGATTGGACACCTGATAGAGCGAATTTTGTCCTGTTGGGTGCGAGCTATTTCTGCATTCTCACAGACATTCTTGAGCTTCTTCTGGGATGTGGTTCAATAATTTGGAAATAATTTGATCTTTTTGGGTCTTCCAAAAAATTTTTTTTGTTAAATAGAAGCAGAACAGTGCTCAAACTAAAGCTAATTATTCCTGATTGGTCACACAAATCCTTCTGGATACATTATCAAATGTCCTGTGAATGTAAGGTTTTCCAGACTGATTGATGAGAGCATACACTGTTTCTGGAGCTGTGTGAATACTAAAAAGTGTTTCCTTTAATCTTTTGGAATGACGTTTCTTTTTTGGCCATGAGGAAATTTCCTCAAATGCACATTAATATTCTGAAAGGAAGCCAAGAATTGATAACCTAGAATTCTTTAATCAGCAAAAATATCTGTCAAAAAACAAAGGTGAAATACTTCTTCAAAAATATAAAAACTGAAAGAATTCATCAGCAGCACACTCTCATAATAGGAATGTCAAAAGAAGTGCTCCAGGCAGAAGGGAAGTGATTACTGATGCAAATATAGATCTATACAAAGAAATGAAGAGCATCAAAGAGCAACTACATGTATAAACATATACAATTTTTCTCATCTTTAAAATCTACCTAAAATAGAATTGACCTTAAACAAAGACAGTAACAACGTAGTGTGACTTTTTAACCTAATATCAAAGTAAAATGTATGCAAAAATAACACTAAGGTTGGGTGAAGAGAAATGTAAGTTCACTGGTGCAAGATTCATTTACTATAAGTAAAGTGTCATCATATCATCTGAAAGTAGACAGACACAGATTATATAAACAAAAATCTTAGAGCAGTTGTTTAAAGAACAGAGTTATAGCTAGTAAGTTGATAAAGGAGACGGAAATTATAAAAAAAATACTCAACTAATACAGAAGAAGGCATAAACTATGAAAAATGAATATAAGAAGAGATGGGGCAAATAAGCTATAGAACGTATGTAAAGAAGATCCTCTCAATAACACACGCCACAGTTAAAAAGCAGAGGTTATCAGATTGATCCCCAAATAAGGTGCAAATCTAGCCTGCCTATATAAAAAGCACTTTAAATACTAGCAACAAATAAGTTCAAGAGTTGAATAATGAAAAAAATTATATACCATGCTCCAAAAAAAGCTGGAATAAACATATTAATGTCAAAAAAGTATTTCAGAGCATTGACTATTATCAAGATCTTTTAAAAGTAATTCCCTAATATAAATGGATTATTTTAAACAAGAGGGCCTACCAATCCTGTTTCTGCATCAATAACAGAGCTATAAAATACACAGCAGAACTCCAAGGGAAAGTATTACATTGACAATTACAGTTGAAATTTTGATAATGCTCTCTTAATAATCGACAGAAAAAATAGACACAAGATCAGTAAAAATATAGAAAAGTCAAGGTATACCATTAGTCAACTTGATCCAATTGGTATTTAAATAACATTCATACCAAACAGCAGAATACACATTACTTCTAGGTGCCCAAGAAACATGTAAAAAATAGACTTTATCCTGGACTACTAAGCAAATCTCAACAAGTTTTAAAAAGATACAAGTCATACATATTATGTTCTCTAACCACAGAAAAATTAAGTTAGAAATCAATAATGAAAGCACCTCAGGAAAATCCCCCAATATTTAAAAATTAATGCATTTACAAATCAACCTAGGTCAAGAGTAAATTTTAAAAAAGATTTAAAAAATAATTTTAAATAATAAAAATCTTTAAATATCAAATTTTATAAGATCCTGCTATGTAGTATTTATGAGTAAATTTATAGTGGCACCTGGGTGGCTCAGTTGGTTAAGTATCTGACTCTTGATTTTGGCTCAAGTCAGTCACAATCTCACAGTTTTGTGAGTTTGAGCCCCATGTTAGGCTCTGTATGGACGGTGCAGAGCCTGCTTGGGATTCTCTATCTCTCTTCCTCTCTCTCTGTACCCCCTCCCATCACACTATCTCTCTCTATAAATAAATAAACATAAAATTTTTTTAAAGTAAATTTAGGAGCACCTGGGTGGTTCAGTCAGTTAAGCATCCCACTTTGGCTCAGGTCATGATCTATTGGTTCGTGAGTTCAAGCCCTGTGTTAGGCTCTGTGCTGACAGCTCAGAGCCTGAAGCATGTCTTTGGATTCTATGTCTCCTTTTCTCTCTGATCCTCCCCTGCTCGTGCTATCTCTTTCAGTCTCTCAAAAATAAATAAAAAACATTAAAAAATGTTAAAATAAATTTATAGTACTGAACCCCTTAATAAAAAAAAAAGAAAATTTAAGTTAATGGTCTCAGTTTCTACCTTAAGAAACTAAAAAACATGATAAAACTAAACCCAAATTAATTAGAAAAAAACACTAAAAATTAAGAAAGAATGAGTGAAATCAAAAATAGGAAATATCAAGGAAATGAAAAAAGTGTTGAACTACTGTTGATAAATGCACCAATATGAATGAATCTCAAAATAATCATGCTGAGTAAACAAACTGACCTAAACAAACAAAACAAGGGAGCAAACTCTATGATTCCATTTACACAGATTTATGGGAAATGAAAACCAAGCCCTGGTGACAGAAAGCAGATCCATGGCTACCTGGTGGGGCGGGGGTGGGCAGTGGAAGGCAGAGAGGGAAGAGAGGGAAGGATTACACAGAAGCACGAGGAAACCTTGGGGGTGATGGATATGTTCATTAGTTTGATCATGGGAATGGTTTCAGGGTCATATACATACGTCACAACCCATCACACTGTACACTTTAAATATGTTCAGGTTAGGGGATATCAGTTATTTTCCAACAAGGGTGTCACCAATATATTACTCTGAAAAATGAAATGATAATGACACGTGCACAAAATTATTCCATATAAGGTATAAAAATAATAAATTCAATGCAACCTAATGTCTAGAAACAAGAGAGTTGTTAAATTATGCTCATATAAGAGAGAAAGCAAAATATCTTTATGCACGACTATGAACCAATCCCCTCAATATATTGTTACCAACACACACACCCATAAACACACACCCCAAGGATAAAAACAGAAAAGGGGGTGCCTCACTGGCTCAGTCGGTTAAGCATCTGATTTCGGCCCAGGTCATGATCTTGGAATTCTTGGGTTTGAGCCTTGCACTGGGCTCTTTAATGTCAGCACAGAGTAGGACCCTCTGTTCCTCTCAATCTCTGCCCCTACTGTGCTTGTGCACAGTCTCTCTCAAAAATAACCACCAAAAGAAAAAGAATAAAAACAAAATGCAGACCAGGTTATATTCTAACTGGTATAAAAAGCAAGGATAGACTTTGCACCATTGCACACCTAAAACAAATCTAATATTATGTGTTAACTATACTTCAATTTTTAAAAGGGAAAGACAAGAAACACTTGCCATATCTTTAAGGTATACATGAGAAAGTAAAAATATTAGCATCACCAAGGTGACATGGGTGGCCAAAAGATGAGAATGAGGGCAAATTTTTTTTTATATATTATCTTGATCTTTTCTCTCTTTGAAACATACAAATGTCTGACCTAAATAAACAAATTTTTAAGAGCCCTGGGAATGTGTCATACTAATTACAAATTAGTCAAGCTCTGGATTGAGATAGCTTGTACTGTGTCATGTGGGGCAGCTTATTTAAACTCAGTCTCCGTTTCCTCACAAGTGTAACACAGATAATGATAGTGTCCCCTTACAGGATTCTTATGAATAGTAAGTGAGCACCTAGAACAGAACTGGTCCCTATGGGGGTGCCAGTTGGTTAAGCATCTGACTTTGGCTCAGGTCATGCTCTCACAGTTTGTGAGTTTGAGTCCCGCCTGGGGCTCTGTGCTGACAGCTCCGAGTCTGGAGCCTGCTTTGGATTCTGTGTCTGCCCCTCTCTCTGCCCCTCCTGTGCTCATGCTTTGTCTCTGTCTCTCAATAATAAATAAACATTAAAAAAAATAACTGTCCACTATGGTAAAGATGCAGTATATTTTAGACGTTATTTACAAAGGTTTAGTTAAACATGGCTGGTTCAGAGTGAAGCCTGATTTGGATTTGATTAACATTCATAAATTACAGGTAACTCCAATTTGCAGGTTGATTCATTTTATTCCCATCTCTTTGCTCACACTGGACAGACTCAACAGGTCTAGAAAGGGAGTTCAATGTCGAGAGGAACACAGCAATTGTTTCAGGTAGATAGTGCTTCATGAGTAGGTGCGGGTCCTTGGAAACAATTGTCATCTTCCTCATTCTAAAGAACCACACAATATGTTACCATTATTGATTTTGCAATCCATTGTGAGGTCACACGTAAGGCCCAACAGCTTACTCAATACTCTGATGAGTGAATAAGTATTCACCTCTATGAATAATTATATAAAGGCATTATACAACACACACACACACACACACACACACACACCCCAAAGAGGAAAAAAAACTCTGAGTTTAGAGGATTCATCTATGGTCACGCAGCTCATTTAACAGGAACTGGGAATTGAACCTTTTCATGGAACCAAAGTTGCAGTATCGTGTAGCATATAACCTCTAGCTATTTATATCCCCTTCTCTTTCTAACTATTTAACATACAGTTAAGAGTTCAAATCCATTGTATCATTCCTAACAGGAATGAGCAGATCTCATTCCTGGTACATGAAATAAAACAAACAATAGTAAACTGACGGGCTTGGAGAGTAGACCACATTTAGAGAGCAAATTACTTTTAAGAGATGGATCAAGATCCCAGGTTTCCTGACATCAGTTTTTCTTTCTTTAGAACCATAATGTCTTCTATTTCCTCCTCTTGACCCCAAATAGGCCAAGTAGAATAAACCACAGAATCTCAGAAAACCTTGAGTTCCTGTACTGCCCCTTCTGAAGTGCCCATGACGTATTTCCCAGCTGAGTAGTGACGCACTGATCTTTCCAACTTTATAAAGCAAGAGTTTAATGACAAGAAAGGAAGAAGAAAGAGGATGAGGGGATGAAGAGATTTAAAATCATGTCACACATTACACATAGTTCTATTATACTGTATGTAATTTTGTGTAGAGTGCAATGCATTATGATGCTAAATTGTCAATGAAAGATGCATTTACATCAAGTTTTGTGGGTCTAGGTCATCATTTGGTTATTTTTGATTCCTGCATTGTAGGCTGCAAGGGTTTATTGTGAAGACAGATGCAGGTAAATTTGGTCTCTTCAAAGGGCTGTGGCTAAAAGGCTCCCGCTCTTAAAGCAAGGTGTTTATCAAGTGTCTCTGACAATAGTCTGAATGCTGGTGTACTCCTAATATTGCAGTGTATTTTTAAGTAGGGGATACTAGATCAATTCACATGTTCTCTAAAAAAAAAGTGAAAATAGCTAAATCTTATCTATATTGAGTCTGTTAAGTCTCAGAGACCATGATAACTCTGCGTGGATTATTTTGTTTAATCAAAACAACACCCTGAGGTGGATATTATTTTCATCCCCATTATGATGAAGCCTTTAGGCACAGAGCAGTACAATAACTTTCCCAAGGTCACACAGCTAGAATGTAGGCAAATCTATGAATTGAACCAGAGTATTCTGATTTTCTGGTACCCTGCTCTTCCTCCTTGTCTAAGAATCAGAAATTAGCATCCTTATACTGAACAATGATTATTTGTACCTGAAAGACAGTAGGGGTTGTGAGATTTACCAGGATCTCACTAGAACCCATGAATGTGATAAAGCCTGCTAACCTCGACTTTTAATTACAGATCCCTGTTCTAGTTATTCATTGGCCTTACTTCCTAGATTTCTCCCAGTTTGTTGTTGTTGTTGTTTGTTTTGTGTGGTTTTTTGTTTTTTGGTTTCTCATCCACCCTTGACTGATGTTATCTTGCTATATTTTAAGCCTTCCTGGCTAGTGGCTTACATTCCTTCTGTAGTAAATAAATACATACATAAATACATACCAAAGCAGTCATCTCTGAAAGAGGATGGTGGCTAGTGACATATGAATTATAAACCTGCAATGAGCAAGTAATTACTTCATTATGTTTCCATCATTCCCTTTAATTAAAAATTCACTCTGTAGAGATGCCTGCAAAACTATCACCAAATTCTCATAAATTAAGGATTTAAAATCCCTGAACTTGGAGCAAAGATTCCATACCAATATCAATAAATTGAGCACTTAGCAAAGCTGACGAGGCCCCAGAATCAATCCAGAAAAAGCAAAACATCTCCAGAAAAACTTCTGACCAATTCGTCATATATGCTACATCTTCAAAGTAAAATTAAAGAAATGACTCGCCAAGACCACACAGTAAGGAGTTTAGCATTGTTAATTTGGTTCTCAGATAGTGGATTCAGCCTTCCATACCTCATTTCCTATCTCATAATGGATCTCAACCTCATATGCAGAACACAACATAATTTCCTTTCCCTCCTCTTTAGTCAAGTAAGTAAACCATGGATCTGGAACTTATGTTCTAAAAGGGCCTTATAGATAATATAGTGTCATCCCTGTATGTTACTGAAGAGGGGCGTGAGTTACAGGGTAGTTAAGTAATTGTGTAATGTCACATGCTGGTTAGACTCAATAGCCGAACTCCAATCCAGATCCCAGAACTTTAATTTTTTGATATTTCTAGTAAAACCACACTGCCTATTTCCCAAAAGAAAAATGTTTGACTTTTATGGCTATTGTGATATTTTACCAAGTATGAATTAGCTCTATCGAGTTTAACAAGCTTGTTCATTTAATCAATAGGTCTACATTTTCAACACTTTATTTCCAAAAGAGAAAGACATGGAATTTTCTAGAAAATATCTTCTACCTTTTGGAAGTTCCACCTAACAAGAAAGTGTTGAGAATCAAAGTGCACTACAGAAAGACACAGAAGTACTTAGCCACTCAGCACTTTGCACTGTCCATCACATCATGGCCACCCTACTCTCTTAAGGGTTCCAGCTCAGGAAACAAGTTCAGTGTGACAGGCATAAGAATGTAGAATGGCTGGTTTTCTGCACACGAAAACAATTGCTTTGTTTTTGTGCCCCTTCCCACCCTGCATCCAGTACATATGTAGAAGCCCTAATCCCTCCTGTGATGGCACGTGAAGGTAGGGTCTTTGGGTGGTAACTAGTTCATGAAGGTGGATATTAGTGTCTGTATAAGAAACAAGAGAGAAATCATCTTTCTCTCTGTGATGTGAGAATACACCAACAAGATGGCCACCTGCAAACCAACGAGGGCCTTCACCAGACACTGACCACACTGACTTCCTGACCTTGGACTCCCAGCCCCCCGGCACTAGGAGATGTTTGTTGCTTTGGGCCTCTAGTTCATGGTATTCTAATGTAGTGACTTAAACTAAAACATTTTTTAAAATGTATTTATTTATGGAAGGGAATGGGTTTAAAGAGGTTCTATATGACTGGTATATCCAATTAATAATAATGTCACTAGAAGACTTCCAGGGGGAAATCTTGTTGAGACAGATTTTTTCCTTCTGTGAATGGACACTGCTAACATATTGGGAAAAGGATGAAAGATAGAAAAGATGGGAGTATACAGACTGGTGGAAGTTTGTTTGTTGTGGTAGAAACTGTATATATATTCTTCTCAACCAACAGAAAGGACATTAAGAATTAGGTTTCCCAAATACCACTTTTTAAAGGCTAAGAGAATATTTTTAAATTTACAATGTGATGGGGAGAAAATATCAAGTTCTAACAAGAAGGATTTGCTGTCAGAAGTAGGTGAGTTCGCGGGGGAGCTTGAATAAAATAGAACACGGTCACTCAATACAACATAATGCTTTTGCCTTTACTGGATTTCCAAGATGTCCATGGTGATTTAAAAAAAACAAAAAACAGCAAACAAAAAAAGTATGCCATGCCTTCGGGATTAAATAGTTGATTTTCTGGTCCAGAGAGATCAGAGGTTCTTATTAATCATAACTTAAACCCTTTCAATCTCAGAAGACATAAGGATACAATGAGGATTTATAAATAAAAGGTCAGCTCTATGTAGGGCTTAATGAGAGGAAGTACATTAAGCGTAGCTGCTACTATTATTTCAGGGCAACCTGCTTTGTCCATGGTTTAAACAAGCATGCAGACATCTAGCTCACTGAGGGGTGACAAGGTGGATGGAGAGAAAATGGGGCTGTCAGAGTCACCTATGATTTGTGTCTCTCAAACCTAAGAACACAGAGCAGCCCTCTCTATTAAGTGTGAGACTAAGGAGTGAGAAGCCTTGGCTTGATTTATGTTACTTAATTGACCCACACTGGACCTAGGGGACGCGTCTGGTGTTTTACTTATAAATAATCTTATAAAATGTATTTCCTTAAATAACATGTCATCTCCCTGTGACACATAATTGTAACTTACCCTAATGTACATTCCATCTGTCACTCTACAAAATCAAAACACTAAAAAGTGTAATCCCACTTTTGACCAAGTAGAATAGCAGGAGTTGGAGTTATCCTATCACATAAAAATACTAAGTAGACAAAATATATGAAATAAATAGTACAGATGTTGGACATCAAGCAGCAGACGACAGTGACATCTGAGAAAGGGGAAACAAAATGAGCCCTGTGGCTGCCATAGCTTACTGAACAGAGAGAGTTTCTAGGGCACTTGGTGCAAGGAAAGGAACCCCAGAGGAGCTCAGCAGTTTCTGTGAGCGAGAGAGAGAGAGTCGGGAGCTCAGGGAGGCCAAGATGGCCACAGTATACAATTTCAGAGAACAAGAGAGGAGTATACCACACAGAAAGTAGGCTTGTGTGTGTGTGTATAATGCAAAAAAAATGTTAAGATGTATAACATTTATATTTTAATTTAAAAAATCAGAATACAAAGCAGCAGGAAAATACCACCATTAATGGCAGGGGTGGGGGATAATTACTAGAAATGGTTACAAAAATGACATACATGAGAGAATGATTAGACAGGATAGTTTTTAAGTTGGGATAACTTTATTACACATATACAAAAGGTGGAGAGAAAATGGACACTGTTAGAAACATGGAAGATACAGGGTGCCTGGGTGGCCCAGTCGGTGAACATCCAACTCTTTAGGCTCAGGTCATGATCTCAGGGTTGTGGGATCGAGAGTCCCACACTAGACTCTGCAACAAGTGTGGAGCCTGCTAAGATTCTCAGATATTCTCTCTCTCTCCCCCTCTTCTCCCCCTCGTGCTCTCTCTAAAAAAAGAAAACAGAGAGAGAAAGAAAAAAGAAGACATAACAGACACAACTCAAACTTTAAAAGATGAAAATTAATACTTGACATAAAAATATATACTTGATGTGTTTAATGGCATATTAGAAACTGTAGAATAAAGGGCTAGTGAAATTAACAGTAAAAGAATCTAAAATGTAAAATGAGAAAAAGAGTAAGGAAAGAGCACAGACTTATGTTATAAAAAGCCTCAAGCACCCTAATAAGTGTACAGCTGTAGTTCCAAGAAGACAAAGGGAGAATTAGAAAAAAAAAAAAAAACTTCAAGTGTCCAATTTTAACAGCCTTAATGAAAACTATAAACCTATAGATACAAGAAGGTTAAAAAAAAAAAAAGGTCAAAGCAAAAGAAACCAAGAAAACTACACAAATGCACTTGATTAATAAATTTCTTAATACCTGTCACAAAGAGAGAATCTTTAAAAAGAGAGAAGCCAAATTATATGTAAACACAGGTAGGAATGAGAGTTTACTTACAGGAAGTAAAACTGTATGGTACTGGCCTAAAGATGCAGATATAGACCAAAAGCATAGAACAGAAAGCCCAGAAACAAATCCACGCATACACAGTCCACTCATCTTTCGCAGAGTGCCAAGAACATGCAAGAGGGAAGGACAGTCTTTTCAACAAGTGGTGTTGGGAAAACAAGAAAGCAGGCTCTGTGTGTACGTGTGTGTGTGTGTAATGCAAAAAAAGTTAAGATGTGTAACTTTTGTATTTTAATATATATACACATGCAAAAGAATGCAACTGGACCCTTGTTTTTCAACATACACAAAAAATCAACTCAACATGGATTAAAGACTTAAACGTTAAGATCTGAATGTGTAAACCTTACATGAAAACATAGGGTAAAGGTTTTAGGACATTGGTCTGGGCATTCATTTCTTGAATATGACACCAAAAGAACAGGCAACAAAAGCAAAACAGACAAGTGGGAAGATCCCAAACTAAAAAACTTCTGCACAGCAAAGCCAAGAATCTATGGAGTGAAAGGGCCACGGGAGATATTTAAGGACGTTGATGTATTCTCTCATGAACACTTATCCTTACACTTGGCAAAAGGAGTCTCCTTTGGGTCCTTCCTGGTCCGGGCATAATTAGGGAATGCCTGAGCAAGCAGATAACAGATTCCACATTCCCCTTTTCCCAGAACCTTCAGATTCCTTCTTTTGTGGCCCAACAAGGAGCTTCTAGCTTTGCTACCACATGGACTGGAGGCTGCTTCCAAGGCGAAGCTTCATTGTTATTCAGACCATCAGATGTCATCCGCTTGAGGTCGCATTACTTCTCATACTGTAGAAGGAGTGACGAGTGAAAACTCTCTGCATGGGTACCCATTGCTTGAGATGAGGCAACTCCCAGTGACAGAGGCAGACTCTGTGATTACACTTTCCATGTTGTGTGGCTGCCTTGACTATGATCATGCCCAGGTGACTCAGCATCATTTCCTCTGCATACGATGAAATAACTTTTAAGTCTTCGGCAGTAATTCTTTGTGGCTTCTCCTCTTCATTCTAACAAATATCAAATCCCTTAGTATTAAGTTATTTGCCTGTGAAGATATCCATTATTTGTTATCTTCACTCATCTTTCCACTAACTCTAGGCTTCTTGGTAAATCCCATGCTTTTCTGCTTGACGTCCATTTTTATGGCAAGGTCTACATGATCGTACTAACGTATTCACTTCTCTCTGTGCATTTCTTTGACATTTTTTTTCTTCCAATATGTGTGTAAGGGGGTTAGGCCTTTAAAAATCTGTTATTTTCTTCCTAAGGTGACTTGGTTAGAAGACATTTTCACTTGATAAGGGAGGGAAAAGGAAAGAAAGGACACAAATATGTTTAAACATCACACAAACAAAATATTGTTCTCTAGTGAAAGAAGCTAAATAGAGGGTAGGGTATTCTACACCTTCTTACCAAGACTGAAAGAGATCTTAGATGCTTTTTCTAGCTTGACTTGTGGCTTTGTTTAAGGTTTTCTATTCTGGTTCTGAAACAGTTTTGTAAGTCCTCATTTTGAAGATTTAGAGAATTCTGATGTGGTCATCACGGAAAAGAACATCTCCTATTTGGCTCAGCACTACCTCATGCAGGCCAATGACACAGCAGGCAGCAGAGTCTAGAAGACAATAATTGCGTGGCTCAAATCTATGGGGTCCGGATGGTCAGCTGGCCAGAGCTGAGAGACATCAGGAGGGGAGCAGGCATGTTGGAAGTCAAGAAAATTGGTAATGAGTGCTTTACAGTCATCACTGAGTGCAAAGGGCCCAAGGCCTGTACCTTCTCCTCCACAGGGCCAGCAAAGAGATTCTATCGGAAGTGGAATCCACCCTCCGGGATGCCATGCGATTGTGCCACAATGTCCTCCTGGAGCGCTAGCTGGTTCTGGTGGGTGGAGCCTCTGAAACTGCTATGGCCCACGCCTTGACAGAAAAGTCCAAGGCCAAGACTGATGTGGAGTAACGGCCATACAGGGCAGATGCCCAGGCCTTAGAGGGCATCCTTTGTACCCTTATCCAGAACTGTGGGGCCAGCACCATTCTCTGCTTACCTCTCCCCAGGGCCAAGCACATCTATGACAACTGTGAGACCTGGGGCATAAATGGTGAGACAGGTACCTTGGTGGCCATGAAAGAACTGGGCGTCTCAGAGCCATGGCTGTCAAGCTGCAAACATACAAGACAGCAAAAGAGACAGCAGTTCTAGTACTGTGGGTTGATGCCATCATTTCAGGCCACAAAAAAAGGGTGATGACCAGAGCCAGCAGGGCTCCCAATGCTGCCCAGGAGTGAATGGCAGGGAAGGCGACCTCAACACGCAGAGGGGCCCTCATTCCTGAGCCAGACTGCTAGGGACACTTCGGACATCTTCATTTGGACGGGAGCAATTTGGGGGCAGCCTCAGCTCCCTTCTATCCCAGCTCAGTCTGCAAAAGGCGCTGACATGTAATTCTTTAAGGTAAAGTTTCCATTTAGTTTGCTTCCAGTGATTACCTCTAAGTCATTTGGGAAAAAACAAACAAACAACCCTGTTAATATAGATTGTTAACAATGTGGAGACGGAATGTAGAATTCAGTGAACTAAGTCGAGGGTGGGGTCAGAAGAATGTACTAATATTTATTTAGCACTGTCCCAATAACAGTGTAGTTGGGAAACAAACAGATTCTGATCCTTCGATACCTGAGGTTTGCTGTGAGAAGGGAAAAAAAGTCCATCAAGGTTTTTCTTTGTCTTCTGAGCCAAGAAAAAACCGCTTGAAAACCGTTCTGATTTTCTGGTCACTACAATCTCCTAATAACTGGGCCCTCACGCCAGGAATGTCCTGCAAATCTCCCAGAGAACTGCCACCTCGCTAGTTTCTTGTTACAATTACACGAGGAGAAAGTAAACAAAACACCCCCTCCCCAGTTTCTGGCACTCACTGTTATAATTAGAAATACCCTAATTCAAAGACTATTTTTTAATCTTTTTTTAATTTTTAGTTTTTATTTATTTTTGAAAGACAAGGAGAGACAGCATGAGCAGGGGAGGGTCAGACAGAGAGGGAGATACAGAATCCGAAGCAGGCTCCAGGCTCTGAGCTAGCTGTCAGCACAGAGCCCGACATGGGGCTCAAACCCATGAACCGTGATACCATGACCTGAACCGAAGCCGGGTGCTTAACCGACTGAGCCACACAGGTGCCCCTCAAAGACTATAACCTGGCAACAAGACCACTGAATTCTATCCCAAGTACAGTAAAAAGGCGACACACTGCAATTATATCTGGCTTTATAATTCTTCCCTATGAAGTGAAATAGAATAGAAAGTTGGAAGATTTTTACTTCTTTTGTCTTAGATTAGGTCTGCAGGTTGAGGATACGGAATGAGCTGAAACACCAATCGGTCTTTGAATCTTAGCACTGAGAGAGCAGTGCCACTTTGGGAACTACGAGTATATGAACCGCCAAAGACTCCCACTGTTCAGAACGATTGCAACAGTCATTACCCTACTAACCACCCCACCACCACCACTTTCTCCTTCCCTAAGGAACTGATTCATTCATGTAAGTGTATGTAGATCTTTCAGATTTGGGGAAAATATGTGTTTTTTTCTCTTTGATTAGATATATATCTTTCGATAGGAGGTATATTTATATGTATTTTATATAAATATTTTCAGATATAAAATGACATAAGAAGGAGTTCCTTGGGAGAAATTATCTCTACAGATAAACATGCATAACTTTCAGAAAAGAAAGGCATTTTCCCTAGATCGCAGATCTAAAAAACTACATCTTTCTAGCTTAAGATGTAGGGATGAAAATGTGACGCCTGGAGCTGTGACAACTATTTTGTCACAGTGAGGCAATACAGCCCAAGGATGAAAAGCCAACTCTCTGAGCACTATAGAGCAGAAGTGTGGAAATCCTGCATCCTTGACATCATTGCACCTCTAAAATAAATCTGGACATACCTACCTTTAGTCTTCTTTTGCTATATTAAATATCTTTGCAACTTGAGATATTTGGTGGGTTTGTAGTTATTTGCAGCCAAATCAATCCCTACACCCTCAACTTCAACCAGAGAGCTGAAGGAAATATAGATAACAGAATATTATTTGATAAAGGTATATGAAATCTTCTGTTCTCTCACTATGTAAATTTGTTTGATTTCATTTTTTAATTTATTTTTAAATATTTTATTTATTTGAGAGAGAGAGAGGGAGAGAGAGGAAATCTGAAGCAGGTTCCAGGCTCTGAGCTTTCAGCACAGAGCCCGACGCAGGGCTCAAACTCACAAAATGCAAGTTCATGACCTGAGCTGAAGTTGGACACTTAACTCAGATACCCAGGCGCCCCTGTTCCGTCTCATTTTAAATACAATAAATTGCATTTTTACCCAAAGAAGAGAAGCATTCCAAAGCCTGGCAGCTCCCAGAAGATATGGGGAGGTTTTAGATTTAAACTCACTGCAAATGCCTATACTCTTCTAAGACCATTTCATTAACAAAGATCTGACCCTGACCACCATAAATGGATATTTTAATCTCAGGCTGCTGATTCTTGGTCCCTGCTCTGCTCTATGAAGTCAGTGCAGAAGAGAAGGTATCGTGTAGACATCTCAATAAACCCATGGGGTTAATTTTTTGAACTGTCATTTTGTTTGTTCCAAACCCCACTTTGGTTCTACTTTTCAACTCTCTCGGCTGGAAGGTAGTTCACTATCAGAATAGCATTGGCTAGAAATGTAGATTAGACTTATTTTTTATATAAGTATTTATTTTTGATTAGCTAAATAATTTAATCTGTCACATAGTTAAAAAGTCAAGAAATACAAATACAGTCAAAGTGCTTGTTGCTGTTCTCTCTAGGGGTGACTTCTATTGTATGTTCATGATTCTCCCACATCCTTTCTATTGATTTGTTCACAAAAGCTCTAAATACATAAATTATATACATATATGGTTGTATAGTTGTTTATATACTATAAAATGCATAGTTTTGTGTTTCCTATTTGCATAGAGGATTTCTACTCTACCCATCATTCTTTTTTTCCACCCTATCTGTCTCTTTGATTATTGCATAGAATTTTATATAGGGTGCATTTACTACAGTTTAACACCTATTATTAGATATATAGGGGGTTTCTGATACATCGGTTTATAAACAATACTGCAGTGAAGATTCTTCTAAGTGCATCAAGTATAAATGAATCTCAGGAGATAGGGGGAAGTAGAATGCTTGAACATACGCAGTTTAAATTTTAATGGGGTTTGCCCAAATGATAGTCAAAATTTTATTTCCACATGGAAAGCTCATAAAAGTACCTATTGCTCAATCACTTGATATTATAGGATCTTTGAACTTCTGATCATCTGATCTATGAAAGTAGGCATCTGAGAGTTATTTTAATTCAGTTTTCAGAATACAAACAAGGTCAAGTATCTCTTCATATGTTTACAGGCCATTTGAAATTCCTCTCCAGATAATAACTTCTTATGTGTTTATTTTTTTTACTGAGTTTTTAAATCTTGTACTTATTTTTAGGAGCTCTTTGTGAATTCTGAATACTAACCTTTATCTTTAATAAACAATTATTTTTATCTGAAATATTTTATCCAAGTAGTCTTCGCTTTTATGGTGACTTTTTGACAAAAAGAATACAATTTGACATAGTCCATTTTTCAGTGTCTTTATTGCCCTTGCTTTTGGTTTAATTTATGCACGCTCTCCATAACCCGCATATATATTACATACTTTACATATTTGCATAATATGTATTAATCCATATTTATTATATATTTCATAGTTAAATATTTATATAAATGTATATTATGTTAATGGAGACACAACTGTATTTCTGGAATAATTCCTATATACTTAGAGAATAAATGCAAATAGATTCATCCCTTCCCCGCCACACATAAAAAAATAAATTTCTGCTAGATTTAAAACCTGAAGGTAATACGTATGTTAGAATGAATCTGTACTGAACAGGCATCTGTCACATACGGCCAGCACAGTGTTAATGTGGCTTAAATTTACAGCAGTACCTCCCCTGGAATTCTAGGAAATCTACATTGAAATCTGTAATACAACCACATGAGACTCTGTTTACATGCAAATCTAATCATCATATTACATGGATGCTTGAGGCCTCATGTATTTTAGCCGTACTGAGAAAACACAATACTTCATGGCCATAATTCTGTGAACACAAGCTAGCTTTCACCAAGGAGAGGCTACATATCCCGCTGAGAAAAACGAGTTTTGTAATAAAACCATTTGTTAAAAGAAATTTCTAGAGTCAGGAAATAGAAAAGTAATTCAAATATTTTTTTCAAGTGAAAGAGAAAGAGCTGACTTCCTGCCATGTTAGAGGACTCTTAAGTTTTGTACAGTGCAATTTATTTAATTATTGGTACCAGCTTCCCGGAATGTGGTCAGTACAAAGTGGATATGTTGCTGGAACATGGAAACCAGAACAGGTTAAAAATGTGACAGTTTTTTTTTTAATGGCTTCATATCCTGTAAAAGGCATTAGTTTTCAAAAGAATGATTATGGTTTGTCTTTTATATACCATTATATCTAATTTGTTTTATGCTCCAGCAGTGAAAATAATTTTCCTCCTTCCAATTTATATGGCAAACACAAATGAATATTCAAGTAAAGAAAAAAACTGATTGGTTTAATTTGACCATTCTCTGCCTCACCATAAAAGTACATACTTTATCCTGAATAAAGTGGGTAGAAATAATAGCTGGCCTTAAGTCACTACAATTCACTTGGCTCCAAAAATAATGATTCTTGAAAATAAGTAACCATTCTCAATTCCAGGAAGGTAAAAAGGGCAATGCACCTAGGGGAAAGCAAAGCAATAGTAATATTTAAAAACTGATGGCTTGATGTGGCCTCAGCCTTCTCATGAGGAAGAGGCAGAAAACCCTGATAGCTAGAAAAACTTAGCCAGGTATGTCTAATAAAATTAGGTCTGAAAAATTCTTGTTCAGATTTGCACACACTTGGGTGTGTATTCATTTTTGTAAGTGGGCAAGGTCTGTCCCATTACTGTAAGAGCTGAAGAACTTGGGGGAGTCCATGGTGTGAAGAGTTTTGGGGTTTTTAAATTTTTATTTTGAGAGAGAGAAAGAGAGAAAGCATAAGCCAGTGGAGGAGGGACAGAGAGGGGGAGAGAGAGTGAGAATCCCAGGCAGGCTCCACACTGCCAGCAAAGAACCCAATGTGGAGCTTGAACTCAGACACCATGAGATCATGGCCTGAGCCAAAGTCGGATACTTAAGCGACTGCGCCACCCAGGCGTCCTCAAAGTGTGAAGAGATTTTAATTTTGTCCTAAGTTCCTTTCCTACCTAACGAGTGCCTAAGATTTTGGTTAAAACCTAAGGTTAATACTTAATTCCCCAGGTTAATTATAAACTTTCAGAGACTAGTTTTCATATCTTTTACAGATGAGGGAACTCATGCCCCTCCTTTAGGAGTGCAACAAAGACCCTCAGCCTAGATAACAGGATCCATGAGCCTGGAAGCCAAGAGCAATGACACATCGCTCTGAAACCAAAGGGTTCATTCTAGGAGGCGTGCGAGGTACATAGGATGTAACATGATGGGCTCAGCATGATGACATCTACTTTAATAAGTGCAAGTGTCTGGGAAAGGGAGGATGAGCCCTGTGAGTGAAAAATACAAAATATATAATTTGAAATAGGACCCACTCCGAGGCTGCAGTGGAGAACAGACTCTTTGGGGCCAAGATGCCAAGTCCTGCCCCTTGACATTATTTTGTTTCTCAGATAAGCCAATTCATCATCCTTGATTCTTTTGCATACACTCTGTGATAATGCCTTTCAAATATGATTCCCAGGTGCACCTGGGTGGCTTAGTCAGTTAAGTGTCTGACTTCAGCTCAGGTCATGATCTCGTGGCTCGTGAGTTTGAGCCCCATGTCAGGCTCTGTACTGACAGCTCAGAGCCCGGAGCCTGCTTCAGGTTCTGTCTCCCTCTGTCTCGCACTTCCTCCTCCTCTCTCGCTCTCTCCCTCACTCTCTCTTAAAAATAAAAACTTAAAAAATTGTTAAATAAAAAACATACATAGATGATTTTCGGATGAGTGCTAGACCTAGGCAAAACTTCCAATAATTCTTGGGGAAGAAGAAGAAGAAACATGCATTTTCAAAAAGTTATAATTATTCTGGTAGCAAAAGAAGTCCTCTTACTCTGAGATATTTATAAAATTATGGTGATATACATAATATTGTATATAAGCCCCTGCTTATTATTCAGGAAAGATAACTGCAATTATGGTTTTTTTTCCCTATGAAATGTAAGTATATAGGAAATGCTAGTCTATGATGCGTAAAGATTAGACAAGTAATTTTGGGAAGCTAAGGCATGACTGGTAGATGTTGCTGCTAAAAAAAAGTTGCTATTTTTTTTTTTTTTGCTTTTTGTAGTTGAGGAAACAGTTCATCTCTTCTATCAATTCAGGTGAGAAAAGTTCTTAGGCAAAAATAATAATAATAATAATATTGGAGCCACATTGGAGCCACATTGTGTAACTGTCAGGGGGATTTCTTCCCATGACCCAGACTAATTCTAGAAAAATATAAGCCTTTTACTGTTTTCCCAAAACTCTAGAGCTACCTTTTATGTCAGATACTACTAGATCAATAATAGTGTTAGACTTTCCCCTTAACTGAATTTCACATATTTCTAACTAAATTCATGTATTTTTAAAAGTTAATTTATTTATTTTTGAGAGAGAGAGCAGAGGAGCGGCAGAGAAAAGGAGAGAGAGAGAATCCCAAGTACAATTCTGATCGCCATTCACCAGTGAAGAAACTGAGTTTCAGAAATGTTAAGAATGTTGACACTGGTTCCTCAACTAGTATGTGACATAGATATTTGAACTTGGGATTTCTGATTAATTTAAAAAATCTATTATAGGCTGAGGCACACACAGTTCTTCAGGAAATATTAGGTCATTTCCTTTCTTCCTCTCTCTCTGTTCTTCCATAAAATCACCCTGATTTAAGAAAATACTAAATATAACATGTATCGTACTTCATGATTCATAAAGCATATTTACACATGCGATAAATAAGACATAAAAATGTAAGAGTAAGTAGACAGGTATAAATAGTGTGGATAAAAAGCTGTGAGGTAGGTATCAACTCTATTTACAATTGTGAATCTGCTTAGAACCTTGTGTTTGGTGCATGTCTCTACTGGAGCCCCCAAGGAGAGGTACTCAGGAACTGGGCAGCTCATTTTTCTGGGCCCCTAAGGGATGGGAGTACCCCTCCTGGATCGCTTCCTGAAGAGGAGAACACTAACGTGAAACCACAGGTTTCCTGCCACCGGATTGCGGGAACCTCACAAACTTTGTGTTACAAAATACTTATTTTATGCCAGCGCTGGAGGGAATCCCTGCTGGGAGCTGCACAGGCCTTGCTGGATGACAGGGTCACAGTAAGGAAATGGCAGATGTGCATGGCTCCTGCCTTGAGAGGCGGAAACTGGCATCTCCTTCTGCTACTACTGCTCATGTGAAATTAAGCCTGTTGCTGTTGATTAGGCCTCACAATGTTCCAAGTCAGACTGATATTCCCCACACAGCTACCTCATGGGAAGAAGCATTTCCCACCTCTATAAAGAGGAAGTTAAACAAAGCACTGCAGATACTGTCTAAAGGCTCTCCTAAGGGGTTGAAGAACACAGGAATATTTACTCTGGCCCACAGATAAAGAGCCTAATTTAGGAATAAGAAATAAACAAGAGCCAGACATAAGTTACTGCGCATACATATGCTAATTTGGTGCCCATTGTGAGGATGGGTAAGAGTAGTTACAACTTAAACTCATATGCAAAGGCTGGCTCTTTTACACCTTCAACATCAAAGAACAAGGTTGACAAAAGGTTTACTTACTAACCATCATGAATACATTCTTCCTCTTGTGAGCCAAAGAGAATGCCTCCTAGCCTTGTTTTTGCCTGAATTTTAGTGTTGTTATAAAATGTGTTTGCTATCTGTTTCTCGCTGAAAACATCCTGCTATCTTCTTAGTTGTAAGATTTACTACCTTTTAAGCAATTATGTATGTTATCTGCTTTTCACTGAGAATATCCTGTTATCCTATGATGTGTAAGTTACCTCATTATAATTAGAATAGTTCTGAAAAAATGTCTCTGTAAAACCTATTTCTGCACCCTTTTCAAAGCATCTTTATCAGCGAGAATTATTTGTAAAAATTCCACTTTTTGATGTCATGTTAACACTTAAGTCTATAAATAAAGGCCCATAACCTGGCAAGCCAGAGAGATGCCAGAGATGATGCCAGGCTGGTGACCAAGAAAGAAGGAAACTGTGTGGATCTCTCTCAACCCATTTTTGCCGAGGCCGCTGCCTCCTTCAGGGAGCCCTGGACCAGCGGAGCGGGCCTCCGGCAGATCCCTGCCGGTACCAAGAAGCACAACGACCAAGGCTTGCTCACAGGCACCACCCCCAGCGATGCCCCTCTTCTGGAGGCTTTCCCTGGGGGACCCCCGTGGGACCTCCGCCTCCCACCCTGCCCTCCAAGCCCCACATGCTACACACCGGGGCTGCGCTCAGACCTGACCTGCCTCATTCTCCCAGATAATTCCTTCTTGCCAGATGTCATGGCCTATGCAGTCTGATAAGAGCAGCCTAGGGACCCTTTCTCAACACTGCTCAGGAAAGCACCTGTTTCTTTTCTATTAAATCCACAGAATGATGCAACCCTCTCTCTGCATTTCACTCAACTCTCAGTTTTTAAAAGTAGGCCTGGTTCTTTCCTCAGTAGGAGACTGTAAACTTCCCATCCTCCCACCTGGACCTTCAGCCCCATCTTGTCTGCAGACCCAAAGACTTCTTCTCTGGCACAGGAACTGTTTCTCCAGGATAGAAGAGAGGTCCATAACACCACTTAACTTTCTCAGCCTTCCTAGTGGAATGTGAGAAATCAGACCCTTCATGAACCGCTTGTCTTCTTTGGAATATAACAAAGTGTGTGTGAGATCTAGCAAGAAAATCCGCATTTATGAATGTATTACATATTTGGGAAATAGAAAAGTCGGAGCAACCTATGTTGCATTGGAAAGAATGCCGTGAAGCGGGAAGCCGGGTAGTCCTACTTTGGGTACTAAAAGGGTGTTGTTCAAATGCTGCTCAGGGGAAAAACACACAAAGAATGATCTTTATGGTGCCTCAGAGACCTTGACATAAGAAACTGGGCAAGAATTCTGAGCTGTAAAGTCTAAAATGTCCTGTGCTGCCCACATCTCTAGCTTCACAGGGCTCCGAAGGCCTGACATGCAGTCCCCTGCTGCCCCATATACACCCCATACCTGATACGTAACCTCCCCACAGGCCAGCCTCTTCTCTCCGCTGGACAGTTGCCCTCTACCTGGTCATCAGCCTAATGGGCTTAGCTTCCCCGACAGCCCACGGAAGTGTTCGAATAAACCAGAGAGCACCTCACCTCCTCGTACTAGAGCCTGCCTCCTACAGCCCGACTCTGGACCGCATCCCCATGTGTCCCTGCAGAGCTTGCAGTGTCCTCTACGCCTGGAATGTGAGTATGGTGACCAGTGCTGAGTGTCACTGTCATGTGTTTGCCCACCTTATACTATTTAGAGCATGCGACCCTCGCTCACCAACCGGGGGAATAGCAGGTAGTCAGAACACAAGCCCCTACTTGAACGTCAAAAACATACATTTGTTTTTTACTGTTTGTTTGAGAAAGGGAGGGAGGGCGAGAGAGAGCGAGCACACGAGCAGGGGAGGGACAGAGAGGGAGACACAGAATCTGAAGCAGGATCTAGGCTCTGAAACATCAATACAGAGCCAGATGCAGAACTCAGACCCACGAACAGGAGATAATGACCTGAGCCAAAGTCAGACGCTTAACAGACTGAGCCACCCAGGCGCCCCGGGAACATACATTTTTAAGAGCAACTCTTTTCAAAATAGCTTTTTAGTTAAAAATTATCCATTGTAGTCACTGTAAGAGTATCTAGGTAAAATGTATACATGAACACCAAGGAATCATGTATAGGAATCAACGTCATCATAGCATTTTGCAAGAATACATTAAACGCATTAGAATAGTTGCTTATTAGGATGCTGGGGGGTGAGAGGTGGATACACAGATAATAGGCAACAAACAAATCACTAAATAAACAAGAGACGGGGCCACAGACTCTACACAATAAAGGGCCATGTATTGAGGACATGACTGACAAACTTCTCCTATTTCAGGAACTCCTTGCCCAAAAAAGGCAGTAATTCATGCACATGGTGAGTGTCTGTTACATTTTAAAAATGGCTCTTTGTTTTCTGCCTTGGAAATCGATTAATTTTTATATATCAATCTTATGACCAGTAACTTTATTAACCTAGCTTATGTTCTCTACTAGTGTTCAATGTCATTTGCTGGCTAGAGATTTCTGGGAATCCAACCTGATCACCTGCAAATTAAGATAATCATCTTGTTGCCTCCTTTCTCATTTGTTTTCCTCCTATTTCTTTCTCTTCTCTAATTGAAATGGCTAGTACATCTGGAGTGATGTTAAATAATCAATGACAGTGCCTCCCTTTTACTCTTTTATGAGAATGCATCTAGCACTTAATGATATAAGGATGCTGAATGTTGTTTTATAAATATTCAGCTCTATACTTTATTTTGAAGCAATATATATATATTCTTATAGTTGTAGTAAAGGAGCATTTTATTAGGACCTGTGTTTTGTTTTTAAACCAGAAACAGGAGTTGGGTTTTCTCACATATCATTGTTCTACCTCTGGAATTAATTGTGTGGCTTTCGTGCTTTGGCCTCTTCTTAAAGTGAGAGATTTATTTGTATCATTGTTTAGAAGATGCAGAGTGTATTTTTAAATTAATTTATTTATTTTGAGATAGATAGAGATAGCATGAATGAGGAAGGGGCAGAGAGAGAGGGAGAGAGACTCCCAAGCAGGCTGCACACCGTCAGCGCAGAGCCTGACATGGGCCTTGAACTCACAAACCATGAGATCATGAATTGATCTGAAACTGAGTTTCATGCTTAACTGGCTGAGCCGTCCAGGGGCCCCACAGAGTGTGTTTTACAATATGAAATGCAAGCAATCTAAATCCGTCCCTGTTCTCCAAGCAGCATGTTGAGGGGCATTACTACACGAGCATGCATGTCCAACAGAAAGAGGTGGCCAGGGAACTTGGGATGTCCTTGTATGCGTGGCATTCCTGATGCTTTCATTTTTGCCTCACAGAGAGCGATTCTTTTGGAAAACTTGGCTCAGGCCTCAGCAACAGCTCCCCCAGAATGCCGACCACTATTATGCCCCCTTTGCTTATGACACAGTTTGATTTCTGTGCAATCAACAGCATGGATTTCTGTCCCCCCCAAGAGGAGCCGCTTCAATGCCTAAATTTTGTCCTGATTATGAACTGCATGATATATTCATCTGTGTTTACACTGTAAATTTTCTGCAATGTTTTCATGATTTATTCAGAATTTGATGTTTGGGAACAATTACTTTGACAGAAAAACCTATAAGCTTTGTGAAGGCAGGAAAAGCATCTGTTTCATCTCCAAGGACTTGCCAGCACAGAACTTGGTACATAGAAGATGCTCAATAAATATTTGATTATTTTTGTTTGAAAGTGTTTTGAAACATGGGTTTTCATTACAGAGGTTATATCTTTAGAAAATACTAATTTTATCGGAAACTGTCTTTGAAAGTGCTACAAGGAATGCTGTAATAGTACTACTATCCTCCATGCGTTTTTCCTGCTTTACTGAGGCACAATTGACATATAACATTGTGAAGGTTTAAGACATACAGCATGTTAATTTGCTACACTTAGATACTGTGAAATGGTTACCAGCCTGGTGTTAGTGAATACCTCCATCCTCATATAGTTACCATTTCTTTTTTTCTGGTGACAATATTTAAGACCTCCTCTCTTAGCACTTTCATGTGTGTAACACAGTAATATTTACTCTGATCACCATGGCGTACATTATGTCCTCCAAACTTAGTCATTTTATAACTGAAAGTTTGTAAGGGCTTTAAAAGTGCTTCTATGGCTTAAGATTTTCTTACTCTTTAAAGTGAACAAAGCATGTTCATATTTTACTTCAATTGATTTACATCCATATCCTTGGAAGGGAGTATCCTTGGTTTTCCATTCTGAATGTGAAACAAATAATCACAAAAACGAGACGATTTATACAAAAGAACTTGGTATCCCTGAGAAAACATACCCAGCAATCTGAAGCCCCAGATCTCTAAATCTTCCAATAGATGCCTATTTTTTATGAAACATCCCTGTTCTTTTTATATCCATCTCTAAATATTGCATTTATAAGAAAATAATATTTAAAATAAATACTAAAGTCAATCAGAAAGCCAAAAGGATAGACAGGTCACAAAACAACTGTGTTTGATCTAAGGGCAACTATATGGAGGATGGTAGAAGGTTGTTATTGGCAGAAAGAAAGGTGCATTTGAGATGCTTTAAAAGAAGAGAAAAATAGTATTGAACAATTCTAATGAAGAAAATCACCAGAAAAAATAAGGTAATGCATTTATGAATAGTCCCTCAGCATAGAAAATACATTTCATCTTTGTTGTTTGTTTTTTATGTTTGAAACAGAGAGACAGAGCTTGAGCTAGGGAGGGGCAGAGAGAGAGAGAGGGAAACACAAAATCCAAAGCAGGCTCCAGCTCCAAACTGCTAGCACAGAGCCCGACGCGGGCTCGAACCCATGAACCATGAGATCATGACCGGAGCCTAAGTTGGACACTTAACTAACTAAGCCACCCAGATGCCCTACATCTTTGCTTTTCTTATACCTAGACCAGTTAATGTTTGACATTTAGAAGGTACTCAAAAATGTTCTACTGATTACTGTATAAATAATCATAATAATTTACTTCTACATTTATATAAAACAATTTGGAAGCAGAGTAAAATTTCAAAATGTATGTGTTAGGTTCAGGCTCTTCTGATTTTTATTAAAAAATCATTAGCAGCTTAGTTATAATAACTTAAGTATTATTCCCAAAATGCATCACTTAAAAAGTCAATTTTTATTTATTTTTGTGGTCTTAAAAGAAGGTAATCTTTGCATATAGAGTTTGGTATTTAACTCTCGTGTTTTTATAACTTCCCTCTGGACTTCCTGCTCTTGTGATTCCCATTTGAGGAGTTAAATAATCTCCTAAGACTACTTCTTTTGATGTGACCTTTCTCTTATGCCATGTATACCTCAGAAAGTACAACATCAGTAGAAATCCAGACACTCGAGTTCAAAAAACCCACTCTAGTTACAGAAATTAAAAATAGGTATGAGTACAGCAAATAATGGGGAAATCAGTATCATTCTATTTTGAATTATACGATCTCAGAGTTGTAAGGCAATATACACTCGGTTCATTTCAATGACTCATAGAAGGCATAAAGGTGTACTATAATATCCTTCATTCAATGGTTTGGTTTCTAATTTTTATTTTACTTCATTTGATGTTTTAAATTGCAGTGAGAATTCTTGCTTATTTTACCAAGTCAAATAATTCAGAGTATATAGTTGATAATCTGCATAAATCCACCCCTCTTTACAGTCCTCCTTTGGAGCAACTATTATTACTAGTTAGGCATATATCACTTCATATTTTTTTGTGTTTATGCAAACAAACATCAATAGGCATACTCAGAATTACTTTCAAGCATAAGTCATTCTGACGTTGAATGATTCTTTAAAAAACCTCCTAAAATATTATGATACCTAAGAAATTGATTATTGATATTAATTGATAATTGATATTAATATTAATGCATAATTGTCTTTTAATAGACAAATTTCATTTTAAAAGAATTGTGCCCTGGGGCACTCAGTTGGTTAAGTGTCCGACTTTGGCTCAGGTCATGATCTCACGGTTCATGAGTTTAAGCTCTGCGTCGGGCTCTGTGCCAGCAGCTCGGAGTCTGGAGCCTGCTTCTGATTCTGTGTGTGTCTCTCTCTCACTCTGTCCCTTCTCACTCATGCTCTGTCTCTCTCTCAAAAATAAACATTAAAAGAAATTTTAAAGAACTGTGCCCTTTGATTTTATCTATGCATAATCATACTTACTATAAAGGATTTGTAGTTTACCTTATACAAAACACCTAACACAATTTTTAAAATAGTTTTTGTAAGGCTGAACCTAACAGACTCCATGACAGAGGTCCCCCTCTAAACTAGAAGGTCTAAGGTTCAGTTTCTCCGGAACTATTAGGCAGTTACACATTGCCTAGAGCAGGAGACCACTTTGCAATATCCAATCAGGAAAGGCCAGCTACCTCTCCCCACATTCCTAAGGGTGAGACCTGCAGATGGGAACTTTAGATAGGACCCTGTTACCAAATGTTAAAGTTAACCTGATAGTCACCAAACAAGACCCTGAACCTGCTCTGTGATTGGTTAATTTCAAAGATACTCTAAATGTTGTAATTGGGTCCTGCCAAAAGTAACGAACGCTCTGAACAATGTGTATGGTTAAAGTTGCTGCCAATACTATTGTACCCTTATGATTGGGTCACTGTATCTATGTCACAGTTTCTTGTAACTCCCCCTTCCCAAACCCCATAAAAACCCTACACAGCCTTGTTCAGGGCTCTCAGCACGGATCCACTATTTTGGTGAAGGCTGTGAGACCGAACTTAGGCCCGGTGAGCCTAAGCTGTAATAATAAATGCCCTTTGCTGCTTTTACATGTGTGACTCGGTCTCCCTGGTGGTTTCTGGTTTGGGGGATGATATTGAAAACTTGGGCATTACATTTTTAAAATATCTTTTAAGTAAATATATAACTTAACCATTTACTTTGAATTTTTACATTTCCATTTTCATTTAACTTTATGGTTTTATAGTAGTGGAGAATTAAATTTAGGATCATGACAAGAATGTCTCTCTCAGTGCTCCAACTCAATACTGTTTTGTATCAAGACAAGAGATACAAAACATTAGAAAGAAAAAATATGACAACCTATTTACTAAGTTTATGACTGCTATAAAAATCCAAGAACATCTACAGTTAGATATTTACAATCAGTATAAGTTCACAATGTTATAAAAGAGCAATATGCAAATTATTTTTCTGTACACCAGCACCAATTGATAGAACTTATAATTAAAATTAATTGAAATGAATCATATTAATAAGAGAAAGAAGGTATTTAGATACACAGCAAAACCTTGGTTTGTGAGCATTTTTCGTTCTGGAAACATGCTTGTAATCCAAAGCACTTGTATACCAAAGTGAATTTCCCCATGAGACACCATGGATACTCAGATGATTCATTCCACAACCCAAAACTTTTTATATAAAAATGATTACAATATCGTAATATAATACAAGATATTAAAGAAAATACAAAAGAAAAAGAAACAAATTAACCTGCACTTACCTTTGAAAGCCTTTGTGGCTGGTGTGAGGGAGACAAGAGAGACAAGGGTTATTCTGTAGGACAATTTTCACTATCACTAATGGAATCACTCTATCTATTGGCTCAGTGGAATCATTTTCTCTTCATGTAATGTTAACAAGGAACCTATTCAATGACACTTGATTTTGCCTCCTTCTGAAGATTTCACAGAAATGTGATACTGCAGTGATGACCACCCACAATCCCCCAGCAAGAGCAAGAAAGAAGAACCATTGGCTCACTGTGATCAGGTGACATTCAGTGTCACATAATACTCGTATTGCAAGACATCACTCATTTATCAAGTTGAACTTTATTAGAAACATTTGCTCGTTTTGCAGAACATGTTACTTGCAACCAGAGGTGTTACTATACTTCAAAGCAATTATGCAAAACCTATATGGATAAAATTTTACTGAAAGATATTAAATAAGTATCTCAAGAAATAGAGAGTTTCCAGGTTCCTGGGTAGAAAAAATTAAAATCCTATAAAGTTAATTATCCACTAATTAATAAGAATCCAAATCCAAACATTGTTTTTTTTCTTTTGGAATTGCCCATGGACTCTACAGTTTATATGGAAATCCAAATTTCAACAACAAACATCCTCTTACGAAAGAACAAAGTGAGAGGAAGTGATAATGCCACTCCCGCTAAATCTCAGAGCTTCATAGAATGACTGACAGAACATGCCATTTACAGGGTTGGTTAAATGGACGAACGTCACAAAATAGACTCATCTATGACAAAGGTAGTGTTACTCAACAAAGAAAGAATGGACTGGACACTAACTTGTTCTGCTAAGACAACTGTATATCTATCAAGAAAAAAAATAAAATGGGATTCTTGCTGCTTGCAAGATACAAATTTAGAGGTAAAAACCCTTCAAAAAGTTTACACTGTGTTTATTCCATTGGAGACTTCTTAAACGCACCACAAAGAATGCAACCATAAAGTAAACTGTTGATAAATTTGACTAGATAACTTCTCTGCATCAAAAGTTTATCTAGCGACATACAGAGGATTATTTCCCTAGAGAAACATACTCATTTGAACAAAACCTTCTATCAGACTGTGCACTGTAGCATTGCTTGCCATGATAAAAGATTGAAAATTAAAACTTAGGGGCATCTGGGTGGCTCAGTCAGTTAAGCGTCTGACTTTGTGGCTCAGGTCATGATCTCCTGGTTCATGCATGAGGTCGAGCCCCGCATCAGGCTCAGTGCCGATGGCTCAGAGCCTGGAGACTGCTTCAGATTCTATGTTTCCTTCTCTCTCTGCCCCTCCCCCCCTCATGCTCGGTCTCTCTTTTTCTCTCTCTCAAAAAATAAACATTAAAAAAACTTGGTTTCCATCCACAGAAAGATGGATATATTAATTGCAGTCTATTTATATAACATGATATCACAAAGCAAATATATCAATCTTAGCTAAATGTTCAACATGGATAAGTTTGAGAAAGAAAATACTGAAAAAAAATCAAATTGTAAAATTGTATGTGCAATATGACACCATTTATATAAAAGTTATACCATGGAAAACAATGACATTATTTGTTTCTTCACAAGACAACTTCATAGGATAACTTAAAAGTGTTAAAATATTCTTAAGCACATTGAACACTAAACTTAAGACAAAGATTTCTTCAAAAGTGGAAGTAGAGTAGGAGTGAGAAATGTTCACATTGATAGCCATGATTGGTTAAGTGGGTGTTATGTTTGTCTGAAGTTTTTCCTTAAAAACATTCAATGCAACAAAATTGTCATCCATCCTTAAAAGGGATAATACCTATTGCTTAATTTGCATAACAAAATATTCTATTTGTATTTGAAGATCATATTGTGCAGTATCACTATATACTTAAAACTAAAATCATGTTGAATATAATTAGATGCCCAAAATATGAAATACTGAAACCTAGAATCCACAGTGAGATTGGTAGATTTAGGTCTCTTATCTTAAACCCAGTCCAGGACATCTCTGCATACCTATCATTAAATGGAAGAGTATTTTTCATTGTGTTTGAGATATATTCATTCATTCATTCATTCATTCTTTTCCTTCTGTCACAGTTATTCTTGCTTTATCACATACAATCAGAAAAGAGCTTGAATTATAAATACTGAGCTCATTTCTGTGTGCTCCCGTTTACCAAAAGTACTCCCAAATCCAGTCCTTCTTTTATTCAAACTTAGAAACCTAAGCAAAGGGTAGTTAAATGTCTTCTTTCATAATTTTCTCCCTTTCCCAATTATCTATCTTGGCTACATTATTAAAACCCAAAAGGACTGCGAAGAAGTTCTCAGCCATTTGTGTTTCTGACACTAATGAACACTGGGACTTTAGCTGGCAAAGGCAATGGAATTCATAGTTAACATTTTATACTTTATGGCCATTTACCATTGTTTAAATAGACTTGCTGAGTCCCTTACTGGCACTAGCTTCCACTCAAAAGCTCTCAGACATTTTCATTAAATCTGTAATTTTTCCAATTGCTGACCCAACATTTTACTATTACATTTGCCCTTTCTACTTTGACAGGCTTTGCCATATACATGTGCGTGTGTGTGTGTGCGTGTGTGTGTGTGTGTGTGTGTGTTATATTGAAGCAAAAATATAAAAATATAAAGTGTCTATTATAATAGCATGTCATAGTAGAGATAAAAATTTTGAGAAACATTGATCTAACCCAAAGATAATTATCTAATTGAACATAGAGGGGCGCCTGGGTGGCTCAGCCGGTTGAGCGGCCGGCTTCAGCTCAGGTCATGATCTCATGATTGTGGGTTCGAGCCCCGCATCAGGCTCTGTGCTGACAGCTAGCTCAGAGCCTGGAGCTTGCTTCAGATTCTGTGTCTCCTTCTCTCTCTGACCCTCCCCTGCTCGCGCTGTCTCTCTCTGTCCCTCAAAAATAAATAAAAGACATAAAAAAAATTTAATTGAACATAGAGCCACAATTCTATGTCAAAGCCTATTTCAACTCATGTACATAACTGTTAATCCATAAGGGCTCTAAATCATAATATTTTGCACAAGAGACTTTTTTTAATGTTTATTTATTTTTGAGAGAGAAAGAGAAGGGAGAGAGAGAGAGTGCATGTGGGAAGGGGAGGGACAGAGAGAGAGAGGGAGACAGAGGATCTGAAGCAGGCTCTGTGCTGACAGAAGAGAGCCAGATGCAGGACTTGAACTCACAAACCAGGAGGAGATCATGACCTTAGCCAAAATTGGACGCTTACCCAACTGAGCCACCCAGATGTCCCTCGATATCCTTCTTTAATTTATCTGATCTTTAGATATTTTAAGACATTTCCTCCATTCTAAACCTAGTCCCAATACAACTCCCACTTCACCAAAACAGAATGGAATGACAAAGCCACTTTTGGATTTCATAGTCTCTCAGTTCCAAGAATTTCTCTTCAGGTAACTCCAACTAAAGCCTTTCCCTTCCAAAATCTTTTATAATTCTGCACTGACTTCCTAACACTCAGCTTGCTCCTACTGATTAAGACTGTGGTTTATGGAGTCAGGAAAAGTGGATTTGAGTATAGTTTCTGGATTTTCCCTGTCCGTGGAGTCAAACCACATTAAGTCTCAATTTCCTCAACCATAATATGGTGATAAGAATGACATCAGTGGATTTCCATGTGAATTAAATGAGAAATACTCTTATAGTTTTTAAAGCCAATATTTATCATTTAGTAAGTCCTTAATGAACTTTAGGTAGTACCATTGTCATGGTCATATTCGGCTTCCTCATCATCACTGGAGAAAGCAAGTTTCTCCTGTAATCTGTAAGTACAGCTCTATTCCTCGTCCTGTCACTTCAGCTGTCAACATAAAAACACAGTTCTCGTATCCACTATCGACCCAAACCATCTGCCTCTTTACTTGACAGCTCTCATCTGTTGTCCGTATGTCCAGATTATCCCTTTATTCACATTCCACCAGAATGTAAAGTCCACAAAAGCAAGAACTAGGTCTATTATATTCACCAAAGGCTGGAAAATTCACCAATATCACTGGTAGGCCTTTGATAAATACTTACTAAATGAGCAACAGGAAAAATAGTGCATAAGTTCAAAGAAACTAGAGAGCTTGTCTGCTTTATTCACTGAAAAACTTCTGGTGCAGAACACAAATCTGAATAAAGCTTGGAAACTATAAAACAATAAGGTTAAGAGACCCAGACCACCTGGTTGTGAAATCTGACTCTACCACATCTTAGATCACTAGGCTCAATTCTCTCATAGGCCAAATAAAAATTATAAGATTGCTTACCTCACGGGATGTTGTAGTAAATGAGAACACACATAAAGCACCTTGAACTGGCCTTGACATGAGTGCTCGATAATAATGACCACTATCACCATTATGATTATTAAATACTAGTAGCATTTTCCAATATAAAAGGAAGGCTTCCGAAACAGGATTAAATAGATCCTAGCCCTATCTTTAATGAATGTGAAGCATAATATGGAAGGAAAAAAAGAAAAAAATACAAGTGACCTATTGAAATGAAAGATTTGTTTGACCTTCAAAAAAGTATTTCAAGACTTCAGCTTGGTGTCATGATGTAGGACCAGGGACTGAATTTACCCCCTTACTTTAAACAACTCAAGGACAAGAAAAAATATATAAAATGACACTCTGCAGACATTAGGCAAAAGGTAGCACAGGACAGTGGTTCCTTCTTGTTTTTAAATATTTATTTTTAAGGAAGTGTGCACATGAGCAGGGGAGGGGCAGAGAGACTCCCAAGTAGGCTCTGAACTATCAGCACAGAGCCCAACGTGAGGCTCGAACTCACAAAATGTAAGATCATGACCTGAGCTGAAGTCGGACCCTTTAGGGACTGAGCCATCCAAGCATACCAGGACAGTGGTTCCTTAGAGACAGAAATGAGGTGAGCCCTAAAATTGTTCCAGTCCACTTCTCAAGTGTCTCCAGGCCTCAGTGCATGGTGGAGGAAACATGGACTGAGACTAGAGGTCTTCTGAGGTCAGAAGACAGATTTATCGATAACTAAAACTATGAAACATGTGGAACAAAATATGAGGACATTTTTATCACAACAGGATGAGCAAATATTTTATAAGTAAGACATGATATTCAGTAAGTATAAATTAAAAATAAGTTGGGCATTATCATAAAGTCTTGTTCTTCAAAAGACACTATTAAGAAAATACAAAGGCAAGCCACAGAAAGTATTTACAAAAGTAGATATCCATAAAGGGCATACGTTCATATTTAACCCAGAAGTTCAAATACATTGCCTTCTTTTACTGGTTATCTTCTGATTATGGATTTTATGTTTAATATATAATTATAAATACGAAATATGAAACCATATATGAACTTTATATGAAATATATTATTTAAGTTATAGATTTAATATGTAATATATTTAATTTTATTTTATCAAATATTTGTGGTGTTTAATTTATATATTTAACATATTCATATATAAATATTAAATGTATATACATTTGAAATCCATAAGAGAAGGAAACCAATGATGACAGCAGAAGATTCTTATGCTTCACATAAGATATATGAATGGCAAATACACGCATGAAAAGATGTGTTCAGCATTCTTAGTCATGGAAAGGTCAATTAAATTCACAATGAGATGCCCCTACTGGCCACTAGAATGGCTGGAGGAGGGAAAAGGGGACCAAGAGTTCAGTTGTGGGGAAACTGCAACTCTCATCCTGTCAGAAGAAATATAAAATGGTAGAACAACTTTAGAAAGCATTATGGCACTTTCTCGAAAAGTTAAACATTCTTTTCATGTGACCTCACACCCCTCCTAGGTATTTATTCCTAAGAAATAAAATCATATATTCACTCAAAGCCTTGTACATGAATAGCCATACCCACTTTATTTGTAAAAGCTCCAAAGTGAAAACAACCTAAATGGCCATCAACAGATAACCTATGATACGCCATAAAATGAACGACTACTCACCAATAAGAAGGAATGAATTATTGATACATTCAATGTGATTATTTCTCAAAATCATTATGCTGGAAGAAGCCAGACAGAAAAGAGCATATGATTCCATCTGTAGGAAATTAAATGAATGGATCTGCAGTGACAGAAAGCAGAGTCAGTGTTGTGAGTGGACAGTGACGGAGGAAGGGAGGACTGCCAATGGGCACAAGGAAGTTTGGGGGAGAGATGGAAATACTTGCTGTCTTTTTTGTGGTGATGGTTTCAGGAGTGTACCTGTACATTGGAGCTCATCAAATGGTACAGTAAATACATGCATTTTCTGTGCCTCAATTATACCTCCGTAATCCTGTAAGAGTCACTTCCACCTTGTGTTGCATAACTATGACAAGGTAACAGTGAGAGCCCTTACCATTCAGCACACTAACTTTTGCCAGAAACAGTTCTATGCTCTTCCCAGGGCAAATTGTCCTCATATCCTGTTTCAGCCCATGTTTTCCCCCAAAACAATGCCTGAGACAAATAGTTTGAGTGTACGTGTCTTTGAAGTGGTTTCAGGGAATAAGAATTGTAAGGAAGGGATACATAAAATAGATAAAGGGGATTAAGAGGCACAAACTTCCAGTTATAAAATAAGTAAGTCATGGGGATGAAGACAGCAACTATTTTCATATAGCTACTGGGGGAAATACGTCAGTAACATTGTAATAATGTATGATGATAGATGGTAACTGCTCTTACCATGGGGAGCATGACTGAATGTCTAGAATTGTCATATCTCTGTGTTGTACCATTGAAAGTAATAGAAAACTGACTGTATGTCAACTATACATCAATTTGAGACAATTGCGAGGGATACTGGAAGAGTCAAACAGGAAAAGCCAATCCAAGGGTAGCTGCTATGAACTAACCTGTCTAGAGATCCCTGAGGGCGTCTGATTTGTCACCCTGAACTTTCTGGTATGTGTATGTGCCACACCAGTTAACCTGGCTCCGCAAACCTCTCATGTGGTTACTTAACTCACAAAACACCTAAAGAGTTGAATCAAGATTCCTACCAAGCAATGACCAGAGGCAAAAAAGGTAAACTGAGAGGTGAGATAAGGCACAGAAGATGGCTCACATACATCCTTAGAACATGAGTACTGTTAATCCCCATTTTTAATAATGACTAAATGGAAGAATGGAGAGATTTAACAACATGCTTGCAAGTGGGGACCTTGATTCCAACACTCATGCACAATCTTAATAAAGTTTATTCACTTCTTATCCAGTCCTTCCTGGGATGGCTTCCTCTCTTGCGAAACTGGATTTCAATTCAATGTTCCTATGAAAATAGTTATTATCGATACTAGTAAAATACAGATAATGCAGATAAAGAGAACATCCTCCTAAACACCACTCTCAAATTTTACTTCCTTCCAGAGTTAGATGTTAGTAGGAGATACATATGCTCCCAGATCTTTTTCAGAATATTTCCCTTTATTAGTGTGTGTGCATAAACAGATTTATACGCACACATCCATTGGTATAGATTAGGATTTAGTCGTATGTACATACTTACCCATAAATATTGTACAATACTTTGAGAATTTCACTGCATAAGCACACACACGTTCTCTCATTATTTGTAATTGCTGTGAGATGTCCCATGGTAGAGCATTGCCTATTTGTAGTGGTCTCATTCATACATAGGGGTATTTTCAGTTTTACCATTATAAATTCCAGAGTCATACCAAGAAGTAAAAGAGCTGTGTTCAAGGATACATTCCTCATGTACATGGAACAGATACACATTAAGAAACAATGTAGTAGGATATTGTTCACATATCATGTCTTTATCTCATTTAAAAATACATTTTAGGGACTTTAACTTTATATAGACGTATACATCTCAGGAGACAAATGCATAAAACTAACATTTCTTCTGTGTAAAGCTAAAATTGATTTCAAAATAAGTTTGTTTTTATTACTAATGTTAACTTACTCTGAAATGAGAAAAACAGAAAGCCAGTCTAAATCACAGTAATTCAACTTATGAATTGAAATGTCATATCATTATTACCTAGGCAGAATTTATATTTATGTAGCCAAGCTTCATTTATGTTAGCTTGATGACTAGCACTCATAGAAGATGAAATGTGAGCTTAAAAATCACCGATGTCACTGGGCGCCTGGGTGGCTCAGTCAGTTGAGTGGCCGACTTCAGCTCAGGTCATGATCTCATGGTTTGTGGGTTTGAGCCCCCCTCAGACTCCATGCTGACAGCTAGCTTAGAGCCTGGAGCCTGCTTCAGATTCTCTGTCTCCCTCTCACTCTGCCCCTCCCCTGCTTGCACTCGGTCTCTGTCTCTCTCAAAAATAAATGTTAAAAAATTAATATAAATACATATATGTATCTGTAATATAACACATATATATCCATATATGTTTATATTAGAAATACACATATATTACATGTACATACATTACTGATGTCCTCCAAACAGGCTGGCATGGAGCAGAAATCACACTTTGAAAGTATTATCTCATTATGTATGGAAAAGGAAATATTAATTATAAGCAAAATTTGCTTAGATACAGTGAATATTGATGTATTGGACAACAATATAGTCAGACGTTTCTGATATTTGCTTCTCTGTATACCAAGATACATAACGATCTTTGTTTTTTTCACTTTTTATTTGACAGAGTTAATCTTCATTAAATATCTCTTAAGGGACAATTAGGAATGAACTTAAAACTAAGAATAGAATCCAATAATTCCTCAAGTCATTTTCCTAGTAAACACACAGAGAAATGTATTATTGTTTTTTTTTTTAACTTTCTTGCAACCTTTCTTCAGTAATGGATTTATACTCTTAAGTGTAAAGACTTTTAATTAACGTATTATATCGTATAGCATTCCCCCCCGATGTAATCAATTTTTTAAAGTTTCTGACTGAACACATTTATCATTCTTGACACTATGAAGCACCAAGGCCAAACACGCGTGTCTGTTTCAACAGTGGCAGAGAAACCAGTGTGCATATTGTATATGACTATCACCTTCATTTGTATTTTCTACTTCTCTTATCTCCATTGTAAAATCTCTCCTTATTGTTAGCATTTTAAATTCCTAATTATGTCGAAAGAATTACAAGTCACTTTTTGGAGTGTAGCTAA
>NC_043712.1:38444592-38610543 GCF_006229205.1 Suricata suricatta | reverse complement strand
GTGATTTCTGATTCAGGAAGGTAAGAGTGCAAAGAAAGGGGTCAGAACAAAACCGTAAGAAAACTCATTTTCTGGTGTTAGACTTCCAAAAGTGTTTTGACTTGCCAGCTAGAGTTTTCTGATTATATTTGTATCAGACCATTGTTTTCTAATTAATTCTAACAGAATGTATATTCCTCCTTGACAAATCTATGCTTGGGCACAAGTGAGTGCATGTGTGCATACACAGGCAGAGGCATACAGAAATTGGGTATCAATGTCTCTTTATCCTGTTACTTCTGTAATGTATCATTTCTATTGATATGATACTAACTACATAAATCTCACGTTCAAAAGGTCCATTCTTTTGCTTTATGGCCACCATCTGGCACTGCCTCCAAAGCCCTCTCTTCTACAGACTTACTCTTGATAGTCTAGGAATCTAGACTTCAAGGAAAGATTTACAACGGTATGGGGTCAGTACTAGAAAAAGGGTATAAGGAAAATCCAGCAGGCCTTTTAAAAATACCTAGTATTTGCCTAATGCTGTGCTGGGTGCTGGATATAAAAAGACGAATAAGGCACAATATCTAACCTCTAAGAATTCACAGTCTGCTAAAGAACTGTCATAGAATGTCCTGACGGTGTGCCAGTAGGATTTATCTGATGAATAAAAAGTGGACAGTCATTAAATTAATAAATAGAGAAGTTCCTAGGGTAGGATAAAGCAAGATTTTCATCTTCTGTGTCATTTATTGATAGGTAGCAGTTGTAGTGAGTGTAAAGTAACCACCTGCCCATTACAGCGGGTCCTATATTGGATTGAAGTCTGTTAGGGATATAATCAATCCATAAATTGCACTCTTTCTTTTCCTGCCTTCTCAGTCATGAAGAAAGCAGATTACCCCACCTTAACTTGTTCTGGAGATACCTCAACTTGATCCCCTGTAACTTTTCTTCTTAAATATATTTTAAACCACATTTACTTTTTAAAATTATAAAATATTATTTATTATAAAAAGGTTGGACTATAAAAAGGAAAATATTTTTTTAAAAACCCTAATTCAAGTATAATGACACATTCTTCTCCATTTGGTCATTCATTTATAATTTCAACAAATATTACTGAAGGCCTGAACTGTGCTCTACTTGTCCTTCTGGATTTCTTCCCCGCAGAAATGTACATTAAACAAGTAACTTTCATAAAACTGGGATAATGTTGTGTTATGCTATATAAGCTTAAGACAGCTTATATAATTATATGTGTGGCATATATTTTCATGTATCATAAAACATTCTTGTTACACTTATCCAAAATTTCAGAGTCTTATATTAATACCCCCCCTTCACAGCGTGTTGTCCACAAGGAATGGGTGTGTCTATAGGCATTGCTTTCAATGTCAAAAAGCTAAAAATACCTTCATGAAATTAGGTGGAAGCTTCTTGAGAACAAGGACCATGTATCCTATCTTCTTAATATTAAGTATGTAAAAATTGATAAAGCTATGAATGACCACCAATTTGTCATTTTATTTAATCTTCTAGGAATACTGCATAGTACTCATATAATGTCTATCATGTATTTCTATCACAAATAACATTGCTTCAGTGCACTCTTAACATCAACCTGCTTAACTGCTCTTCTTTTTATTTATCCCAAGCAGCATGGTCCACATTAACATTGATCTCATTATTTTAAAAGTAAGATATCCTCTTCTAAATACACTTTCCCATGGTGTTAATATTCCGTCCCCTTGTCTGTAGTACCCAACCCTGACGAGGTTATAAACTTCAGGAAGGCAAGGGCCAGCTACATCCATATAGATTTTCACTGTATCATTCATGTCTGCCACATACTAATTGTGTAATAATTAATTGAGAGGCTGAAATAAATAGTTGAGAGTTGAAATGTTCTGGACCATGGTGGGTAGTAGTTGGGCTAGAAAGCTAATGTGGAAAATGCCAGAGGTTTACAAAGCATCTGAATGTATGATAATGATCCTATCTACAGGAATCTATCTACATGGAGACTTAACCCCCACAACTTTCTTCCCCACCTCTACCTCCAGTACTCCAGTCAACCACATTTGGGGAATTGGTTCCCCACTAAAAGGAAGCCTGTCCTTGAGATAATCTGAAAGAACTTTTGGGGCTTCTTTTTCTAGATTCCTGACTCACATAGTAATCTCTCATGTCTGACCTCTTGTCTGCTTTGAAGGAAAAGAGGCATAGAGACAGTAAGAGCCCCATGTTCTGGACATTGGTTTCTAGCTACACCCTCATTTTCTCTTTCTGTGAGATCTCTCACTCTGGACTATTGTCCCACTCAACTTGGAAAATAGGGGTGATATAAGGAAGAGACCATGGGCTATAGTGTCATTAAGCCCTACACTTGAATCTTGACTGTGTCATTATTGAGAAAACAAGACAAGTTTATCACTTTTCTGACCCTAACATCATCACCTATCAGAAAGTAATAGGGATTTTCCATAGGTTGTTGTGAGAATGAGAATAGATAATGTGTGTCTGATATGTCCCAAAAGTCAAGAAATATTAACATCCACTTGCTATGCCATGATGACCATCAAGACCTAGGGCTACCTCCAGTCCTGCCAGATTTGCCCTCCCAGTTATGACGTAGAGCTTTACTCTTATCCCATTTTCTGTGAATCTCTCACTACTGCCCACACATCTACCTCAACAATAACCTCTGTACAACTGACTCACTGTATCTGTGTGACAGGTTATAAAAATTACCTCAAAAATGTGAGCAAACTAAATGCATGATACCCCTAAGAAATCTGGTATGTCTTCTGGATTATACAGACTTTATATTTACCTTCTAAATCAAACCCATCAACATCTTTTAAGTATATTTTTTAGAGAGAAAGAGTAAAGGGCAGAGAGAGAGGTAGGCAGAGACTCCCTACCAGTCTCTCACTTCCAGCGCAGAGCCCGACACGGAGCTTGATCTCACAAACCATGAGGGAGATCATGACTTGAGCTGCAACCTGGAATTGGATCCATAACTACCTGAGCCATCCAGGCACCCCAATGCATCAACTATTTTTAATCATGTTTCTATTAATGTGGTAAATTTGTATTAGTGCCTTTGTTTAATTTTGTAACAGTCAAGACCATGATTAATGCCATGTATTAAAAAGTTCAATAACAGTTTTATTGCTTCTGTCAATTTTATATTAATAGTACATAATGTCCTTCCCCATCTTACCCATTTTTAAATGTATAGTTCACTAGTATTATATTCAAATGGATATTCAGAATCAGATTTTTTCACAATCTCAGAGGTTAATACCTACAACATGCTGATTGTGGTTGTCTTTGTGTTTTCTCTAAGATTAAGAAAAATTTAACAGTGAAGTTCTCTCTGATAACTTTTTAAATGTTTTATTTTTGAGAGAGAGAGAGGCAGAGAGAGACAGCATGAGCAGGGGAGGGTCAGAGAGTGAGAGGGAGACACAGAATCCAAAGACAGGCTCCAGGCTCTGAGCTAGCTGTCAGCACAGAGCCTGACCCAGGGCTCAAACCCATGAACCATGAGATCATAACCTGAGCCGACGTCAGATGCTTAACCAACTGAGCCACCCAGGAACCCCTCTAATAACTTTTAATTTGACTTTAAAAATTAACAATGAAAATGAAAAGACGTTTCATGGATCTAATTGTCCTTAAAATTTCAATTCCCTCAGGAAACATAACTTGAACTTGTAAAATACACATTTTCAAAAAGAAAATGTCCTCTCTAAGATAATAAATGACATAATGACATAAATGCCTCTAAGATAATAAATGACATAATAAATGTCATCTAATTGTCTTTTTTAAGTAACATAAACATAGGACTTTTATGACTGAAAAAGCACTTCATCATTTAATTTTCGAAAGGGGTAAGCCTTCTTTAGGTAATAAAACTAATTAGGAAATAACATCAGCAGATAGATATAGCTATGGACAGATATTGATAAATAAGTATCAATACCTGTTTATCATTTCAACTCATATATGTAACAGTTATAGCAACCTGGGGAGAGGCAATAGGCCAGTCCACCAGAAAACATCCTTCCTTCCTGAGGCATGTAGGCTCAGTTAATCTCTCTATGCTTAAGTCAGACTCTTCATTCTTGATCTCGTTCTTGGTGCTCTCTAGAAATCCTTTCCAATTCTCCCCCAGACCCCCATCACCAAAGCTGACCCCAGGGTGAAACTAATGAAGATCCTCTGCCCTTAATTACTGGAGAAACTCATTTCCATATTTGTTTTTCTTTTCTTTACTGCTTGTTTCCCTCTAATGCTCTAATTATGAAGCCAGTCCACTCAGCAAGGCAGGGGTTTGTAGTTTACACAATGAAGCTTGGGCTGAGCCCTTCCATTTACCTGACACTTAGCCACCCTCACTCTTGTGATTAATATTAGGCCAATATTCCAGTTGTGTTTTCTCTCACTTCATTTTTTGTTGTGTTTTCCTCTCTCAGGGTCTGTCTCATGTTCACAGTTTCCTAAAGCATTAGTTTAATTCATTTATTCATGCTTTTCCTCCCCTACATGTTGGATTTCTCTAATCAATAGGTCTCCCTCAATAGCATGACCACAGGTGATAGCTATTTTCAAACCCTCCATTCAAAAAGTTAAATTTATTCTTCCACCAAGAGTTTATGAACGTATGCTTTCCTATATTCTACAGACTATGTATTTTTAAACTCTTTAAATTTTTAAAACCCTGATATTTCATTGTTTGATATAAAAATTCATTAATTACCAAGAAGGTTCATGTTTTTGTATCTTTTTATATGGCTTTTTGGCCATTTTTTACTTCTCTCAGTATTAGCTTCCATTCTTTGCCCACTTTTCTAATTATTTATATATTTTTTTAATTTTTAGAAAATGCTTATATTTATTTTTGAGATAGAGACAGAGTGTGAGTGGGGGAGGGGCAGAGACAGAGGGAGACACAGAATCTGAAGCAGGTTCCAGGCTCCGAGCTGTCAGCACAGAGCCCGATGCAGGGCTCGAACTTGTCAACCACGAGATCATGACCTGAGCCGAACGAAGTCTGACATTCAATGACTGAGCCACCTAGGCGCCCCTAATTATTTATATTTCTTTTCCAACTGATTTTTATGAGCTTGTTGTAAGTATAGAAAACCGGACCCTTGTAACTGTAAGAAAAGTTGTATTTCAATGACAAATTTTGAGTAGTGAGTTTTTCCCTGGAATGGAGGGCTCTCTTTATAAATGTATATACTTGGCTCTTCATTATAATGGGATTTTCTAAAATGCCTTTTTATACTTTTTAGTCCTGTTTTTATGGTGTATTCTATTTAGCTTCAGGGACATTAAAATTCTCTTAATGGTTTATCTTTGTCTCCATAAGTATTATCTTATCTTTATATCTAGTATCTATTGTGCCTTACTCTTTGTTTTCCCCTCCCTGAATTCACTGCAATTATCTCCGGACTTCCCTTTGTGATTAAGGTAGTATCCAGCTGTTTCTTTTGTCACGTGATCTTTGAAAGTTTTTAATTAGTCCTGTACCTATTGTGTGAATCATTTCCATAGCTCTCTCGTGTCCATTTTCACCTAATTCTGTCCCTGCACCTCCCCACCCCCCCATATACACACAAATCTTGAGGTTCTTGTTAACGTCTCATAACTTAGGAAAATGAGGTAGCCCCAGGAAGCTTCCACTTTTGTTTTCTTTATCTGGTTTTGTTTGAGGGATGTTCCCTGATGCTTCCCAAGGCTGACCATTCTCCTGTCATTGGCTTGCCTTGTAGCTTTTTTTAATCCAGTTTGCTTTCTTATGTTCATGTAGCTTTCATACCCTTTCTGTGGTTGTTCTTGCCTTTGACAATTCTAATATAGCTTTATTAGCAATGTGTAAAAATTGAGTTTTAAATGGTTAAATATAAATCAGTTCAATGAGTGAGAAAAGAAGACTTTACCTATGATGTTTATATTCATTATCGAATTAAAATGCTGAAGAAAAATCTTCACTCCTAACATCAAGATTTGCTTGCTCTTCTGAGATTCAGCCATTTTTCCTAAATAAATTCTGCCAGTGTGCTCCAAGTGTTTGATTCATTTCCAGAGTTTTGAAGAATGTGATCCTGATAGATTTGACTGGTTTTTTCCATTACTTTTGTGGAAAGGTGAATTTTTAGAGGTCCTCACACTACCACGATGTCACTCACTTCTCTTAAGGTTTTGATAAGCCTTGAACCACGAGTGTGATGCAACCTGAATAAGAGGCTGTATTCCTCTGGGGAAATCTCTATGCCTGGAGACAGTCAAGTTCATAAGCATTTGATGAAAGTCACTTTTCATCGCCTCAAGGAGCCATGTGGCCAGAGAGGTCAGCACTAAAGGAACCGACTCTCAGCCAGACTGAGAATTCCCCTTCCTCGAACACTACTGAAATTTTCTTCTTCTTACTGGTCTTCCACTTGGTTTCAGCCTGAGTTGTGCCCTCTTGGAAGAGCCACGCCTAACTGATTTGTGCTACATTTCTGATTGTATTCAATGATCTTAAATATAAATGTGCATTTTAGAGGCGCCTGGTTGGCTCAGTCGGTTAAGCATCCGGCTTCAGCTCCGGTCATGATCTCATGGTTCGTGGGTTCGAGCCCCGTGTCAGGCTCTGTGCTGACAGCTAGCTCAGAGCCTGGAGCCTGCTTCAGATTCTGTGTCTCCCTCTCTCTGACCCTCCCTTGCTCATGCTGTCTCTGTCTCTCAAAAATAAATTAAAAACATTAGAAAAAATTTAAATGTGCATTTTATAGTATTCTATGTGGAACATAGTATTTCTTTGGCTTCTGCAAAAGCTAAAAAGCATGATATATTGCTTAATATGATTGGTCTTTAAATTCATCACAAGGATCTAGTTTTTTTTTTTCCTTGCATCTTAAGCTTGCTACTTCCTCAGGCAAGACTTACACTTATCCAATCTGTATCTATTTTTCCTCTACATTTTGATCTCTCAAGTAGGTTCCTTCAAAAAGATTCAACTAGATGAGGAAATGTGTTAGAGAGAGGCATAGTAATAAATGTCTGCAAATAAGTTATTTTTGTCTAAACTGAAAAAAACAACTCTCAAAACGGAAGACTTTTTATGCTTACCTCATAAGATCACTTCCCTCTATATAAAATTTAGAAAGAGAAAGCCTCTGAACTTAGAACATGCTCCCCAAACCAGAGGACCAAACCTAAATTTCAGAAATTTCAGGCTGCTATTCATCAGTCAGTAGCTGAAATGAAATGCTCCCTATTCTTTAATGCCATGTATTGGGGCTGTTCCTGTTAAGTAATGTGACTTTTATTTATACCCACACTTCATCTTTACCCAGCCTTGTGTGTTTATAAATAACTGATTGCAAAAAGGACCTTCACTCAGCTCATTTTGACCTCGATAATCAAAACATTATAGACACAAGGACATTTAGGCTTAAGGCACCACACTGAAATCCAATCATGCTTAACACAGAGTTGCATTTATATCAATATCAACAGGTGCACTGACCCCTTACAGGATGTCTTTCTGTAGCTCTGCTATCACCACACGGCTCTGGCTACTGTCACTTATTTGGCCAACTCAAGCAGCCTCTAAATTGATTTCACAGAACCTAGTCCTACCATTCCCCAGTTCATTTTGGAAAGCGTAGCCAGGGAGATCCTTTCAGAATACACACCTGACCATTCCACATTTCTGCTTAAAAACCCTCAGAAGAGACTCACTGTTCTTGGTATATCCATCTGGTAGGGACTTGAACCAGACACCCTAGGCTACTTCACCAGCTTGATTTTAAGCCACTCCCTTTTTATTTTCTGACAACCGGCCGCATCTTATTTTGTTCCCATAACACAGGCTTAATTTCCCCTTGCCTCAGAGCATTTGAACATGCCCTTTCCTCTGCTTGGAGCTGCTTTCCTCTGGGTCTAGTTAATGCTTACTCAACCTTTAGAGTTCATCTCAAGGGTTCCTTCCTCAAGGTAACCTTCCCTCCCTGCCTAACCGAGAGCAGAACTTGGTCATGCTCAGCAATACCACAATTGTAAATGAATGGTTGCCGCATTTGGTGTTATTGTCTGTTTCCTCCAAAAGAATAGAAGTTCCACAGATGCGGGGACTTCATCTTGGTCAGTACTGCATTCCTACTTCCCAGCATGAAGAAGTACTCATTAACCAAATAAATTAAATGTATACATAAAACTTATGAGAATTTATAAACGAAGTAAAAGCTGAAGAGTTAAAAAAAAATATTCTCATGTAGTTTATCTAATTCTTTACCTCCCCCAAAAAAGTTTTGTTTAGTAACTAACAGTATTCCCACTTGGTAGATGAGAAAACTGAGTGTAAACAAATGTCTTTCCTAGGTGAGACCAATAGTTCACTCTGCCCAGGTTTTCTCTAACAGTAACATTAAGAAATATTTTGCGAATCAACAGAATTATCTACTACCAAATGGATATAATACACTCAGCTAAACTTATTTTCCTTAATAATATGATATGGGATTGTCATCATTTTATTGGCCTAGATACATCTTAAAATAAATTATATTTTTACTTTCGCTTATATAATTTCTTGGGACTTACATTTAGTCCTACCAATTAAAATAGAACTTCCTTTTATTTATTCTAAAATGGCTTCTTTTTTATTATAAATGCATGTAATTAAAACTCCCTTCTTAGTTTTCAGTGTTTCTATATTCAATGAACACCTGTATTACTTAATAACATCAATTTAATAACATGTATAATAGAAATTATGTATCCACAATATGAATATCTGCATAGAAGCCAAAATACTCCAGAAGAGAAATCAGAATGGCTTTGTTATAGGGATATGTGAGTTTGTATTTTGTGTGTGTGTGTGTGTGTGTGTGTATGTGTGTACATGCAGTCGTATACAAATTTAATTCCTTTTTTCAATCTAAGTGTCATCTTTAGCATTTACTCTCTTTCTTCTTCTTGCCAAGAGAGTCTAAGGCAATTTCTCCTTTGGTACTTTTATTAATATGCCTAAAGTAACAGTTTCAGTGTATTCAATCATGAAATCTCTGTACAAGTTTCTTCTAAAATGTATAAAATAGGCAAGTCTGAAGCTACAGATGCTTAAATCCTCAAAATAACATTTGACATTTAGAAAGTAGGTCAGGTGCCATACTGCCAGTTTGACACACATAAATATATGATCCATAAACAATGTTAGCCACCAGCACCACAAATGGACATTTAAATCTGTTTCTAATACTCCCTATTTGTTTTTTTATTTAAGGGAATAGAGCTTTACATAATACTAAGTGTAGAATGAATGGGCTTTTTGAAGCCCAACCCATAGCCTCATTTCAACACACTCTTTTATAAATTTTGTTGGCACTACAGAGAGGAGAGAGTAAGATCAGAATTTGAGTCCCAGTTCTACTTTCTAATTACTGACTTTGGGCATTTAGTAATCTTCTCTGTGAGTTAATTTCCACATCCAAAAGAAAACAATCATCCCACAAAGATATGCAAGGACCCAAATCACAATGATCATCACAGTACACAAGACTTTTATAGTTTCAAACCCAAGGTCTGAAATTATTTAACTATTGCAATGGTGTTAATGGTCCTAGGTAACTTACATATGTTTTTTACAAGCAAAAAACAGCAGAAAAGCTGTTTCCTCTCTTGTGACTTACAAACATATAACAACATTCCTTACTATTTATGGCATATTCCTTCTCATGTGCAGCTTTCACCTTCTCTCACAATATTTTCTCAATCAAGTCAGTGCTACCCTTTGGAGTAATTACTTTAACCTACATCTATAGTACTATTACTCTTCCCATAAACACTACTCTGGGGTTTTTTTTTTTTTTCAGGTATTTTTCTAAGATTGTCCATCTATTCCATTTGTACTACAATCTCTGAATCACAGAATTCTTCTATGATTTGCCTTTGCCTTTCTAAACCAATTGTCTACCTTACGTAATGATTGAAACCTCTCATATTTTGTGGGAGAATATACAGGTTTGTGAAAATAAGATCTAGGTTATACAGAGGTTAAGGAAAAACTGAAAAGTAAACTCTTTTCTGGAAAGATACAGCAAGGGCACCTGGGTGGCTCAGTCGGTTAAGCAGCTGACTTCGGCTCAGGTCATGATCTTGTAGTTCATGGTTTCGAGCCCTGCAGCGGGCTCTGTGCTGACAGCTCAGAGCCTGGAGCCTGCTTCAGATTCTGTGTCTCCTTCTCTCTTTGCCCCTCCCCTGCTCACGCTCTTTCTCTCTGTCTCTCAAAAATAAATAAACATTAAAAAAAAGATACAGCAAAAATCTTATGAACATAATCATGTCATCATGTCATTTGCAAATAGTGACAGTTTCATGTCCTCTGTCATTTATTTATTTATGGATATTTATCTCTTTTTCTTGCATTATTGCACTGGCTAATACCCACAGGTATAAAAAGTAAATAAATAAAAGAATAGAAGTATTTCAAGTGAATAGCTTTGCCTTGCTCCAACATAATTTAACTATTGTAATGGTGTATACAGGAAACATAATTTGTATACAGGAAATCCAAAGGAATCTAACTATTATAATAAAAAGAAATTTAGCAAAAGTCTCAAAATGCAAAGTCAAAAGTTAATTGTATATGTATACCCAAACAATAAAAACTTAAAAAAGAAAATTTTAAATAATATTATTTACAATAACATCAGAAGATATCAAACACCTGGGAGTAAATCTAACAAAAGATTTGCAAGAACTCTATACTAAAAATTATGAAATATTACTGAACTAAATTAAACAAAATATAGATGAGATATACTATGTTCCTTGATTTAAAAACTAAGAACCGTTAAGATGTCTGTCTCCTCGGGACACCTGGGTGGCTCAGTCAGTTGAGCATCTGACTTCAGTTCAGGTCATGATCTCGTGGTCCGTGAGTTTAAGCCCCATGTTGGGCTCTGCACTGACAGCTCAGAGCCTGGAGCCTTCTTCAGAATCTGTCTCCCTCTTTCTCTGCACCTCTCCGGCTCCCATCCTCTCTCTCTCTCTCTCTCTCTTAAAAAATAAACATTAAAAAAAGTTTTAAAGAGGTCTATCTCCTCAAATTAACATATAGATTCACTGCAATTAGCTGTCAGAATTTGAGCAGCTTATTTAAAATAGAAAAAAAATCTAAAATACATATGAAAATGAAAAAAAAAACTAGAATAGCCAAAATACACTTTTTTAAATGTTTTATTTATTTTTTAGAGAGAGAGAGAATGCAAGCAGAGGAGGAGCAGAGAGAGGTAGACATGGAATCTGAAGCAGGCAGGCTCCAAGCTGTCAGGACAGAGCCTGGGCTCAAACTCATGGACCACAAGATCATGACCTGAGCCTAAGTAGGATGTCCAACCAACTGAGCCATGCAGGTGCCCCAAGAATAGCCAAAATATACTTTTAAGTGAGGAAAAATATTGGAGGATTTATAATCCAAGGGAAATAGAAATGTACATCCACAAAACACTTGTATATCAGTGTACATCCTTATTCATAATAGTCAAGAACTGAAAATACCACAAATATCCATAAAAAAGAATTAAATAAAACAGTATATCTGTACAATTATACAATGAAATCCTAATTAGCAATAAAAAGAATTACTATAGGTTCATGCAACATGAGAAAAATCTTCCAAAATATTAGGTAATGGAAAAGCAGTCAGACAAAACGATCGAATTGTAGGATTCCAGTTATATTAAATCTAAATACAGGCAACCTAATCTACTGTGATAGTGTTTGGAAGCACTAGGGGTAGAAAGGGCGAGAGTTATAAATTGGAATATTCTTGGGAATAAAAATTGTGTCTTGCTCTGTGCACTTGCTACAAAAGTCCATACAAATGTCAAAGGCTCATCAAAGTAAACAGTAAGATCTGTGCAGTTTTCTAAATAATATTTTGATTTCAGTAAAGGATTATATAATTAATCACATAAAGCACCCAGCACAGGTCTTGGAATATAGTACTTGTTTAAAAAACAAACAAAAAAACCAAACTTAACCTTTATCTGTTGAACAGATAAAACCTATGACCAGAAGGACTAGTCTGAATACTTCTGTCCACTATATCTTGGTATCAGAGGCACCAAGGAAAACATGACATAGTCAAGCACGCACAGAAGAACGCTTTACTCACAGAGCAAAAAGGCTGAGTAAGATAGCTCCCAGAGTGGCCACTGGTTCCCATAGCCAGTAGGTCCCTCCTGGCAGCTGTTGCAGGGCCAGGGGCCTACATGCACCCCCTGATGCCAAAGAACAGAGAGCCTGTCTCTTTCCTGTAGGGGACAAATTCAGCAGTGGGGTTGGCCAGGATCCATATGACACACATGCTTGAACAGAACAGAGAGCATACACTGAGTCTGAAACATGAAGAACCATTTTCACACAAAGTGACAAGTCCCACACAAGCTGTGGGCATCTATCACTTAAGAAGGAAGGGATCCAGGCCCATGGCCCATTCTTATTCAGACAATGGGGGACTGACTAAAACTTGTGCACGTGAGACTGTCTTTCCCAACATTTCCCTTTTCTCTAAAGTGAAATGTGACTTGTCAAATCCGTACTTTATTATATGCAGAGGCAGACTGTGGTCCTCGGTCAAATGAAATCCATGAACTGAACTTTGCAAAGATTCTGCTACCTGACATAATCCTGAAGAACATTCAAAACTGGAGCACCAGTTGTTTTCTTAAGGGAATAACCAGTGTGAAAATGATCAGTTTCCATAACCCCAGGGACAAACTGTCACATACTAACTCAGTTTTAAATGTAATGTCCATCAAATAAGAAATTTTTATTTGTGAGTACAAATGCCCTGAATGAAGAATTTGGCTTCACCTGGGTACCTGCAGGTACACTCAGCGTACGCGGATGACTAGGAGACATGTGACCTACAGAATCACTGTCACCAATAAGCTTCCTTATGGTAACACTTTTTAAAAGGCGTGTTTTATGCAAATAATCAGCAAGGGGTTTTTTTGTTTCTTTTTTTAATAATTAGCAGGTAAACTTCATGATCAGGGGTTAGTCATCATTATTGTATCTGCACTGAATATGCAAAATATTTTCTACAGGTAGGTTTATTGCTATTTAAATCTCATAGAAAAGTGCAAGTGTAAAAAGGAAGATTAGAAATACAGAGAAATTGAGGAACGCAAGGGGAGAGTCCAACTGTGCCATTAAAAAACCTGTCATGACTAATGTTGGATCTTGTTCCAGATCCATCCACATTTCTCATTTCTTCTTTGTATTCCTCCCCCTCCCCCACCCTGCTGCCCCATCCCACCCACCCACCTTCACTGTATTTCCAAAGACCAGCACCTGCAGCTTCTTTACAAGGTCTACTCAGCTTCTTAGATCAGAATGATTCTAATACCAGTGTCCTCAGCTGAGGAGGGAGGTATGTTTGGGAGTGTGCAAGCCTGGTTCCCTTGCCTCAAATTCCTCTATGGGATCAGGCTGAGGCTATCTTCTATGGGATTTCACCTGAGATATGTTTCCCTCTCTCCCTTACAGTTTCCAAGACCGTTCCTTTAATGACTCATTCAGGAGTCCTCATCCCAGAGTCTAATATGGGGGGAGCTCAATCTCAGATAGGATCCAAAGGCCCTCAGGACATATGGACACTAACCTACTAAACAAAGATATAGATACACTATTCTTAGAGAACTATACATCTTCTACCTAACTGTAGCCTCTTAATGCAGCGAAGTTTTGCTCTTATAGCAACAACTTCCAAAAATGACAGGTAAAGAAAGAAAAAGAAGATTCTTGTGCCACAGAACAAAGTTCCCATCCCAAATTCATCTTAAGAGGCAGTTAAGAAGAAACACAGACAATCTAAAAGACACTAAGAACTTTAACAAATACTCTTGAATTGGGAAAATACAGGCTGAGAGAACAGCTTTAGTGTAAGTCTGTTAAGATCTCACGATAGAGGAAGGGCTCCCAGGGCATCTTGTTTCTCAGGGTTCTGGGACAAAATGGGAAAACAAGCCATAGCCTATCATTATAGATTGTATTTCTGGTTGGATAAAATAATCCCAAGGCAAGACCTTTAAAGAGATCTAAAAAAGATATCAGAGTCCAAGTTCACAAGCAAGAATTGCACAGAACTCCATTAGAGCTGTGTCCCTCAAAAACTCCCTATTTCCTAGGTTAAAGGTTAATAAAAATCAGTATCTATAACTCTAACTATAGGTGGTCCCAAGAAAAACAGAGCCAGTGAAAATTAACCCATACCATATCATAACAATTAGAAAATCTGGACATTAAGCATGAACCAAGTGCAAAAGAAACAGCTTAGAAATTATGTAAACATACAAGACAGAGGGGAAATGCAATGAACAATAAAAAAAAAGCCAGAATAAAATAGAATTGAAATAACTTGTATATCTTGCTGTTTGCCTGGTACAAACACCACCACGATCACAGGTACTATTATTACAGATTAAAGAAAGATTTAGTAAGCAGTAAGTCCAAGGCCACAAAGCAAGAGGAGGATCTGATACTAATACAAATATCAAAAGCAGACACAGGCCAATAAGATGGCAGGTGGAGAACACTGCCAAAAACTCAACACTGAACAATGATGAGAATTATGTTCACAGAATGAAGTAGACACATCGTCATTTGCCTCAACAAACAAGCAAACAAAAAACAAAAGAAACAAAAGTCAACAAATAGGAAAATTCTCAGAGAGCTAATGTTCTCATCTTTCATGGCACTGAGTAAATTAATCTTCTCTGTAATGAACTGTAGTTGAAAGTCCAAGGCTTCAACATATTAACACAGAGCAAGTGGAGACAAACAGGGTTCTAGTATCTCTAACCTTATCTCATACGAAAAATACTTACTAAAGCTTAGTGATTCCTTCAGCTTCACCTCACACATTTTTCCTTATGTTAAATTCAGCCACAACATTTAATACACTTTATGGTGAGATTCCATTTTTATATCATTATTCCTATTTTTTTATGCATCAAAAGATGCTAAGAATGGTGTCACCAAATGTTGACACTGTTAAAAATTCTGGGTGAGGGGATAATGCATAATTTGGTGTGGTTCTTCTCAGTATTGTTTGGTATTCCCTTATTTATATAAAGGACATAAAGTCATTTTCTTAAAAATACAAACAAAATTATTGTATTACCTGTTAATTAGTGATTGAATTAATACTTAACAGGGTCACAATATCATCATTTTCCAAAAGAGCTACTTGTAAATATAATTTCATCCCAACTTAAAATCCTTTAAGTCAAGTGCCCTGGATTCATTCCTTTTTTCCCTATTGATGCATCAAGAACAAAATTAAACAAATAAATAAAATGTAGACAAAGCAATCGATGGTGCTGGTGAGAATGTCACTAAAATAATTCACCATGAGATATAGGCTGAGTGAACAGTGAAGGGCAGCCAAGCCAGAGAGGCGATGACTTCACCCAAATCCCCTCAGTATTGACTTCTCCATATCTTACCCAGCAATGTTAAGTGGGAGTGAAGGGAGCAAGTGTAAGAGGGAAGTAGGATGGAAAATGTGGTCTGAGAATTTTACATAGGCACAGGGAAAACTGTTCAGTGAGAACAGGTCTGTGTGGTAAAAAGATCTTACATATAGTTAGCTCAGTGGATCACTGAAGTGAAAGTAGATGGCATTTGATCCAATGGAATCCCAGAACTATGCTTCTATGTGGATATCATAAATTATTAACCATGCACAAACCCAGGAGCTCAGGTGCCAAAGATCTTGTGAAGTGGACTAAATTCATGTGCTTAAAGGTAAGGAGCATTTCTGAAAGCTAAAATGTCAAGCTAAAAAATGTCAAGACTTGCACAGGAGCCAGAGAAATGCTGACTATACATGATGCTTCCAAGTAGTAAGGTATGAATGTGCAAGTGTGTGTGTGTATGAATGCAGGTCTCTGAGTGGTTGATTGTTTAGAAACCCACACAGTAACAGCAACGATAATTAAGTCCAGAGGTAAATCCAATAGTCAGGGAAAAGTTTGAAGTTATCGAAACACTATTATCTGTGAATTGAGATTTCCAGAAGGCACTTGGAAAAAATTAAAGAGGGATCCATAAGAGATGCCCATAACAGAGGGGAGGGGCAAACAAGATGAGGACAAGAGTATGGGGCCTGTGTAAATGTTGAAATTCGTTTGATGGGTGGATCTGTAATGGAAGACAGAGGGTATGAGAGGGATTGATTCAGCTGGAGCCTGGCACTGTCCATGGTTCTTAAACATTATTAATAGAGCAAATAAATTAACTATCAGCTTCAGGTTTGCAAATGAGAATTTTGTGTGAAGTTTTTATTTACTTTCCAGAGACAGGCATATGGCTGGAAGAGACTAAGAGTTACCATCAAGTACACATTTCTTATTAAAAGGAAATGCTAAGAGATTGGAGGAAGTGTGTCAAAGAGAAAGATTCCCAAAATGACAAGTGGGAAGAAAATGAACTCACTCTTGACATAGAAAGTTTGCATGAGGTGTTTGAGCAAAAGAATAGGGGTGGGCCAAGAAGAAAGAAAAATGGGAAATTGTCACCTATCTTAATGGGCATTAGAACTGCAGTAGGAATGCTCATAGGTTGCAAAAATTTGGTCCGTTCTTATCTAAAGATTCCTGTTAAGAGATAAAAATCTTCATTTCCCAGATAAAAGTTTAAGCTGAGAAAATCTTGAAGGCATGAACTTTAGTCGGTTAAAATGGATGAAATTAGTAACACTACCTTGGTATTTATTGGTATTTATTTATTGGTATTTATTTATTGGTATTTATTTATTTATTGGTATTTATTGGTATAAAACACATTCCTGGGACACCTGGGTGGCTCAGCTGGTTAAGTATTCATCTCAACTTCACCCAAGGTCATGATTTCACAATTCCCAGGTCCAAGCCCAAATTGGAGCTTGTCACTGACAGTGCAGAACCTGCTTGGGATTCTTTCTGTTCCTCTCTCTGCCCCTCCCCCACTTGTGCACATTCTCTGGCTCTCAAAATAAATAAATAAAAACTTAAAATAAAATAAGTTCCTTTTGGTTAATTGCCAGATGCTGTTAGAGTCTTACAAGAGTGTTAAAAATTCTGCCTCATTTTTCATCTATCCATAAGGACACCCAACATTATAGAAAGTTTACATTATAACATTTGTTCTTCATCTGTAATTTGAAACTATATATTTTTATTTTGGTTGCATTGGGCATATTTTAAATTTAAGACACAATCGTTTAATTTTACAAGGTAATGGAAAAGGAAGGACATACCAATGAACTTTCACTGTCACACAATTAAGCAGCTTTATTTTCATGGTTCCCTCCTTTCTCTCTCTCTCTCTCTCTTGCTCTCATCACAATTTCCAAAAGTGGTTTGATAGCCTATTGGACATCTATTATCTATACTGTCATTAAAATAGTACCCCACTGTATTTATCTCCTCCTTTCCCCTTTATATTCAATTATTATTCAAAATAATTCTTTTTTATGAATAACCACAAAAGACACTGAATAGCCAACCTTAAGAAAAACAAAGCCAGAGGTATCAGAATCCTAGTTACCAAGATATACTACAAAGCTACACTAGTCAAAACAGCATGGTACTGGCACAAAAATAAACACCTGTATCAGTGGAACAGAACAGAGAACCAGAAATAAATACACACATTGTCAACTAATCTCTGAAAAAGGAGGCAAGAATATACAGCGGGTAAAAGACAGTCTCTCTAATTAATGGTGTTGGTAAAACTGGAAGCAACATGCAAAAGAATGAAACCAGACCTCTTTGTTACTTTACAAAAATGAACTTAAAATTGATTAAAGACCTACATGTGAGACCTCAAACCATAAAATTCTTAGAAGAAAACAGAAGTAATCTTAGACATTGGCATTAGCAACATTTTTCTACATATGTCTCCTGAGATAAGGTATACAAAAGCAAAATTAAACTATTGGGACAACACCAAAATAAAAAGATTTTTGATTTTCCACAGCAAATGGAAACCATCAACAAAACTAAAAGGCATCTTACTGAATGGGAGAAGATATTTGTTAATGATATCTCCAAAAAGGGGTCAATTTCCAAAACATATAAAGAACATACATACCAACACACACACACACACACACCAAAAACAACAAAAAGAAAACAAATAATTTGATCTAAAAATGGGCAGAGGACTTGAATCAACATTTCCCCAAAGACAACATATAGATGGCCAATATGAAAAGATGCTTGACACCACTAATCATCAGGAAAAATGAAAATAAAAATCACATTAAGATATCTCATACACGGCAGAATGAGTAGTATCAAAAAGACAAAGACAAATAACAAATGTAGGTGAGGAGGTGAGAATGTGGAGAAAAGGGAGCGCTTATGCACTGTTGGTGGAAATATCAACTGGTGCAGCCACTGTGGAAAACAGTATGAAGGTTCCTCAAAAAATTAAGAAGAGAAATACTATATGATCCAATAATTCCACTATTGGGTATTTATCCAGAGAAAATAAAAACACTAATTTAAAAAGTTATACACACCCCTATGTTTACTGCATGATCATTTACAATAGCCAAAGTAATGGAAGCAATGTAAGCAGGCATCCATAGATGATGGAATATTACTCAGCCATAAAAAAGGATAAGATCTTGACATTTGCGATAACATGAACCTAAAGGGTATTATACTAAGTGAATTAGGTCAGAGAAGGACAAATGCCATATTATTTCACCTATATGTGGACTGTAAAAAATAAGTGAACAAAGAAATTAAAAAATGGAAACAGAATCACAAATCCAAAAAACAAAGTGGTAGTTGCCAGAGTGGTGAGGTTTGGGGGGAGACTACGTGAATGGCATTAAGAGATGAAACTTCCAGTTATAAAATAAATGTCATGGAGATGAAAAGTACCGTATAGGGAACATAGTCCAATATTGAAATAATGTTGTGTAAGAGTCTCTCCAATAAATGGTGTTGGTAAAACTGGAAGCAACACGCAAAAGGATGAAAGACAGATGCAAACTATAGAAAAAGTTTTTAAATAAATAAATCTTTTCATTAATATGTTCATTTTCCTCAAAGTGGTTTCAAAGATTAGATTATGAATAATAACATTATTTAAATTATATAAATGTGTTTCTGACTCTTGAAATCCATTGCCAAATTGCAAAAATAGGAACAATTCTTTGGAATAAAACCACAAATGATAGTGATGAACAACGCTGTCAGGTTTTTGCCTAATCTCACGAACTCTGAGGGTTACAAATAGCACTTTCACATTTGTTAATTAAGGGCAAAATTAAGGGTTAATGATTTGCATTTCTGGGGTTTTTTTTTGCATATCTTTGATAACTAATAAAATGTACTATTCTTTCTCTCTCTCAGTACTACTTGTATTCTACTATAGTACATAGCGTGGCAATGGAATTAATGTGAATGTTGATGTCAAAAAGACCTGGCCTTGAAATCTATTTTTCCTATTTTCATGGCTCCTCCTCTAAACTATATTTAAGTCCAAAGGAAGACTATTAGCTTACCTATTTTTTGAAAAGTGTGGCATTTTAGTTCAGTATCTATTACTATCAGAGAGTTGATAAATATTTGTTGATTTGAATTGTGTCCCCAGGTGACCTACCTAATTTCTGTTTCATTTTTCTAGCAAATGAAGCCAACAATGGTAAGGAGTCTAAAAGGTAACATGGAGGGGGATCTGGGTGGCACAGTCATTTCAGTGTCTGACTTCAGCTCAACTCATGATCTAGCTGTTTGTGAGTTCAAGCCCCACATGGGGCTCTGTGCTGACAGCTCAGAGCCTGGAGCCTGCTTCAGATTCTGTGTTTCCCTCTCTCTCAGTCTCTCCCCCACTCATGCTCTCTCTTTGTCTCTGTCTCTCTCAAATCTAAATAAAACATTTAAAAAATTAAAAGATAACATGGATAGGACCTGAAGCTCTTCTGTTCCACTTTATTTTCATATGGATTAGTTATTTGTAACAATTATAGGTTTCCCCTTGTTTCTCTTTCTTCCTCACGTAGATTTTTTTCCCAGTTCCCTTCATATGAGATCTTCACATAATCAAGTCAATGAAACTTTTTTGTCATTGGCAAACATTTCATTTCTCATATGCTCACTCAGTTGTACTTCTAGAAATTTTTCAAATGCAAAAAAAAAACAACAAAAAAACAAAAAAACAAAACAAAACAAAACAAAACAAAAAAAACCCAACCAAACCCAAAACGTTCTGTTTGGATCCTGATTGGTAAGATATTCAAACTGTAGATTAACTAAGACAGGATGGCCATTTTCACAACATTTAGTGGAAAGAGGAATATGATCTAATCTCCAGTTACCTCTTATTCTTTTTATTAACCCTCAGGGAAAAGGAGATAAATTAAACACACCCCTCTCTTCGTGATGTGCCGCTATCATTTGGTCATGGCTCTCTTCTTCATTGCCATTCCATTCATAAGGAACCTCTCCTCCACCTTCCTCCACGGACACCATATAAACTCATATATAACATGTGCCTTTGGGCATGTCGCCGTTATGTAGTTTTCTTTATTTAGTTCACTCAGATTGCTTATTACCTAGTCCCCAAAATTTATCATTCTGTTATATTGCAAATGATATTTATGTATCAATTATATAATATAGGTAGTTATTGCTGGAATTCGGGGCTACTTATATTTTAATTATTTTTTCTTACTCAGACCCTAAAGTAAACTTTTTAATTACATCTAATAGCTTTGAGTTTTCTAGTCATGATTTTTTAGTTATCTATGAATAATTACTTTTTCTATTTGACAATATTACTTTCATTAACTGTATCAACAAAAATGTCTACAATCACAAAAAAAGTAATTATAATGTAATGCTGTTACCCATTGCTATTTTTTAATGTTTATTTATTTAATTTTGAGAGAGAGAGAGTACGCACGCATGTGCAAAAGGGAGAGAGGGAGACACAGAATCCAAAGTAGGCTCTAGGATCTGAGCTACAGAGCCCAATGTGGAGCTCAAACCCACAAACTATGAAATTGTTACCTGAACTGAAGTCAGAGCTTAACCGACCAAGTTACACAGATGCCCATCATTTTTAAATTTTAAACCTGTGTATTGAATATTCTGCAATAGATTTTGATTGTAACTAATAGTTTAGAATAAAAACCTTTCCCCAGCTTTACCTCTTTTAAAATATGTTTCTTTGGGATATTACTGAATTTTAGCCAAGGTGTGTACTACTTCTTATATAATTAGTATTTTCAATCAATTTATTATATATCAATTACAAAGTATATTTAGGGTAGGGGAAGATGGCAGAGAAGTAGGGAGCCCTTTAATATTTCCCTGCCTGCATCTATCAAACTAAGAAGAACTGAAGCCACAATACTCTGGTCCACAAGAGTCTGGGAAGCAAAGAAAAAGAGTCAACTAAGAAGACAGCCTTATAGGGCTATCTCAAGAAACAAGCCAAATATCACTGAGTCCCAAATATCACTGAGGAGGGAAAAAAAAATAACCAAAGGCATAATAAGAGAAACCAAGAGATGCAATTAAAAGAACACTTCCTAAATGGAAAGACCATAGACAGTCAATGACTCTCCTTTAACATAGCAATGCTTACAAGTACAGAGTGCATAACAAGCTTTTAAAACTGACAAGAGGGGCGCCTGGGTGGCTCAGTCAGTTGACTGGCCGGCTTCGGCTCGGGTCAGATCTCACGTTTGTGGGTTTGAGCCCCGTGTCAGGCTCTGTGCAGACAGCAAGCTCAGAGCCTGGAGCCTGCTTCAGATTCTGTGTCTCCCTCTCTCTGCCCCTCCCCCTCTCATGCTCTATCTCTGTACCCAAAATAAATAAAACATTAAAAAAAAAACTGACAAGAGACAGAGAGCTAGCCAGAGTGATGAAATGGAAGAACTCTCCTCTAAAGAAATTCCAGGAAGAAGTTACAGCTACAGAATTGCCTAAAACAGATAAAAGCAACATAACTGAGCAAGAATTTAGAACAAATGTAATAAAATTAATCGCTTGGCTTCAAAAAAGCATGGAGGACATCAGAGAAGCTATTGATACAAAGACTAAGGACCTTAAAATAACTATGACAAGATTAAAAAGGCTATAAATGAGGTGCATTATAAAATGAAGGTGGCCATTGCACGGATTGAAAAGGCAGAGAGGAGAATAGGTGAATTAAAAGACACACTTATAGAAAAAGAGGAAGCCAATAAAAAGAGAGATAAATTGATCCAGGAGCACGAAAGGAGAATTTGAAACCTGAGTGATACAATCAAACAGAACAATATCTGTATCATAGGAATTCCTGAAGAAGAAGGAAGAGAGAAAGGTGCTGACGGGGTGCTTGATCAAATTATAGCTGAAAACTTCCCCAATCTGGGGAAGAAAATAGACTTGAAATCCAAGAGGCACAGAGAACTCTCCTCGGACATAACCTGAATTGACCTTCAGCATGACCTATCATAATGAAACTGGCAAAACATTAGGATAAAGAAAGAATTCTGAAAACACCTAGGGATAAAAGGGCCCTAACCTACTAAGGGAAAACTATCAGAGTGGTTACAGACCTATCTACGGAATCTTGGCAGGCCAGAAAGGAATGGCAGGAAATTTTCAATGTGATGAACAGGAAAAATATGCAACCAAGAATCCTTTCTCCAGCAAGCCTGTCATTCAAATAGGAGAGAATTCATCACCACCAAACCAGCCTTACAAGAAATCCTAAGAAGGACTTTATGAGGGAAGTGTCACAAGAAATACAAGGTACCAGAGACACCACTACAAACATGAACTAGGGTTCATGAGAGACATTTAAAGTAGTTTTCTCCCTGTGTTCAGAGAACACAATGAACCTAAACTCATATTTTTCAATAACACTGAATATAAATGGACTAAATTCTCCGATCAAATGACACAGAGTAGCAGAATGGATTAAAAAAAACCCCAAAATCCATCTATTTTCTGTTTTCAGAACTCAAGGGTGTCATGCTAAGTGAAATAAGTCAGGCAGAGAAGGACAGATACCATATGTTTTTACTTATAAGTCTAACAGGAGAAACCTAACAGAAGACCATGGGGAGGGGAAGAGGGGAAAAGAGTTAGGGAGAGGGAAGGAGGCAAATCATGAGAGACTCTTGAATACTGAAAACAACTGAGGGCTGAAGGAGGAGGGAATAGGGGAAGGGAGGTGATGGGCATGGAGGAGAGCACTTGTGGGGAAGAGCACTGGGTGTTCTATGGAAACCAGCTTGACAATAAACTATATTTTAAAAGTACATTTGATCTTTACCTTTACATATTTTTCTATTAGCTGGTGAGCTTATGAAGTAGGGATCATTGATAAGGGACACATCTATAAATTCCCTCACATTTATAAAAAGAACAAGAAAAAACAGCAGAGAAATAGTGAAACAAGAGATAAACAGCAGCCTATTCCAACTTCCAAAAGTACTACCATCCACTGAAACCAGAACGATAGAGAAGTGACTCCATGACAAGTTTGTGTGATGTTCACCAAATCATGTGCACAACTGTCTGCAAGAAGGAACTTCCGTGAGATGGGGAGCATCTCTGTTAACTAGGGACAACTCTCTAGGAAGCTCTGACATTGTCACCCTGTGATATATTAATTACAAATAGACAAGTACTTTGGGTGCTGATTGGACCCCCCCCTTACATGTGTAAGAGCCATTTAACAAACATTTAGTCATTATTCATCACTAATGATAATAATTCATCAAATGTCTACTGTAAGTGCTGATAAGGAATAAAGTATGACCCTACACTCCATGAATTGTAACTACATACTCAAGAGATGGCATCTCACCAGTTAGACATTAGAAGGCCAGGGAGAAAACTACTTTAAATCATGCAACATTGCATGACACTGGCTACCGCTCTATTGACAGAAGTTAAATACCTATAATGGGCTAGCAGCCATCATGATCATTTGGATCTCTGTGACATGCCTTTTCCCAAAATGATTAAACAGGATAGAATCATTACATAACTTACTTAACTCTGCATATGACATATTTAAAATAAGTTTTTCTAATATGGTAAAATAAACTGAGAAGTTTTTCTTTCTCCTTATATTCACATACTACAATTGCAAAATGACATTTATGCTCATGTACTTAAGACCTACAAATTAATGACACTCATTTGTCCTTAGACAAAAAATTTAGCATTAACCTTTACAGGAGATTGGCTTTGTATAATTAAAAAATTCTGAGTTTTAAAAAAATCTCCCTTCAGATAATGTTGTACTCCAAATGCTATGTTTCAAAATATGCAAGTTGGTATTTCAACTAGAATTTTATGACCTGTATCTCTATTTATCTTTAACAGGAGATGCTCAATTTTTAAAAGAGTAATTATTTTAAGTTTTCCTACTGAGTACACATAGCCAGGTTCAGCTTGTTCTAAACCAGTTAGAATTTTCAAATAAATTAACTAATGTTATGTGTGAAAAGTATTAACGTATATGCTTAGTTTCCTTCATATCCCAGACTATTCTTTTTCATTATTGCTGAATATGCCAGAGAAATAGGAGTCTAAACTAGGAATTAGGAATTGTTCCCTGCTTTAATGCTTTGGTATTCTCTTAGGAGAAAAGATAGGTTAGTAAGCAGTAGGCCTTGTTACTATGCACTATTAGTAATGCTGAGAGAAATACTAAAAAAGACAGAATTTTGCTCATAAAACAGGGCTGCAACAGTTGTTAGTTTATTTTTCCATGGGAACTTCAATTGGCCAATGCTCAATTCCTGTGTTCAATTCCTGTGTTCAATTGGTTGTGCTCAATATCTGTGTTCAATTCCTGTGCTCAGTGAGTGCTATTTCTTGAGATCTAGTATTGAGGGGAAAGGATATAGGTATGGCTTTCTTCTGGATAGATCAACCCCCCCAGTAAGGGATGTGGAGGTGTCACGTCCTGCTTCTACTGCTGAAATCATTAGGCGTCTTTTCTTTTTTAAGTCTGCTACTTAATCAGTCTAGAACTTAGCTGTGTTTATAGGTCACAAAGAAGCCAAACACTATGTCTTAGAATGAACAGAAAGTAAGTAAATGGTGACATTTAAGTCCCTGTTTTAGGGTATAAGGCCTTCTAAATGAAAATATGTCATGAGAAAAGTAACACACAGGAAGACATCATGAATGTTACCTGGCTGGTCAGGAACATCTCAGAGGGGACCAGGATCATCCACACTTTAAAATGAACCTTGCATCCTTTACTGTGAGGTCCTCTCCTCTTTCTCTAATTGAAACATTGAGCTTAATACACAGCTCCAGCAATTTATCTTAACAGTGTCATTAACTGACTAATAGAATTAGCTCTTACTTTATGTGATATTCATTTAGAATTTCCTCATTATCAGAAGCATACTGACCCATGCAATTATTGAGGCAGAAATTTAATTTTGTCTCCAGCTAGTTTACTTTCATGATTATAAAGTGGAATAATGAAATGTTCATCTATATAAAATAATCAAATAGCCCACAACCTATTTATATCCATAAACATAACAGCAAGTACTAGTTTCCAAATGCCTCTATAACAAATACCACAAACAGTATAGCTTAAAACAACACAAATATGCTGTGACAGTTCTGGAGTCAGATGCCTAAAGTGGGTCAGCAGTGCTGCATTATTTCTGGAAGCTCTAGGGGAGAATGTTTCCTTGTCTTTTCCAGTGTTGAGAGGCTTCCCACATTTCTTGGTTCATGGTCCTTTCCTCATATCACTTCAATGTCTGCTTCTATCATCACAGCTTTTGCTAATTATGACCCTTCTGCCTCCTTCCAGAAGGACCCATGTGATTATTCTGGGCTCACCTGAACATTCCAGCATAATCTCCCCATCTCAAAATCCCATTATCATATCTGAAAAGTCACTTTTGTTTTGTAAGATAAATACATTCACAGAGTCCTGGAATTGGAAGGTGGACATCTTTGGGGCCATTGTTCTGCCTACTCTAGTAAGCAATACCCTTCTCTCATATTTCCAGAATACTGTCATGAATGCTATCATTCTACTGTTGAATCATACATGCTTCTCATCACAGCATGAAGGCAGCAGCCTCATTGTACAACCAGTCTCCCCTGACCATCCAAACTTCCCAACAGCTGTAGTGTTTTAAGTTTATATAAATAATGCTGAAAATAATTTTATGTGGATTATTATCCCAGTCAACAATGGACTATGTCATACATCTTTGCCAATGCATTCATTTTTACTCATTCTATACATGTAGTCACAGAATGACATGTTCAATACAGAGTCTGTCTAAATCTTAGTAAAAATTATTCATTTCTCCTAAGTGATTAACCCATAAATTTATAAGGAAATCCTTTAAAAATCTATTGTAGTTTACTTCTTGGAAAACTGAAGTCTTAACTATTCTCTATGAATAATAGTTAGGATTCAGGCATAAATATTTTACAAATACCCATGGAGAATAAATTTGATTTTATAGTCAGGAACCAATTAATGAGCAAATTGTACAAGTTTTAAAATGCCATATTTTAGGGGTATCTGGGTGGCCAAGTAGGTTGCGTGTCTGACTCTTAATTTCAGCTTGAGTCATGAGACTGAGACCCACATTGGGCTTTCTCTTTCCTTCAATCACCACCTCAATGTCTTTCATTTTGCAAGGCACTGAATTTGTTAAATGGCATTTGTGTTCTTCCATTATCTTTAGCATATTTTTCTAAAGGACTGCCAGGGGGGGCCTGGGTGGCTCAGTCAGTTAAGTGTCCAACTTCGGTTCAGGTCATGATCTCACAGTCCATGGGTCGAGCCCCACATTCGGCTCTGTGCTGACAGCTCAGAGACTGGATCCTGTTGCAGATTCTCTGTCTTTCTCTCCCTCTCCCTTCCTCCCTCCCTCTCTCTCCCTCTCTCTCTCTCTCTCTCTCTCTCTCTCTCTCTCTCTCTCTCTCCTGGCCTCTACCCTGCTCACTCACTCTCTCTCTCTCAAAATAAAATAAAGCCATAAAATAAATAAATACATAAATAAATAAATGATAAAGGACTGCCAAAGAGAAAGTAAGACCTATTGTTTTTGTTTCTTCAATGTTAATATGATCTATTTTATCTTGCTGAAAAACAAATTATTTTATTCTTGTGATTATTCTGTGTACCCTACAAAATTATGTGACAAACCAAAAAGCCAGTAGTGTATCTATTTTTTATTGGGCTTCACAAGTAGCTCAGAGCCCAATGCAGGGCATGAGCTCATGACCCTGAGACCAAGACTGGAGCTCAGATCAAGAGTCAGACACTTACCAAGCCACCCAGGTGCCCCTCTAGTATTGTGTTTAAATGCAACTATTATTTCTTGAGCATCTTCACTCTCTTTGGTATTAGAATAAGGGCATCATTACCTGAATCATGTCGCCTCATTTCTGTAGTTACTCTAAAACTAAAATTATTCTATAGATGTGAAAGACACAGGCACAGATACATACATATGTGTATACATACACATATATATTTGTGTACATGTCTATCTTTTGGCTGCCTGTATACACTTATGTTTACAATGGAGATAGAAGAGTAGAGACAGAAGAAGAGGTTAGAAGTGCTGGAAAAGTAGGGGCATCTGGGTGGCTCAACCAGTAAATCATCTGACTTTGGCTCAGGTCATGACCTCTTAATTTGTGGGTTCAAGCCCCATGTCAGGCTCTGTGCTGACAGCTCAAAGCCTGGAACCTGCTTTGGATTCTGTGTCTCCCTCTCTCTCTGCCCCTCCCCTGCCCATGCACTGTCTCTGTCTCTCTCAAAAACAGACATCTAAAAATTAAAAAAAAAAAGAATAGCTGGAAAAGTAGATCATAGCCATGCCAACAGAAACGAGAAGACATGCTTATTAATATTTGTGCACCCCTGTGTATATATAGTAACCACAGAGTCTCTACCCCTTTTACCTATGATTCTCATGTTCACCTTCTGTTGGCTCTGAGATTGGAGGACCGGGGCATGTGTGTAAGAAACACTTTAGCACTGTCACAGCAGCAGTTTGAAATTGGGAATTTATTACAGAGAATGGAACACTCTTAACGGAGACATTTTGACCCAGAGAGTCAGGGGAAAAAATACATATATAAAAAATTCAAGGACAACTACACCAAGGACCAAATTACCAAGGTTTGGGGCAGAAATACAGAAACCTGGCTCCCCAGAGGTCTCTAATTGCTCACTCAGACAGAAAGCACCGTGTACTAGCCCAGAAAAAAGAGCAACTACATCTTCCCTCTCTTAACCTTTTGGCCCCAATTTCGTTCTTCCTCCCTTTTGGTCTCCTTTTGATGTTTGAAGAGAGCTCATTTATTTGTTTTCAGTGTGGTCTCACCAGAAATGCTGGATGCAGAGAAGTAGCTTAGACAGGAAAACAAGGAATATTGTTGATGTACAAAGGAGCTTGCCTCCCACAGAGGCAGAGGGATGGGTGGGAGGCAGCAATTTGAGGATGAGGAGTTGAAAACAGCAAGCCTTTCTCAAATAAAGTACAGTTTCTGGCTCCTACATCTAATAGGGAAATATGGGTCCTCATGGTTAAATGTAAGGACCAATAGCAGTAACTATATAATTCTATGTTCTTGGTTTCTTTCCCCTCGTATTTCATGATTTGTTTAATCTTTATTGGTTTTCTTATTTTCCTTCATTTAAAAATTATGCAAGTGTCTTAATAAATTAAGTCAATTCATTTTGAAAGTAGTTCAGGCAATGGTTACAAATATGCTAACATGATTTAGTACTAGAGCTCCCCTCAACCTCTATCATATCTGTTTTGGAATCAAAGATCCCCACAGGTAAGTTGTATTTCTTTCATTGGTCTATCATAGGTTTATTTTTTAACCTCTCTAATTACAAGGAGAAGAATAAAAGTAACTATTCACAAAGTACAAGTCATATGTAGGCATTTACACATCTTTTCAAACCTCTCCACCACTCTGTGAGAGGCATTTACTATTTTTGTTTAGTTTTTCAACAAATAAGAAAGGAATGGTCGCTGTTGGGATCTGTAAGTAGTACATGTGAGGAAACTGAGGTTGTAGTAAAGTCTACAGGGAACATATTTGTCTACATTCTCTGAAGGGATCCCACAACTCAGTTCAGTGAAGAATTGCTCTTTTGAGATCTTTTGAGATCTCACCCAAGACTTCCCCTGCTAGGATATATGTGTGAGTTTCTGCTAAGCAATGCACGATCTTGCTTGTAGCGGCCTCACGTGTGGTGAATCAACCTAAAATATCTACCAACGGTCAAATAAATGATGGCTTATCTATACATGGAATATGGGAAATCTTAAAATTAATGAGGCACATTTTTATATGGTAAGCTGGAAAATCTCTCAGGTATATTAAGTCAAAACAAGTAAAGAAGAGAATAGCATACAGAGTGTGATCTCTCGGATGTGATACCTTTTATAACAGATAATTTAACATATTATTAACATTACAAGTTATTTTGTTATTTTTGTTATTTTGTTATTTTTCATAACATCTATCAATTATGTATGTATACGTAAACACATACACACCCATATGGAAGGATACCATAGATATTTTGATACCTTTAACAGAGATTTTGGTGGGGGTGGGGGGAAGATGGAATATAGAGCATTTTATAACTTTCTATGTGATTCAATTTTTTGTCATATTCATATAGTATTTTTATATTAAAAGAAGTTAAGATATTTTCATGAATGTAGGGTTATGGATAATTAGTTAGTCATACTTTTCTATATTAAATGTGCACAAAAGAAATAGTTTGAATTGTTAAAGTCTACAACAAAATATATGAAAATAAAGCATAACTTGAGAACCCTAAAGGAGGAAATACAAATCAAAACCACACTGAGATACCACCTCACGCCGGTCAGAGTGGCTAAAATGAACAAATCAGGAGACTGTAGATGCTGGCGAGGGTGTGGAGAGACAGGCACCCTCCTACACTGTTGGTGGGAATGTAAACTGGTACAGCCACTCTGGAAAACAGTGTGGAGGTTCCTCCAAAAACTATCAGTAGAACTCCCCTATGACCCAACAATAACACTGCTAGGAATTTACCCAAGGGATACAGAAGTGCTGATGCATAGGAGCACATGTACCCCAATATTCATAGCAGCAATGTCAACAATAACCAAAACATGGAAAGAGCCTAAATGTCCATCACCTGATGAATGGATCAAGAAGATATAGTTTATATATACAATGGAGTATTACATAGCAGTGAGAAAGAATGAAATCTGGCTATTCATGGCAATATGGATGGAACTCGAGGGTGTCATGCTAAGTGAAATAAGTCAGGCAAAGAAGGACAGATAGATACCATATGTTTTCACTCATATGTGGAACAGGAGAAACTTAACAGAGGATCATGGGGGAGGGGAAGGGGAAAAAATAGTTAAGGAGAGGGAAGGAGGCAAATCATGAGAGACTCCTAAATACTGAGAACAAACTGAGGGTTAATGGGGGTTGGGGAAAAGGGGAAGGGGGGTGATGGTCGTGGAGGAGGGCATTTGTGGGGATGAGCACTGAGTGTTATATGGAAACCAGCTTGACAATACACTAGTAAAAAAAAAAAAAGAACCCTAAAGGAAAAGACTTGATTATTTAAACACACACACACACACACACACCAGTCAGAAGCAAACCAGAAAACAAAATAGATAAACAAGAGAACTTGATACCATATTAGGATTATAAAATGCTGGGACAATATAGAGAATAAATTATTTTAAGATATTTTCAAGAGTATTGCTCAAAGCTGAAGGACTGTGTTTTGTAACTGAAAGCATTCACGAATGCCATGATCAGATCAGGAACAAGGTCCACAGAAAAGCAACATTAATGAAACATCCAAGAATACCAGCTGTCTTAGCCTGATCAGGCTATTATGACAAAACACACACACACACACACACACACACACACACACACACACGCAGACTGAGTGGCTTATTAACAGATCGCCTCATGTAAATTGCCCGTTGGCTGTCCTTCTACCTTTGGATTTTGGCTTGGATCCAGTAATTCACAATCTTTGGAAGCCTCAGTTTCTTCTGGAAAGTTTTGCTAATCTCTAGGCATTTACCTTCAGAGCTTCCTTTGTTTCCTTGACTTTCCTGCCTAATATTTTTACACCCTTTATCAAGTTAGATATGGCCTCTCCCCCATTTAGCTTCCCCCCAAATAATCAAAAGAAATCATGTTGAATTAACCTTGGTACTAAAATATTTTATGAAGGAAAAGGAATTGGAGAACTTGACTAATACCTGGTCAGAAGTCACCTCCCAGCACAAGAAGCCAGGCACCCCAAATTGTCATGGACTGGTCCTGGGTGAGCCTCTGTAGGAAAGGCTGAGTGAGAGCAGGGACCATGGATATAGTGCCCAATAAAACTATGGAAGCAGCAAAGGAACCTCAGGGCTTAAACCTAGGCCTGGAAATGCTGTCCCCTGATGTGTGTGCTCCATGTGTGCTCTATGCTGTCCCCGGTGTGTGCTCTATCCCCTTCCTGACAATGTAAGAAATAAACACAGAGGAACTATATGGACATAAACTAGACAAAAGCGTTACTAAGGTTCCTGGAGGCCAGCTTCCTTGGTCTCGGGTATGAAACCTCCCTCTTCCCGGAAGACAAAGTGGTAAAGAAATGATGAGTTTAATTTATAAACCCTGCAGGTTACTTGCTATGTGAGATCTCCATCATATGTTTCAATATCTCTGAACTCCATTTTCTCATCTATCAAATTGTGTATAGGGAGATTTTTCTGAAGATAAATAAGATATAAAAAAACAGTCGACGTGTTCTATCCCTGAAAAACTGATGATCAACCTTCGTTCATTCTCCAGTGTTTTTCTGATAATCTTCATGAGTTTGAAAAGCCAATCTGCTACCTTCTTTCTTTATGTTTGGCTTAATTTCCTGGACCCTGATATTTCTGAGGGATTATTTTCAAGGGTTTTCTTAACTAAATACTTAAAATATAAGTAATTATTACTTGAAGTGACCATGTCCCCAATGTGATACAAGACAGCAGGTATTTAAAATACTGTGGCATAATGAATATTATATGAAATGGGATAAAAACTCTGTTGCAATCATTAAAAGGTGCAATCTATATTGCAGAGAACAAAATAGAAGGAAATAGATGTGAAAGTTATCTAGAGCCTTCAAAAGAGTTCAAGAGACCACTCACTACATCTATCTGAACATGTCTTTCTGCACATCACCAAAATGCAGGCAATCCAGAACATTATTTAGTTCTCCATAGAAAAGAGGATGGATCTGAAGAACATGTGTCAAAGATCTCACCTTTTAATACCAGATATTAACGAAGAAGTCTAACTAGCACAAAATTGATAGTCACACATATAGTTGAGGATATTTCCTCTTGATTGCAGAGGGAAAAACTATCTCCAGATAGGTAGGACTCACCAGGTTGTATCAACAATTCACAAAGAACGATCACACACATATAGTCCTTGTCACTCAAGACAGACCAGTTATGGCTGAAGTAAACCGACAACTCCCAATTCCTAACATAGAAAAATTAAGTTCTTGTCCATGCTAAAGGTCCAATGAAGATTATTTGGGGGAGGGAATGACCATGCCTTCTTAGTCCTTCAGGGATACAAGCTGACCAGGGTACAACCGTTAGGCGACTTGCACAAGCCTTTATCGCTTTCACACAGACAAACCATATGTCATTTTCACTCACTTTATGTTAGCCAAAACAAATTACATGCCCATGTCTAAATTAAAAGAGGGCAGAGAAGTGCAATCCTATTAAGTGTTTGGAAAAAAAAGGTGAAGCAAGATATTTGTGGGAGTCCTCCTGACTGCCATATAATATCATAAAGTTTTAAACAGAAAATAAATAGATGTACAAACTCCTAGGGAGAAAAATAATAATACTTGGAAATAAATAAAAAACAAAATTGAATGAGAAATGCTGGGAGAGAAGGGCATACTTCAAGAATTGCCTGTGTAACCATATTGATTGCTATCTATGGAAGCAAAAGAAAGAATTATCAGACGTCTTCAGATAATTATGAAATATGCCCTTTCACCAAAATTTTCTTCAGGAAATACCTCCAGGTACTGAAGGCTGATTTTCAGAAAGAATTTTTGAACAGGGATGTTGTTGATAAAAATGGGTACTGACAGATTCATTTATCAAAGAGGTGGGTGAAAAAAACCACTGAGAGCATTAACTGCAGCTGGTTAGAATGATCTAAGTGTTGAAACAAACACACTACCAAAAACACACAGTATAAAAACCCACAGCAATGCTTTCATGGTTCCAATTAGATTAATAGGTTGGTGGAAGACTGAAAAGTTAAAACCATAAAACAAAGCACTTCTCTTTCCCATATAATCAAATCCACAGTTATCATGGGCTATTCAAGTTATATAAAGAAATAACAATAGTTAGAGAAGTTTTAAGATAATCAACACACACACATATAGCATTAATGATTTAGTTTCTAAATTTTTTTTGAGAGAGAATGCATGCACACAAGCAAAAAAGGGATGGAGGTGGAGAGAGGGAGGGAGAGAGAGAGAGGAAGGGAAGGAGGGAGGGAGAAGGGGGGGAGAATGGAGGGGGAGGGAGGAGAGAGAGGGAGAGAGAGAAATGAAGAGAGAGAGAGAGAGAGAGAGAGAGAAAACCCCAAACAAGCTGCATGCCCAGAGCAGAGCCCAACACTCACAACCCTGGAATCATGACCTGAGCTGAAATCCCGAATTAGACACTCAACAAACTGAACCACCCAAGCACCCCAAGTTTCTAAATTAAAAAAAATTATGTTTATTTATTATTTTTGAGAGAGAACACTTTACTGGCTGAGCCACCAGGCACCCCAAAGTTTCTAAATTTTTAAAATCATGCTTTGGGACACCTGGGTGGCTCACTCGGTTGAGCCTCTGACTTCGGCTCAGGTCATGATCTCACAGTCTGTGCGGGGTTCGAGCCCCATGTTGGGCTCTGTGCTGACAGCTCAGAGCCTGGAGCCTGCTTCAGATTCTGTGTTTCCCTCTCTCTCTCTGCCCCTCCCCCACTTGCTCTCTGTCTCTGTCGCTGTCTCTCTCTCTCAAAAATAAAGACATAAAAAGTTTTTTAAATAAAAAAATAAAAAATAAAATCATGCTTCAGTCAATCAGTAAAAGATAAGGAACTGAACAAAACCTGGTACCAGCACCTTTATAATAATGCTTAGTACAATTCTTGGTTCATATCAGGAATTTAAAATACATCTTATTTATGGGGTCCCTGAGTGGCAGTCTGTTAAACTTCAGACACTGCTCAAGTCATGGTCATGTGTTCGAGCCTCACATCAGACTCTGTACTGACAGCTCAGAGTCTGGAGCCCGCTTTTGATTCTTTGTCTTACTTTCTCTCTCTGCCCCTTCCCCACTCATGCTGTGTGTGTGTGTGTGTCTGTCTGTCTGTCTGCCTCAACAATAAACATTAAAAAATTTTTAAATAAATAAAACACATCTTTTTTGTTTAGATAAAAGGCAAGTTACAAAGTTTAAAGGCAGGATGCAGATCAAATGTTATGATTTCTAAAAATAAAAATATTTGAATGTTTCTACACACAACAAAAATGCTTAAAATGAGAAGATTAGAATAAAACAGTGGTCAAAACGATCTGTCTGAAGCCTCTTTTAGCATATGGTGTTGGGAGAGCTGGACAGCAACATGCAGAAGAATGAAACTAGACCACTTTCTGACACCATTCACAAAAATAAACTCAAAATGGATAAAGGACCTGAATGTGAGGAAAAGAAACCATCAAAATCCTAGAGGAAAAAGCAGGTAATAGCCTCCTTGACCTCAATCACAGCAATTTCCTACTCGACACATCCCCAAAGGCAAGGGAATCAAGAACAAAAATGAACTATTGGGACCTCATCAAGATAAAAAGCTTCTGCACAGCAGAGGAAACAATAAAAAAAAAAAAAACCCTAATAGGCAACCTTCAGAATGGGAAACGATAGTGGCAAATGGCATATCAAATAAAGGGCTAGTATCCAAAGTCTACAAGGAACTCACCAAACTCCATACCTGAAACACGAATAATCCAGTAAAGAAATGGGCAGAAGACCTGAACTGACACTTCTCCAAAGAGGACATCCAGATGACCAAAAGATACATGAAACGATGCTCAGCGTCACTCATCATTAGGGAAATACAAATCAAAACCACACTGAGATACCACCTCATGCTGGTCAGAGTGGCTAAAATGAACAAATCAAGAGACTACAGATGCTGGCGAGGGTGTAGAGAGACGGGCACCCTCCTACACTGTTGGTGGGAATGTAAACTGGTGCAGCCACTCTGGAAAACAGTGTGGAGGTTCCTCAAAAAACTATCCATAGAACTCCCTTATGACCCAGCAATAGCACTACTGGGGATCAACCCAAGGGATACAGAAGTGCTGATGCATGGGGCCCAATGTTCATAGCAGCACTGTCAACAATAGCCAAAACATGGAAAGAGCCTAAATGTCCATCAACTGATGAATGGATCAAGAAGATGTGGTTTATATATACAATGGAATACTACATGGCAATTAGAAAGAATGAAATCTGGCCATTTGTAGCAAAATGGATGGACCTAGAGGGAGTCATCCTAAGCAAAATAAGTCAGGCAGAGGATAGATACCATATGTTTTCACTCATAGGTCTAACAGGAGAAACCTAATAGGAGACCATGGGAAAGGGAAAGGTTGGGGGAAAGCGTTGGGGAGAGGGAGGGAGGCAAATCATGAGAGACTTTTGAATGCTGAGCACAAACTGAAGACTGAAGAGGGAGGGGGAAGGGGAGTGATGGTCATAGAGAGAGGTACTTATGTGGTAGAGCACTGGGTGTTATATGGAAACCAACTTGGTAATAAACTATATTAAAATTTTTTTAAAAAAAGGAAAGAATATGACAATAGTGGTGGGATATCAGTCCTTTAAGTATGCTGTGTTTTATTAATCTCCATCTAACTTGCAGAGTCATTGTGGAGACGCCCTCTCCTTGGTTGGCTTTGAGGATGGAAGTGACCATGTTGGGAGGCACAGAACTTAGAGTAGCCTTTAAGAGATGAGGGAGACCTCCAGATGATAGGCAAGAAGCTAATACCCTTCCTCCTAGAACCATAAGGAAATTAACTTTGCCCACAGCCCTAGTGAGCCTGGGAACAGGTTCTTCCCCATTTGAGGTTCCAGATGAAAAAGCAGCCTAGCTAACACCTTGACTGCAGTTGGGCGACCCTAGGCAGGGTACCCAATTAAGCTGTAACTGGACTCCTGACCCACAGAAACTGCAAGTAATAAATGCATGCTGTTTAAAAAAAAAACTATCTGTCTGATATGTTGCCATCATTGTTCTTTTCTTTTCATATTCAAATCAGTTAAATACATGAAATATTGTAAAGTGAAACAAAAAAAAAAAACATCCCAAAATGATAATGAAAGGCACAGACAGTCATGACAATAGTCAGTCTATTTACATCCAATGAGCAGCAAGGAATTCTAGTAAATAAAGCAAAACTTCTGTTACAAACAGTGGGAATAAAAGAAAGCACAATTATGGTGATGTTTTAACTCAAGGTTACTGTTATCTGACAGTTAAAAATAGATAAAAGTAAAGACATCAGAAATCAAAAATATGCAAATTATGGGACTTGATTCCATTTGTAGGTTTTCTCTTTTATTTTTCATTGCTTCAGCTAATGAGCTTCAGTTAATTGAATGTTTAGAGCTGTAGCAGAAGCGGTCTCATGCATCATGGTTTAAGAGTTACCTACTATTCATATCAGAACGCTTTTCAGGTAGGGCAGAAATCTCTGAAGCCAAAAATCTTTAAAAAATTATCTCAAAATCGGGGGTACCTCAGTTGAGCATCTAACTCTTGATTTTGGCTCAGGTCATGATCCCCGTACCTGGCCCTGTGCTGAGGGTAGAGCCTGCTTAAGATTCTCTCTCTCACTATGCCTCTCTTCTCCACTCACATTCATTCATTCTCTCTCTCTAAAATAAAGTAAATAAACACCTTAAAAAAACACCTTAAAATAAACATCTCAAAATCCAAAGATATGTTCTTGGATATGCCCACTGAAATGAGTTCACCACGGTTTATTCAACATTCTACTCCTCTTCATATTCATGCTCTAGTTAACCAAATGTCTTATATTCGTTATTCTTTCTGACTTTTACAATTCGTTTACTGTATCATTTGGTAATGATCTGGACTGAACAGATTTCTTAGAAAAGGCCTTCTAAGAGCATGAAGATGTAGCATTCTACACTTCCAAGAAGATTACAAGTTCATTTTCAGGGTAACTAGTTTGAGAGCCAAAGGGCATTAAAGTACTTAATGCCCTATTGTCTTAAATAGCATTGTTCTTTTGTGATCTAAAAGCCAAAGATTGCATTTTATATCAATAAATTTGCTCTATTCTAAGTCTGTTAGATTCAAACTCCTCATGTGTGAAAAAAGGCAACTAATGTACTGTAAATGAATGAATATAAACTAAGTTGTTGGAATTTATAATGAGAGATGAAATTAAGGACATATTCTGCCTCTTAGCAGTGAAATGAGTTCTAGTCAATTGGATTATTTTTCAGTAAAAGTTTTACAAAGGGCTAAATTAGCGAACACAAACGAAACCAAATTAGAAATCATGTGCAAAATATAAATGCAAATTTGTTTTGAGAAAGCTAACTAATGTTGAATTGATTGGGAACACGAACATAGGGGATTGTGATCATAAATGCCTTAAGTGTCATAAATTGAATGGCAATACATGTTTCTATTTCAGCAAAAATCTGTGTCTATGATGACTAGAATGTTTTAGGGTACAACCATATCTTAATGATCATAAGGTCTAATTCCTCATTTTCCACATGGATAATGGCAGCCTGCAGAAGTGACCTCCTCTGAGGCCACAAAGCCAGAGCAAAGATCGGAACTTGGGCTTTAGCATACAGTCCTTTTATTCCAGAGATCATTCCAGAGATTATGGTCATCCTTTATCATGTGATTCGTAAATCATACTGTGGGCTAATATATTTTAAAACTACCCTGGGAAATGTTGGACCTGTATTTTACCAGAGAATGCTATGGAGACTATTCATAAAGAAATGGAGACAGGGTGTCAGTGTTGGAACTTACATAGACTGAAAAAAAAATGGTGGTAGGGGAGTGATAAATATCTGATCTGGAGAAGCAGAAGGTAATTAAGGAAGGACAAAGTGGAGAACGCTCCTGTGAGAAACTGAGGAAGAACAACTACATAAGATCGGAATGTGACAGGCTTAAAAGTCAGGGATTCAGGAAAGAAAAGGCACACGTATATTCAGAAGCAAGGTTGAAATAGGACAGAAGAGAGTGCTGCCCACCAAAATGCAGAGTATCACACAAAAGTGCTTTGCAGTCAAAGAGAGCTGCAGGTGTCCCTTGATGGACGTGTGATGTGGCTGTGCCCGATTCCCCTGTCCTAGAGAATTGTGTGATTACTAAAGTCATCAAGTAACAGGACCATGTAATGATATTTACATGCAAGCAGGATTATTTTATGATTAGGATCATCAAAATGAATAACAAATTTGCTCTAAGCATTGGGAGTTTTCTGCTCTGCATTGTGAGTTTGAGACCAGAGCCGAATGGTCAGCGCACCCATCATAAGCCACTCCAAGGCACAGCTTGTCCCCACGACTAATGATTTTACTGCTCTGCAGCATCCCGGAGGTGGTGGGTGGAGAGGCAGGATTTCGACTGGCTGACCAAGCTTCCTTAAGGATTACCCACCTCTCCAAGTCCCTGGAATTTGGATATGCCTTTTACATGTTGTTTGTTTTTACATGCAGAGATTTTTGTCTGCTCTCAAGTAACAGTGTCAGGAAGAGAGACACAAAAGAAATACACATGAATAGAGATTCACTCAGACATGTAGATAAACACAGAGAAAAGGCTACACAGATACATAGAGACCCAAAGAATGAACACATAGAGAGATGCAGAGAGATAGGCAGAAGAGCTATACACCCACAGGCATAAACATACAGACACACAGCCATAGACATACAGATATACTATACACAGAGAGAGAGAGAGAGAAGAAATAGACAGTTTCAGAAACAGAAGAGAGACTCGGAGGCACACACACATGCTCGGAGGCATGTAGGAAGACTGATGTGCAGAGATAGATATGCACAGAGAGAGATACAGGTAGCACCCACGGAGAAACATTGACAGAGAAATTTAACAGGGGTGCCTGGGTGCCTCAGTCAGTTAAGCATCCAACTCCTGATTCCATCTCAGGTCATGATCTCACAGATGGCAGGATCAAACCCCCCCACCCCTGCCCCGTCGGGGCTCTGGACTGACAGCATGGAGACTGTTTGGGATTCTCTCTTTCCCTCTCTCTCTCTGTCTCTTGGACATGTACACTCACATGTACTCACTCTCTCTCTCTCCCCCTCCTCAAAAAAATAAAGGATCACAGAACAAAAATTCTTTAAAAGGTGGGGGGGTGGCACCTGGGTGACTCAGTTGGTTAAGTGGCCGACTTCAGCTCAGGTCACGATCTCACAGTCTGTGGGTTCAAGCCCTGTATCAGACTCTGTGCTGACAACTCAGAGTCTGGAGCCTGCTTCGGATTCTGTGTCTCCCTCTCTGCCTTGCTCACATTCTGTGTGTGTCTCTCTCTCAAAAATAAATAAACATTTTTTAAAAATTAAAAAAAAAAGACACAACAGGAAGGTATACATGCAGGGTCAGTCCCACCAAAATTCAAGATTGTTTTGTTTTCAACAGTCCGTAAAACTGTGCTTTCCAGGGCCTCAGTCACACTAATCTTATCAGAATTGCCAGGGCCAACACCAGGAAAGAGTTGTTTTTTAAAAACGACATGGATATTTCTATTGTGTACTTTTGGCCAGAAACATCCTTTATATTAAATTTTCATCACTTGTAAAGTAATGTGCATACCAGTCATTCCTTTCTTTTCCTGAAAGAGCCTTATGAGTACACACAAAAAATGTTATGGTTTTTCAATAGTTTAGTCACTTCTCCTCAATTTTAGTGACTTTTTTTTCCAAATTGATTTGTAACTTTTCATCATTTTCTACCTTTTTATCCTCATTTTAGTTTTCCAATATTTTAGGTTCTCTGGTTTCACCTTTGTCCACTTTTATTATTTTTACTTATGTTATTTAAAAATATTGTTGCATTTTATTTAAGTCTTAGGCTAGCTCTTTTTATTCTCGGCTGTTAGTTATTTAATGAATTGGAATGCCTTTGATAGGAAGCATTGGAAAAGTCAAGTTAAACTGGCTTAAACAGTACGAACATTTATAGACCCTCATACCTGGAAGTCCATAGGTCACGCAGGGTTTAGGATTTACTTAATTCGCTGGCTTCAACTCCATTGCTCTGTAATTCTTGGAGGGGGGGAGGAAGTAGTAAACACCTCTGTGTACTAGCTTCAGCTTCAGGCTGGTAATCAGATGGCTGCAGTATTCCTAACGTATCTGCCAATGCCCAACAAGAAAGAACTCCCTCAAGGTTTTCCCTTAAGAGTAAGGAAAAATTTCCCAGAATCCCCTTTACAAAATTCCCCATCCATTTCATTGGCCCAAATTTAGTCTTGTGCCCTTTCCTGAACCTATCTCTGGTCAAGGAATGCCCTACTCGGTTTATTACAGGTTTGGATCCTTAAACCAATCACTGGCTAAGAAAGGGAATTTTGGTAAATGAAATAGACTAATTAGAGCTCACATCTAAGCTGGGGGCCAATCTCTGAAACCACACGGTTGCTACAAATCAGAAAAGGGGCAGATGCCAGAAAGAAACGTAAGGCTTTAGCATTGAAAGGGAATAGGAACCCCGCCAGCTGCAACAAATAATATCTATTAAATCATTATCATCATCACCTTTATTTTTCTACAGGTCTTAACACAAATAAAAATCACAAGTGTAAAATGCTTCACATTTGTTCTGATTTTTTTAAATTCAAACAACAGTTCTACTGACCTCTGTTTTGTTCTGTCATTTTTTTAAGAAGAAAATCGAGACATTTGGTAAACTGTTTCCTCTTCTGTGAAATCTGCCCTGATTTTTAACCCCCCAGGCAGAATCAATGACACTTTTCTATGATATCTCATTTATATTTTTGTCCGAGTGTTTATTGATTTCTACTTCCGCTAGACCATACCTGCGAGGAAAGGAATGAGGCCTTCATTCTTATAGCTTCATGATCTATTATTATTACAGTCCTGAAATATATGAAGTACACAATTAACACTTAGTGGGTTGATTTAAATATCAGACAATTGGAATGTTTATGAAGCATATTCACTGACATAAAAGAGATTGTAAGGGATGATTCCAGTCATGATAATTTGGGGAAAATCCATGAGGGTTACATCTTTCTGCTTTGAGCTGCTTTGGAGAAACTGACCATATTTTAACAACTTATAATAAAAACCCGCAAAAAAAAAAAAAAACTCCTAAAGGATGAAAAGTACAGCATAGGGAATACAGTCAATGATATTTTAATAACATTGTATGGTGACAGGTGGTAACTACACTTATCATGGTGAGCTTTGTACACTGTATAGAACTGTCTGATCACTGTGATGTACACCTAATGTAATATTGTATGTCAATTCTACTTAAGTAACAAGAATTTCAAAATTTTTAAAACTAAGAAATAACATTAAGATATAAGAATGATATGCTGATGAAAGAATGTGTTGTTATAGTACATTACACATCCTTAAGTCAATAAATTACAATTATGGATGCTCACAGAATGTCTCAGATACATTTTTTTTGACACTTTTCATTGAAACACCTAGGGAAAAATTCAAAATATCAGTGGAACAAAGGAGGATGACTCGGACAATAAGCCATTAACTTATAAGCAAATATCAAGAAAATTGTTTGAAATATTTATAATTTTAGGTGCTTTTTATAGCCATCAGAAACAAAAGTTTAAAGGAAATGTGAAAAAAACATAAAGAAACAAGAACACAAGGGATCAGAAAGTACTATATTAAACAACAGAAAGAAGATGGCATATAGGAGTGATAGTAATAAATGAAATATCTAGGTTTTAAATGAAATGCATGTCTACGTGTCAAATTAACCTATAAATGTTGATGAATGTCAGAAACCTACTTACAACTATGAAACGAAAATGTCAAATGTAAAATGATAAGCAAAATATATACCCCAAAAATTAAAAAGAGAAAAAACAGAAACTTCTTTGTTTGCCCTGTTGATATCAAAGAAAACAGAATTTGACTTAGAAAGCATTAAATAGAAAAATAATATTCACCCAAATTTAAGTCATGAACACTTATGTTCACATAATGTTGATTTTATTTTAATGAGGGTCATGTTTTGTGAAAATTCAATTCCTTAAAACTCTGCAATTCCACCCCAAGTATTTCAAAAGTTGTTGTAAGATGAGAATTTTGAAATGAATAAATGATGTAAAAATCAGGCTGCCATCTTAACATTTTTCCCTGCTTTCTGCAAGCATCCCTAATTCCTAACTCAACTTTGTTAATTTGAGTGTTATTCATAAAGAATGCAAAGTGAAATGTCCAAATCTTGAAACAAATGTAAGATTTCATGAAGTGGATGAAAGTAATGGTGATATTTAGACTATATTATATATTGATATCTTACACATACTCTATGAGGAATTCTTTTTTTTCCTGCTTTATATTACTTTGTATTGGTGAATAGTTTTATTTATTTATTATTTTAGTTAGCTAATGTACAGTGCATTTTGGTTTCAGTAGAATTCAGTGATTCATCACTTACATACAACACCCAGTGTTCATCACAAGTGTCCTCCTTTTATTTTTTAACGTTTATTGGTTTTTTTTGAAGGGGAGTATGAGTGGGGAAGGGGCAAAGGGGAGGAGGCAGGGGGAGAGAATTCTAAGCAGGCTCCGTTCTGGCAGAGGCCTATGTGAGGCTCAAACCCACGAACCATGAGATGGTGACCTGAGTTGAAATTAAGAGTCAGATACTTAACCAACTGAGGCACCCAGGTGCCCCACAACAGGTGCCCTTCGTGATACCTATCACCCTCTAGCCCAGCTCCCACCACCTGCCCTCCATCAATCCTCATTTTGTCCTCTATAGTAAAGAGTCTCTTGTAGTTTGTTACTTTTTTATCCTCCCCGACCCCTCATTTATCTGTTTTGTTTTTTAAATTCCACATATGAGTGAAATCATACGGTATTTGTCTTTCTCTGACTGACTTATTTAGCCCAGCATAATACATTCTAGCTTCATATTCTAATTGTCTTTATAGTCAACAGTAGATAAAAAGAAAAACATTGGGAAATGCATAACAAGTTCTTGAGTTTTAGCTCTTATTTTGGTCTTTTTATAATGTTTATTTAGAGAGAGTGGGGGAGGGGCAGAGAGAGAGAGAGAGAGACAGACAGACAGACAGACAGAGAATCCCAAGCAGGTTCCTCAGAGTTTGATGCTACGAACTATGAGATCATGACATGAGCCAAAATTAACTGAGCCACCCAAGCACCCCTTGGTCTTTTTTTTTTATATCTTTCCCAAGGTTTACATAGTATTCTTAATTCTTTTATATCAGAGAATTTGTTTTAAAAAATACATAGGTTTCGGGGGTGCCTGGGTGGCTCAGTCGGTTGAGCCTCCGACTTCGGCTCAGGTCAGATCTCACGCTCGTGGGTTCGAGCCCCGCGTCAGGCTCTGTGCTGACAGCTAGCTCAGAGCCTGGAGCCTGCTTCCGGTTCTGTGTCTCCTCTCTCTGACCCTCCCCCTCTCATGCTCTGTCTCTCCTGTATCAAAAATTAATAAAACATTAAAAAAAATTTTTTTAAATACATAGGTTTCGTATTTCACACATTGTCATTACGCATCAGTGGCACAAGTAACCGATTTTTTTAAACACTGTTTGAATAACTTAACTAACGCAGATTATATTTTTCTGTTATATTCTTATTATCTTCAGTGCTAAGTTCATTCCAGCTGATCTCATTTGCCTTTAGGGCATTATTTCTGTGTTTGTGTGTTTTTTCCTCCGAAAAAGAAGGATGAAGTCAGTGGTCTTTATCAATATAATTTCAATAATATAATTCTGCACCTCCACCCTTTTAGTTACCATTCTGTCAGGCTGAAAAGATGAAAAAATACATTTTATAAAATTAAATTCCCCGTTGACTGTCCAAACAACTCCAGTCACATGTTTGGTATCTTATCCCCTCTCCACATTCTAACTTAGACAATCATTTTTCTGTAACTCTGAGTTTATACTCTCTCAACACGATCCATGCTGCTATACAGCCCAGTGTCCTGGGAGTCATTAACACCTCTTGAAAAATGCAGGACACTCCTTGTGGCATTTTGTAATTATCATACGAGGCAAGCGCACTCAGCTTCCCCTGTTTTTGAGACCCGCTAGTGAACCATGCTGCAGAGAACAAATAGCACAATGTTACAATTATTTAGATCCAAGTTTGTCTCACACTATCCTGGCATTAAAAATTTTTCCTTAATGGTAGTAGTAAATGAGTCGTGTTTAAGGGTAGTTAATATTTATGCGTGGAATGGGGAGAACAGAAATAGGCTAATCCTTCGAGGACTCTCACAGTGAAGAATGTCGGCTGTTTTAGGGCTGCAAGTGTGTGGAGACAAAAAGTTCCCAGGTGTTTGCCTTCCATCTGCTTTTTTAAAAAGTTATTTGTTGTGTTTTGTTTTTTTTAATAATCCACACCTGTGTTAAGACTCCTTTTAAATCAAAACCAATATGTTGCAGGTAAAATGTTTCAAAGAGTCTCTTTATTTCCTTAATTTTATGTCAGAAATCAAGTAGCTAAATAGGATTTAGCTCATCTCCAAATCAAACTACTCGGTGCCGTTCAAACCAGAATCAGATTTCACAAGTATTGGATAAAATGTGGTAACTGCAGAAGTTATCTTCTAGGCACACCCAACCTCATGCCTCGGTTAAGAAGGGTCTGGGGGCGCCTGGGTGGCTCAGTCGGTTGAGCCTCCGACTTCGGCTCAGGTCAGATCTCACGCTCGTGGGTTCGAGCCCCGCGTCAGGCTCTGTGCTGACAGCTAGCTCAGAGCCTGGAGCCTGCTTCCGGTTCTGTGTCTCCTCCTCTCTCTGCCCCTCCCCCTCTCATGCTCTGTCTCTCTCTGTATCAAAAATAAATATAAAGTTAAAAAAAATTATCTTTAAAAGAAGGGTCTGGTGTGAGGACGGGTTCTAATCAGATTCAGTGCTGCTCAGGTTCATTGTCCTCACAGGGTTCAGAGACCAGAGAAAGGGACAGAAAGTCTTTACCTGAGTAGTGCAGAGATTCATATAAAAGAATACCAACAATTTTAGGGATTGAGAAGAAAATATATTATGCTAGAAAAGTAGGCCAAGAACATTTTGCATATAGAGACATACAAATGGTCTCCATACATGAAAAAAAATGGCATCTCAACAAGCAGAGAAATGAAAATAGGAGCAACATTGATTATTTACTTGTCTGCAGAACATGAAATAATTTAAAATTATAGAATACATGGGCAAGGTGGCAGTGAAATGGACAGTGTCAGACTTGGCTACCAGCATGGTAAATTGACAAAATAGTTCATCTTCCTCATGGCGTACATCTCCTCAAGCATTTTGACTCTTCTCTTTACATTCTGTCCCCTTTGCCACCATTCCAATTCAGTCGTTATTACTTCCGTGAACTGCTGCCATTGCCTCTTCTCTACTTTCCCTCTTGCAGCCCCTTCTCCCTCATGTCTATCCTGTACTCCACCCTAGAGTGCTCCTTCTGGAACCCGGATCTGTTCGGGTAGATCCCCTGCAGAAATCCACTCAGACGTCCCCTACTGTCTCCGAGCAAAAGCAAGGTTCCTTAGCACGATATTTTTGGAGTCTCTCTGTGCCTCAGGGTCCTCCCCTGTAACCAGGAACCTTAATAGCACCAACCCACAGGTTTCTGAAGGTTGCATGCGTCAATGCACCCAAAATGCTCAGAGCGGTGCCTTGCACATCATTGGCCTTCCAGTAATATTTGCTGTTATTATTTGCCTTTATTATTCTATCATAGTCCACAAGGATTCTGTGAGTCAAACTTCTTGAGATATTCTTTTTCCACCCCTGCCTTCCCCATGTTCTTCCCCTTGACAGACTGGTAGCCAGCGCTCATTCTTCCTTCTGTTTCCTGTACATGCCTGGGGAGGCCTGACTTCATCTTTTCCCTGCCCCCCCCCACAGGACTTCTATTCAAGTGATGGAAGATAAATAAACTAGACATGAGTATATTACTATATGCCTGGAGGTAATAAACACTATGGAGAAAAATTAGGGCTTCTAGAAGGAATCACAACTCTATTGAGGGCTTTGGTGCTCCAATAATGCTATGTTCATCGGTTGTTGGGGTTTTTTTTTTGACTAATTATTTTGTTCTATTATTAGACTACGAGTTCCTGCGTTTACTTATTTCCATATCCGAGGGCATGCCATTTTGCTGAATACATGAAAGGTATGGGAGGCACTTAGTAAACAGTTGTTAAATGTATAGATGAATGCATGCATAAAATAAATATCTGAGTGAGCATGTGTAATCTTTATCTCTTTGCCATTTACATTTGAGAATATTAAACTTTGCAATTTCATTATCATGAGTTTGTCGCCACTGCACAGCCAGTAGAAATTTAAATTCACCTGTTTGATGCACACGCCTCACTCTGACATGCCCGACGTGCAAATATCCTGTCCAGAACTGTATCTGGGGAAGGCGACTGCAAGGCTGGGAGATCCCCACCATAGTTGCGGTGCCCAGGAAGTGCGCTGCCACCACCAAGACACCCCTGTCCTTCCTCACACATTTTAGAATTTTGAAAATACCATTCCACGTGCTACAGCTGCCACAGTCATTTCAAGAGTTGGGAACAAGGACTTCCTCCCACCCAGGAGAACCCACCCAAGTCCAACCTACACCTGATGTCCTGGGGCACCGCCCTGAGAAGATGTCCTGAGATGAGCATTTTTGTAAAACCTGCTACACGTGGTCACACTATGGTCTTACATGTCTAATTTTGTTGCATTAAATATGCAGTGGGCTTTCGCCCAAGTTCTCTCAGGCACATCACCGCCATTCACAATGAGGTTTCTGTGGAGTTCTCTCTTCCAGCTGTCAAACAGCCAATTTGCGAGAGGGTACTTGGATTTCTGCCCATTCATAAATTGGGGTTTGTCTTTACTAAGGGACCAGACTTACCACAAAACCTTCCTGCTGTATTCAGTCCTCTCTCCAATTCAATATCCAATTTATCTTCAGAGACGATCACAATGCCCAGAGCAGAGCAAACACTTAATAAATGTCAAATGAATGAGAGAATAAATCCTGTAGCACATTTAAAACTGAAATGAAATATCTGAAGACTAGGTCTGACTTTTTAATAACATTATAGTCAGGATTCCTTTGGCTGCAAATTATAGCGATTCTCTTCAAACTAGTTTAGGCAAAGGGATACATTTATTATGAGGCTCAAGGAACCATGGAAAGGAATGCAGTCATTCCTCAAGTGCCTCAAGTGCCACCACGACTCCCCCTCATTCATCTGTATTCTTCCCTCTTGTTGGCTTCATTCTCTCAGACTAGCTTGCCCACCCTGCAGAGCGTCTGGCTGTCAGCAAAGCAGGCCTACCATTCCCCACTTTCTTTTGTTCCTAAGAAAGGAATCTGAGTCACCTTGGGTGACTGAGTCATCTTGGGTCATGTGCTCATCTTGGGTCATCTGAGTCATCTTGGGTCATGTGCTCATCTCGTGATTAATCATGCTAATTGGCCCTAAATATTCCTAATTGTTTTTTTCTCTCCTAATTCCCAAACCTTCATTTCCAATTGCCTACTTAACAAGTAAATGAATAAAAACTAATAGATTAAAAGCAGTATGTTCAAATTCAAACTCATTTCTCTCCCTCCATTATTTCCTTCTTTGCATTCATTATCTATTAATAATGCCGTAACTTCAAAAGTCTCCTGGGCACCTGGATTTGAAATCTGTCCCCTTGTCTCAAATTTAATTAGGTGCTAAGTCATTAGCTTTTGTTTCCACCAAGCCTTTCTGTATCTCCTTCCTCATTTTTCTTCTCATTCCTGCCTCCCTAATTCAAGTGTACTTTACCTTCTTCCTGGACTAATGGAATAATAGCCTTCTAATTGGGCATCATAGTCCTTCTTTATTCTAATCTACACTTCACCCTGCTGTCACAATACCACTTCTCAATAACTCAGCACCAAATCTTTTCCGTATTCAGAGCCTCTCCATGGCTCCCAATGGCTACTGAATGCAATACAGTCTCATCATCCGGACATCTAACATCCACAATTTGAGGATGAACCTCCCAGTCTCGGAGAAGCTGCTGTCCTGCGTCCATAACCTCTGCTCATGTGCCATTTCTTCCATTTGCAATACCGCCTCCTCCCCTGAAATCAAACCTTCATTCTACTCATGAAAATCTTGTCCAGCCTTTACGTTTGTAGCAAAGGCTGGGTTATTTGTGAAACTTGGCCCATTTCCATCAGATTATAAATGTTTCTTCCTGAGGATTCTTCCGTTTTTTAATCACGCTTTTCATTTGTACTTAACCTAATGGCACTTGGTTAATTGTCATGGATGTGCCTTAGTCACTTTAATGTCTGTTTTACCTCTTTTCTTGGTCACATGGGCTACTCAAGAGCAGAGTACAGGTCTTATTTATCTTTGTAAATTGTACATTTTTGTGCAAGAAGACTGTATCTTTCATAAAAATAAATGTGCTAATGATATTTCTGAAGTAAACTGAAAGGCTTTAAGGATTCTTTGTAGGTTTGGACGGCAGGAGACATCTGTATTTGGTATGCCTAGTCCCAGCTTTTATGAAGTTGTATACAATCACCAATAACGACAGTAACCCTGTGTACTAAATACAGGGAAGATCTGCCAAAACCTGGGCAGAATTTCTCCCCACTGCGTTATTAGTGAGGACACAGTGAGTAATGCCTTCCTAAACTCTCTCTGGACTACAGTATGCCAGAAGCCACTAGAGGTGGGAAAAGAAACACTGCCCCCCCCCCACTCTCTGCACTTAATTTCAGGATTCATAAGTCTATATGGATCATAAAAGAGGCTCATAGTTCCCAGCAGCATAAAACTATCTGGTGAACTAAACCAAATCTGATAATTGTCTGTTTTTGGCCCCCTGACCTCCTGGCTCCCTGATGCTTTCTCTCCACAGTCACTCAGAGATACCCAACATAAAAAGGGCCTAGAGCATGTAACATTTTTTAGTTTATTTTTCTATCTTGAGAGAGACAGAGAGGACACCAGCAGGGATCAGGCAGACAGAAGAGAGAGAAAGAGAGAGAGAGAGAGAGAGAAAATTTCAAGCAGTTTCCACACTGTCAGCACAGAGCGTGATGTGGGGCTTGATCTCATTGTTTGTGAGATCATGACCTGAGCCAAAATCAAGAGTTGGACACTTAACCAACTGAGCCACCCAGCTCCCCAAGCACGTAGCATTTTGAGATGCTTAACTACATTTTTTAAAAAGCATTGTATTATTAATTTCACCTAATAAATTATCAAATATTTTAAAGCTAGCATTCTACAGCGATGTGGATACAGCAAAGTAGACATTTTAATGTACTGCAAGTGGGAATGTAAACTGTTACAATCTTCCTAGAGAGCAATTTGCAACATGAATCCAAAGATTTTAAGATAGACACACTCTTGGACCCAATGACTTGCCTTCTCTGAATCATTCCTAAGAAATAGATACATGGATGAAGATTTAAGGCCCCCATCTCTGAGAGAGTATAAAGAGAAGATAAAGGAGAGAAGTTTGTAGGATGTTCGGTCTGGGGTGCACAAGAGGAAAGAGGAACCAAAGGAGGGTAGGATAGAGGACCTCAGATAATGCAATGCACTGGAAGTCAATGGAGGAGAAAGAGGTAAGAAATCATGGTGGTCAAATGTCAAACACTAAAATGGGCCAAAGAGGATGAAGACTCCATTCAGACCACTAAATTTAGTTATTAAATAAAACAGTAACCAATAAATTTAGTTGTAAAGAGATTGTCAATTTTCAGGACAATTTTCATTGAGGGCAATTTCACAAGGGGCTATGGTGTAAGTCAGTGAGTGGCCAATAGCAAGGGTTATCAGACAGAAACTATACTCCTAAGTCCCTGACAGTGAGGAATGTGACCAACAAACATTTCGAGGGAACATACTCTGGGTGGGAAGAGGGTAATGAAAAAAGATAAATGAAATCCAACTCTTGTCCTCAAGGAGATTCAAGTCACTAAATCTCTTGGAAACTGGCCCCCGTAGGCACTGTCTATTATACAGAGGTCTCCTTAGAGGCCTCAGATTTTAAGCCCCTCCACTCTTCCCCACCATCTTCAAGATTCTCTCTAGTGGTCTTCTAACTCACTGTGCCTGTGCTTGTAGAATTTCTATCCCAGCTCTTTAACTAATTGCTACGGCTTGGGCAAAGCAAAAGAAAAATTCCAGTGTTTGGGACATCCTAGGTTGCTATGACACCTTCAATTAACAAGCAATGACTGTAAATCTATGGTTTTTTCTTCTTTAAAAAGTTAGCCAATTAATCTCCCTGGTCTGAATTATTTACACTGTGGTGAAAGCGAATTTAATGACCCTGCCAATTCAGGTGAGGTGAGGTGACAGAGTCTGGCATGAGGCTTATCTGCTTTTCAGAGAAGCAGCAATGATTTCACAAGGACCAATCCCACTCTCCCCCAGGACTCCTCCAATCAATGATTTGCACTTAAGTGATGATAGGGTGATTGCTAGACTTGGGTCAATAAATCAAAGGGACACCACTGGCCTATTGGAAATACACCCTCAGGTAGATATTCATTCAGGAGACCCTGTGGATGGTCGGGTTGTTAAATGCAAAATACTGTTCCAGCTCACACTTAAGACACAGGAGCAGACATGATAGCTCGTCTGATTCAAGCAGCTGTTGTGGAAAAGAACTGTGGAGAGTATTTAATGGAGGGGAGTAAAAGTCATGCAAGGTTAAAAATCAGCTCTCCGGTTTCCTGGGGCTTACGTTCTAAGGAAGAAAGCTGTGAGGCTAATCCTGATCAGTTGACAGCGACTGTGGAAAAGAATGATTCAGTGTCATTAGGAATCTTTGAATCATGATGTCTGTGCTTTGCTCTTCCTTTTCAGTACTATTGGGAGTGATTTCTGTGGTTATCTGAGTCATCTGTTTGCTATTTCTTGGAGACACCCCCCCCCCCCGCACTCATCTATTCCTTCTATACTGGTTTTATTGTATAGTAATAGGTTTTATATAAAGGCTGATGGATTCACTTAATTGCTGGTTATATTATTTCCCTTATTTTTTTTAATCTGCAGAGCGTGGCAAGCAGACAGACACCATTATCAGTTATTCCTTTGCCATTCAAGGTCTATTGTTGCAACTACTAGAAAACACTTTAAAAGCAGCATCTGGAATAAACAAGAGAAAAAACCGGTGGTGGCCAGAGGGGAGGGGTGGAGGGATGGGCAAAATAGGTGAAGGGGATTGAGAGGTACAAACTTCTAGTTATAAAATAAATATAATAGGGGACACCTGAGTGGCTTAGTTGGTTAAGTGCCCAACTCTTGATTTTGGCTCAGGTCATGATCCCATGGTTTGTGAGTCTGAGCTCCAAGTTGAAATCCGCATGGACAGTGCAGAGCCTGCTTGGGATTCTCTTTCTCCCTTTCTCTCTGTCCCTCCCCTTCTCTCTGCCTCTCAAAATAAATAAGTAAACTTTAAAATAAATAATTCAGGAAGATGAATAGCACAGCACAGGAAATAGAATCAATGGTATTAAAATAGCTGTGTGGTGACAGATGGTGACTGCGCTTATCATGGTGACATTTCATAATGTATATAAATGTCAAATCACTATGTTGTATGCCTAAAAACTCATATAATATTGTCTGCCAACCATACTTCAATTAAAGATAAGAAAATAAAAAATAAATCAAAGCAGGTTACTATTTGTTTCTAATTGCTATGGTCATTACAGCGTTCAGTAAATAACTTTTTTTTTTTTGGTGCTTCATAAATGCCATTGTAATATGCTAACAGCTTCTTTTTTCTTTTTAACATATGCATTTATTTTCCATCATTTACAATACAGTAGTTACAATGACACTCCAAACAGAAAAGCAAAGTAAAAAATCAAAACCCCAACTTCTATTTCATGTAATTAGACTTATATAGCAATTAGAAGGTTAAGTAACAACTAGTTAATCACCTAATTTCACAGCTATCTGAAGTGGCAATCGTTATATAGCAGCTTATCTATGATACATTCAATATAAATGATACAATTTATTACTTCATCCATTTCCTATATAAAAGGTAGCTACTTTTTTGCATAGACCTCAAGTATATTGTAGTATAGAGGTGGAATTTAAGGAAAGGTATTAATTTTTTGTTCTTTCTGCCCTTCTTTCTTTCCTTCCACCTATCCTTCCTCTCTTTTTTTTCCTCTAATATTTACCTTGTATTATTTGTTTAGGGTGCTAAATGCTGTAGATACAGGGATAGCAAGAAAGTGTTGTGACTTATACTTAGGTTCTGGAAGTCAGCTGAGGACGAAGCCATGACACTTGTGATTCCTTGTTCAGAGTTGAGTGTCTCAAAAGGATGAATACATTAGAGTGTGAAATAGAGGTTGCTAAACAAGTCTGTGGGTAAACAAGAGCCTTTATTAGAGAAATGATATCAGGGCATGGCAGCTCAGTCTGTGCAGTGTCCGACTCTTGGTTTTGGCTCAGGTCATGAGCTCACAGTTCATGATTTTGAACCCCACATTGGGCACCTTGCTGACAGTACGGAGCTTGCTTGGGATGGTCTTTCTCCCTTTCTTTCTCCCCTCCCCTGCTGATTCTCTCTCTCTCTCTCTCTCTCTCTCTCTCTCTCTCTCTCAAAATGAGGAGTTTTATCTTTTAAAAAAGGCAAAATGACATTTAAACTGGGACCTGAAAAATAAATGTGCCATATTTATACGTAATTTGAGCCATGGCGAAAGCTGTTCCCAGATTCTTCTAAGTCTCTTGGCACCTCCATTTCTCCCTTTTGGAAAAAAAAGTCTATACCCTTTATTATCTTATGTGCTTGTTAGAATACTTTAAGACTAAGGGGAGATTCAAGGGTTTGGAAAGGATACCATTAACAATACTTTTGTTTTTGTTTTTATAAACAGCAAATATATATTTAATTCAAACTGAGTGTCTGGAAGTTGCTTATAACAAGATTTCATTGGTTCATAAACTCTGAGGAATCTCTGTGAGAATAAGATCAGAAAACTCACAATGGACCTGCACACAGAAATAATTGACCAGCAAGAGAATAAATTCCAGTAAACACAAGTTAAGTTACCTTTTAGAAAAAAATAATGTCTAATACTATACCATACACGCTCCTTAGAGAAATAAATGGGCTCTGAATTTTTAGGGAGCCTATTTTAGAAAAATCACTGGTGGCACATGGATTTGAGACCTCTCTTCAACTAGGAGCTCCATGGGAAGAAGGTGAAGAATAAGTTCCCGATGACTGGACAGCCCCAGGGACAACGGGAGTGGGAGGCGGAGGGCAAAGGTGGGGGAGCGCTCATCAACACAGAACAATGGTTTCAGATTCAGAGTGTTCTCTAAGGAAGCAATTCCTTGTCCGCTTCCAAATTATGGCTCTGAATGCTCAATTCCTTTTTTCATGATTAATTTCCCTACAAAAGTGGCATTTTAATAAAGGGTTGAAAAATGAAGCTATGTAAGACTAGTTACAGCAATTAGAAGTTGCATCATTTATTAACAATGAAACCCTGCCTGTGTTTCTCTGTATTTCTTTGCTTTTAGAAAAATTTTAAAGCAAAGTGCAGGGCACAAAGGAAAAGACACAGCCTGAAATTTAGAGCAATTGATAAAATGTTAAGACCACATCAGTAAATCTAAAGTTGAAATTTATCTCACTTCTATCCTCTCTAGGCCAGAGCTTTCCAAACTTTCTCAATTCAAGGCTTTCTTTGTATCAAGTAATTTTTTTCATAGCATCTCTAGGACAAAAGTTCTATTTCTTAAATAGTTCCAAAGTGCTTAATAGGTTTGTATATCCTGGCAAATTTGTCACTTTTAAAAAAAACTAGTATGCATAGATTCAAAGAAAAATATATTTTATTTCATTCTTAAATAACCATAACAGCATATCAATGGGATATGTGTGCCCGTTACTCCCCACAAATTTTTCAAGTTGGACTCCATCACCCGCCTCCTCGTTTCTTGTGGCACATTGTTTTTTGTGGGGAACTAGGTTTTTTTTTTTTACCCTCTCATGCACTTAAAAGTGTGTCTGGGACAAAGTGAGTGCTCAAAAAATATTTATTAAATGAATCAGCAGAAACATTGGGTTGGAGAGACCTGAATTTCCATCTGCTTTGCTCTATATCAACTATATACGTTGGGCTTCATCTCTGTGAGTCTCAGTTTTTATTGTTGTAAAACAGCTATAATAAAAATGAAAGACTACCTGGATTCTTTCAATGGTTAAATGACAACTTAACATCTCAGCACAGTGTCTGACACTTGTAGCTGCTTAATGAATGATACTTTTTAATATTACTACTACTGTTCCAGTTGTTTTTCTTTCATAGTTAGAAAGTATTTTAGAATGCACATTCTTAAATGTGACAGTAAATAACTAAAATCAAAATAAAATGGAAACAGAGGATTAGAATTTCAACTAGATGAACGTCTAAGAGTTGCAAGGAACCACCATCACTGGATCACAGGTGGATACCCAAAAACTATTGTCAAAACACCATAGCTGCCATCTGCTGAAACCCATGTGCCTGGGCCCCTATGCTGAAGAAGTGATGGCTTTTCTTCTTCCATTTTCCAAATGCCATGGGCGACCCTCTCATGGAACAGAACATAAACTATAGCCCTACTGGCAAGGAAGCATAAGAAAAGTAGTTTCCAGGCTTCTAGGCTTTGCAGTACTGAGAGATGGTAGAAGGGAGTAGGAATGCCAACAAGAAGCCAACAGCAAAGATGAAGGCAGGGAAGAAAGGATATACCTTGGTATGAAGACCTGAATGTCCAAGAGAGGGACTTGAGGGCAGAGCGGTGGTCATGGACAGAGAGAAGTCTAGGCCTCCAGGAATTTGGGGCCTCACCAGTGACTCCGTCTTCTCTTTAGGAAAAACGCAGGGTTGTGTCATAACACACAGTGCAGTTAGGTGAGAGACTTCCAAGTCATGTCATCTTCCTTGGTCAGCCTTTCCAGGACCCCACACCTCCAAGGCAGCCCGTGGGTGCACGTGGATCTCACTGAGACCCTCATTCTGAAGTCAGAGAATGCTGGTAGAAGGTACCTAGGGCTGGAGCTAGAATGTATTTCGCTTTGAGCATTTATCAAATGGCACTACTACTGCTGATCCCTGGTATATCAATATTATGACAAAGAAGAAGGAAAAACAATCTTTAAATTGCCTCCATCTCATGCATATCTACACACTCTGGTATTGCAAAGTTTCACTGAAATCATAGTTAAATTCCATTTAATAGGCTTAAAAGTCCTCTTAACTTTCACCATACATTTAAAGTTACTTTTCTTTATTTAAGGAAACAGTCAATTGTGACAGTTAGCTTTTGTTCTCAAGAAAATCACACCAAGATTTGTAGATACCTGTTCTCAGAAAGACAAATTTTCCATTGTTGTAGCATATGGAATATATGTTTGCTAAGTTCCTTGGAGAGTCTTAGCTCAAAAATCCTGCCAGCTTATTTTTTAATGTCAGTCTCAAAACCTGGAGCTGCTTATTGAACTCAACTTATTTCCATCTTCAGGGATAATAAAAGGAGCCAGGAAGCAGTTTACTTAGAATTATCCTTAAGATAAACAAGTTGGTCAGTGGGTATACCTCCACAAATATGGGGAGAAAAACCTGTTAGTGCTTTTTGAAGAATTCACCTCCCAGGCAGTAGGCTAAAACCAATGTGATGATATCTGAGAGTCATGTAATTCTTTTAAAAAAATTTTTAATGGTTATTTTTTTAGAGAGAGACAGACAGACAAAGCATAAGTAAGAGAGGCAGAGAGAGAGGGAGACACAGAATCCGAAGCAGGCTCCAGGCTCTGAGCTGTCAGCACAGAGCCCAAAGAGAGGTTCAAAATCACAAACCACAAGATCATGGCATGAACCAAAGTCAGATGTTTAACTGACTGAACCACCCAGGTGCCCTGTGTAATTCTATTTTGAATAGAGAATGAAAAGGCTCAGAATGATTCTTTGAATGGTTTCTAGACTCTTTGATGTCATAAACTTTCTGTCCCACTGCTGATCTCAACAGAACAAAAATTAAGCCTAGTCAAGGCAAGGGATCTACCCGTGGCTTCAGTAATCTCCTAATTAGTCTACTAGGGGTATATGTCCTCTACCCTCAAATCCCAGCTGGGAATGGGTGCCTTACAAAAGCTCTGGTAATGGGGCAGAAAAATGGTTAAGAGAAATTGCACCAGGAGATGGTAAAAACACAAATATTCAAAGATGAGTGTTGCCTAATGGGCTGCAGCTGTTCCATCTCTACTCTTGGTAATGATCTGGGGGTTCAGGACCATGGGGATCATTTATTGGTTATAGTGAACATTCATTTCCAGGTGCTGTTATAAATCTAAAATTCTTGAAACAAGCCTGTGCTAGAAACATTATTATAGTCATCTCACAGTAGAGAAAACTAAAGTGCAGGACAATTTAGTGCTTTGGCCTCACAGGCAGCAAGTGGTCCAGCCGGGATTAACACTTGGGGAGTCTGACTCCAGAGGCCATGCTTGGAACCCCTAGCTTCTCCCAAATTGTTATGGCAGAACGTGCCCACCTACAATGCTAGCAGCAAGCACTGTATAAATCGCTTGCCAATAGCAAATTTCCCAACTGCTATCCTAGGTACTTGGTAGCAGCTGGTGGAAGGCCATGAAAAGATGAACTGTTTAAAAAAAAAAAAGAAAAAAAGATGATTTGCCTCCCCAGAAGCAACTAGAAGACTTCTGAGCAAAGCCATTCATTCCAAAAGACTTGAAATCAGGCTTCACTTCCCACTGCTCAGACCACGCCTACTCTTGGATGCACTCATAAATTGCCCTGGCCTATTTCATCACAAGTAAGATTGGAACATATTCCAGCAGAGGAGTCTGATTCTGCCAGACCCTGTGTGCCCCAGGATAGGCATTTCCTATATACTGCTATTTGGGGCCATCTAATCTGCCCACTGCTGAAGCCAGTAGACCTACGTAGCACCAACACATCAGGTTGTCCACTGGAAAAGGTGCAACATAAGGAGATCATACCTCTCAGTTTGTCTGGACACAATCTTCGTTTACTCCCACTCTTCCAGTGCAATGACAAACAGCACTCACTTTCACTTTCAAGAGTCACCCACCATGGACTGTGAGTAATGCTATGGTCACTCTGGACATCAACTACCTCTTCATGCACACAGCCAGGAAGGAGCCCCATGTTCCTGGCTTCTTTGGGGGCAATGGGATGCCAGAAGCATCCTCTAGAAATCAGGGACTCAGCAGCCCTGTGAACACTCACATCTGAGTGGAAACCTGATGACTTGAAGGAGATCTAGGATTATGTGACCATTTCTCCCTTCCAATTTTCTTTCAGAGTTTCAAGCTAACTATAAACCTTCAGAAAACTTTTTCTATTTATTGATTTTCTCTCATCACATTTGCAAAGCAGTTATTTTAAAAAACTTGCTCTCAAAGCTATAATTTTGCAAAGTAACACATCACTGTTGGTTTCTCTGTTTTCTGAGAATCCTCCATTAGCATAACAGGAAAAGCACACAGCCAGACAACATACTCCCATGAAGAATGGGTTGCCTGAGAAAATTAGGGAAAGGTCTGATTGACGGGTAGGTAATAACATGAACCAGGAGTGTTGCTCATTGGTCACAAGTTCAGGGAGCCATCAGGAGTAGATAGGTGGGCCAGGAGAACCGAGTACAGATGATTCTCCAGGGCACCCATTGCTGTTGGGCCACTCACTTCAACACTCACCTCTTTCAGTCTGGAAATCTTCTGAGAAGGATTGCCAAGTGTGCCTTACTGACATTTCTGCAAAGACATGCAGCTTACGCCATTATCTAATGCTGTCTTTATTTGCAGTTTGGTAGTGATAGCTACACAATAGCCCAGATCAGGAGCAGAAGAATAATAAAGGACTGGCCAGTTCAGGAAGGGCATGATTGTTGGGGAAAGGTTGAAGAGGCCAAATGTAAGCATTGCCTTCTTCCAAAATTTGATTAGGCTGATTGTGCACAACGCCCAAGTCAGCCTATAACTTGTTTCACTCACCTGCACACTAGCCATTCACCTTGATACCCAACCATCACCCTCCTCACCTCCCAGCCCAAGTCACAAGCAAACTGAATCTGTAAGTGCCCGCCACACCCATAAAACCTGGTGACAACTTGGAGAAGCAGCCTTTCACATAGATGTCCAACTTAGATAACTAATCTGCTCTCCCAGACATTCAAAGGGCACATAGTGTCACTGGACAGCTTACATCAAAAAGATGTGGGTTTGTGACTTTGGTAAGTGAGTTGAGGTATCAAAGGTAGAATGCCTTAAAATTATATTTCTGTCAATTTCTAGGACCCTCATATCTGAGACTGATGAGGCCAAGAGCAAGAGGCAACAGTGAATCCCACCAATATATATTATGTAAGTAAGGTATTGGAGGCTCTGAAATGTACACATCCCAGTGTGGAGCCCAGCAACCCTCCAGGCTTTACTCACCTCGGCTTTCCTCACCTCACTTCCACCCTACATTCTGTTACACTCCCTGTGAATTTTCTCCAAAGAAGCTAAAATCCTGGATCAGCATGGTATGGGATGTTCTATGGGGAGGAAACCAAGAACTTGATTTTGGAAAAATCTTTGATATATCAGAGTTGGTACTCAGTACTTTCATTAACTCAGCCAGATTCCATGGGGAGCCTTCCACCGGAAGATTAAATTCTAAATCTGGTGTACTATCATGATTTCTATTTTCATCCGATATTCTCCCCTTTTTTTTGACCCACATTAGAAGCCTTTTTCCATATCCTCACTGGAGAGATTCATGGACTTTCTTCCCTGAGGACCATTACTGAATGATAATTGAGACCCATACATACCCCAATCCTTGTTGTAAAAAACTATTTTGTGTCTATAGCAACTGGAAACAAATGGTTTCTATAAGATTTCTCCCATTCAAAATTTCAATATTAAGGACAACAGGCATAGGCATCACACTACTGTTGTTTTCTCTCTTCTAGAAATCCCTCATTCCACTAGCATTTATGTGAGAAACTCTATTAAACTTCAGCCATTCTTGCCTTGACATCCTCACTGGCTCTGACTTCTCAGGATGGGTAAAAGAATTGAATACATCCATACCACAATACACTGAGTTTTTCTTTTCCAATTCAAAATATGTTTCTCTAGCTCTTCCTCTTCAGAATGGCTCTGCCAGGCTAAACACCTTAAAATAATTTAAATCAAAACTCCTGATAAAACTCAAGCCCTGGGATTCCTTATCTGTCCCCCTACATGCCAGGAACCACCATCCTTTTTAAATATCTGGAGCAGGGGTGCCTGGATGGCTCAGTCGGTAGAGTGTCTGACTTTGGCTCAGGTCATGATCTCATGGTTCGTGGGTTTGAGCCCCGTGTCAGGCTCTGTGCTGATAACTAGCTCAGAGCCTGGAACCTGCTTCAGATTCTGTATCTTCCTCTCTCTCTGACCCTCCCCTGTTCACTCTGTCTCTCTCTCTCTCTCAAAAAATAAATAAAAAATTTTTTAAAATAATAAAAATAAATATCTAGAACAAATTAAATATTAAATTTTAAAAATTAAATATTTTTTAATGTTTATTTATTTTAAGAAAGAGAAAGAGAGAGTGTGTACACGTGCACTCATGGGCAAGGGAGGGGCAGAGAGAGAGGGAGAGAAAGAATCCCAAGCAGGCTCCACACTTGGGGCAGAGCCTGACAGGGGCTCAGTCGCATGACCTTGAGATCATGACTTGAGCTGAAATCAAGTCAGTTGCGTAACTGCACCCCAAAAGTGTAAATATTTTACTCCCATATTCAACAAGGAAATATTTATGTATCATAAGGGATTTCTCAAATAGGTATGCAATTAATGATTCAACAAGTTTTCATTAGCATCATATTTAATTTTGAGTTAGAGCTTTGAGGAAGAAGTAGTGTTCTATTGTGTTTCAAGAAATATGTTGCCTAATTTTTGTTTCAAATAATGAAAACAGGGGAAGAATACCATACAATTTGCATTAGTTTATATGAGTATATAAGAGTATATCACTTTGGAATACAGGAGTACATAGTGGTTCTGAATACAGGGTATTATTCTAAAGTATTTTAGCCATTAGCTCCAGTTGTGACTGCATTGCTTGTACTTAGATTTTGAAGACCAGGTTTGTATTATAAGTATTGATTACTAATAAAACTATATAATTTTGAAAACCCAAATATTCAAGATTCTATCAAGAAAACTGTCTATCCTCGACCCTGCACCTATTAGTAATGAGACGGATGAACGGGAAATGAAGGGAGGGAAATCTGGATTGTTCTATTATCTAATAAATGAGAGCACTGATCGTAGGCTTTTTGAACAGAAAAGGATCTTCCAGATCCCTCTCATCCAAATATAACAGCTAGATATCATATTATGTTTTAACTTTTATGGGAGGAAGATGCAGAGGTAAAAACATTTAGGGAAGAAAAGTCATTTGCTCCCCAAGACTTTGCAAGAGAGACAGACTTCAGGGGGACAGAAGGCTCATCAATTAAAAGCATTACAGATACTTTAAAAAAATAATCTTCAAAATTACCAGTTTATCAAATTTTCAGTAATTTGTTCATGATAGATAAAAGAGCAGTGTTCTCACACTTGTCATATCCAAGAAGATTCTGACAAAATCTCAAGTATCAGCATTATAAAAATCAGGGCTAAGGATGCTTTTGTTAGAAAGTCAGTAACTTATGATAACACCCATGATTCCATTTACTTTGAAACTAAAACTAAACTTAGTGACTGTTTGTGTCAGGGTGTGATGTTGCTTTGGTTTTGTTTGTTTTCCTAGTTGTGGGATGTGATGTAAATTTTACCTATAATGGAGATCTGCTAAGGGGTCAGTTTTGCTTTCACACGGCAACCTACTGATGGAGGTTATAGAAGTCTGAAGACTTCTGAGAAGCTTCATCTGCACTCAGTGTACTGAGAGGTCATATTTGAACATTACTTTCTTCCCTGAGCATGGAAAAAGGGAGTGAAATCCTGTTTTTCTTGCTTTTTTCTCTTGTTTTCGTTTGTCTGCTTTTTGGGGGGTTGGTGGCAGTGAGACTATTTCTGTCAGACACCTTTTATTTTGTAACCTCTGTGCAATCTGAATTTCTGTCTTTTAGATATAAAGGAAATGGGACAGAAGCGACCAGGTAAGTCACACGAACAACACGTAGCATAACTGACTTGACACCAGGTGATCTAATCAAAAGTCCAGAAAATGAATGATGGGGGTCATGAGGGACACTCATCAATATTTATGGGGAAAGATTTTCTTCTATTTCTTTTTTTTAACTTTATGCATTTATTTTGGGAGAGAGAAAGAGAACCAGAGGGAGAGGGGCAGAGGGAGAGGGGGGGACAGAGGATCCAAAGTGTCTCTGAGCTGTCAGCAGAAAGGCCCATGTGAGGCTCAAACTCATGTATCATGAGATTATGACCTGAGCCAAAGTCAGACACTTAATCGCCTGAGCCACCCAGGGGCCCTGCCTTCTATTTCACCAAGCTGAATACATTCCAAGAATTAAAATCACCATGTCGCACACTGGAGCTTATCCATTCCAAGTCATTAGACCTTCTTCACAGTAACGGTTTATTTTTCAACATAAAGAGAATTAATTTTTTAAACTATTAAGGGGAATAATCCTGGTATGCTATATAATCACTGAGTATTCATTGTATGGAAGAGCTCCGTTGGCTTGGCAGAAATCTGTGTGACCCTCTGGCTAAGTGGGGAAAAGTACAATGTGTTAATTATGAGTGTTGTATGTCAGTTATATGGTTCCAGAGGGTGCTGTCTCTGGCCAACTTCTTTTGTAAAGTGTCACATCTTTACTTCCAGAATTTGATGTTTTAGTCTTCGTTGGGTTCATTGATAGCTTAGCCAAGAATATTTTCTAGATTGTTTTAACGTGCACTGGTTTTCATAAAAATTCACTCAAATAATGTGCTCCTGGCATCTTTTCCTCAGGGATGAGTTGCCTTTTCCAGTTTGTGTGTCGCAAACTGAGGGTTTCTTCTTACTCAGCTGAAGTCCCCTCACTTGGCAGTGGGTAGAAAGGGACCAGCAGATATTTTATGATTCTTCCCAAATTGACTGCTGCTGTCATTCACTTCTATTTTAGGTCTAACCACAGATGGCTCATCCCACAGCCAGGAGAGCCCACGATAACAGGTAGTTTGCTGTAGCTTACTCAAAACCGCTGTGGATCCTGAACATCCTCTGCATAAGGTAATTTCCTTTTAAAATATTACTATGAGGTTCAAGACAGTAGAGCCTAACCCCTTTGGCACATGAATATTTAAACATATAGTTAATATTCATCAATTAATAATTAGATTCCCCCCAAAGCCACTCTTAAGAAAAGACGCACTTGGTCTTAAAGGAGATAAGAATCTCTTTGGAAGGATGCTGTGTGAAAACTGAGTGAGAGGAAGACGCAAAAATAGCTTGAAAGCTAGTTTTATTGACTTTACAATGGAATGGAATTCAGTGGAGTTTTTTTTTAAGTTTATTTATTTATTTTGAGAGAGAGAAAGAGAGAGAGAGCATGCATGAGTGAGTGTGAGTGGGGAAGGGGCAGAGAGAGGGAGAGAGAGAATCCCAAGCAGGCTCCATGCTCAGCACAGAGCCCAATGCAGGGCTTGATTTCCTGAACCAGGAGATCATGACCTGAGCCAAAATCAAGAGTTGGTTACTTAACTGACTGAGCCACCCAGGTGCCCCTGGAGTTCTGTTTCTGCAGAGACAGCTACTTAAAGTCCACTGACAGGTGACAGCATTGTTGATGTTGAAGTGAACATCAAGAAGGAATTATGAAATGGACTTAAAGATTGCTATTTTTCCCTTTAAAATGCATAAGAAATCAAGGTAGCATTTTACTGTGTTGCTAATATCAACAGTAAGAAAATGTTTAAAACTAGGAGAAAAAGCTTTGTCACAGCCTTAGAAGACACAGCCTTGTCTCTAGGGATGGAAAGAGTTGTTTGTCCTATGAGTTCCATTTTCATAAACAAATATTTAACATTGATACTTGAACATTTCACCAAAACGTCCTGCATTTTAGTGAACATTGTGAGATCCGAGAAGAATGTATCAGAAAAAAAAAGTCCTCCTTCATCTATTTCCTAATTATAAAAACCACTGAAGTATGCATTGTTCGCTGAGCTTTTCTTATATTATTAAAACACATATATGTTAATTTATGGGGAAAATGGCATTAGAAGAACAAGACTGTAATTCTCAGCCCTTCCCTTACAAAGGACTGAAATGAACAAAGGAATATTAAAATGAGGGAAAGTATCTACTTGTTCAGAATGATCACATTCTATGATAGATACATCAGAAGGTTGAGAGACATGGGGCACCTGGGTGGCTCAGTCAGTTAGTTAAGCGTCTGACTTAGGCTCAGGTCATGATCTTGTGGTCTGTGGGTTTGAGCCCTGCATCAGGCTCTGAGCTGTCTTCACAATCTGTGTCTCCCTCTCTCTCTCTGTCACTTCCCTGCTCATGCTCTCTCTCTGTCTCTCAAAAATAAACAAACGTTAAAAAAATGGGACTTTTAAGTTTAAAAGAGTTAAAAAAAAAAAGGAAAATTATTTCATGTAAGGCAATGCCAAGATTATTCCATAAAATTTAACTCCCATTCTGGAATGGAAATAAAAGAATATTTCCTTAACATAATACAGGCTATTATCATAATTAATAAAGAAATTCTTAAAGCATTTTAACTAAATTTAGGAAAAACAAAAAGATACCACAATTATTAGTAAATATAGTTCTGATAATATTAGCCTAAACAAACAAGAAAATGAAAAGAAAGAAAATAAATTTGGAAAGAAAATGAAATATTATATTTCTTTGCTGATGATCTCATTTCCTACAAAATCCAAAATAAATCACTAAAAGTAAAGAAAACTATTAGAACTGAAGGGATGCTTTTATACATACCTGGTCCAAAAGAATGATTAAAAAAAAAAAAACTCTCTTCCGTATGGTGATACTTACTATTTCCATTCTAGCTTTGTCAAGCAGTCCTGCACTGGGAATTATAGCAAACCCTTAGGTAGGAGTGAGCAATAGTATTAAAAACTCATTGCAATGACAAAAAGAACTAAAAAACAAGAATTTAGGAGCAGGAAGGATATTTACATTTCACATACACCTTTCTATTATTTGAATGTTTACTACGTATAAAGACTGAGAACACGTCCATTCAACTTTGGTTTTCTATTCACAGAAATATATTGAACATAAAAATATTTTATATTATTAGCTAGATGAATTACTTAATTCCCACCATTGTGTTCCACCCTCCATTCATTTCCACTATATTTCTGAATAGAATGATGTTTCAAGATGTTCCACAATTATACTGTGGCTTAACCTACCCCCTAGTGTAGCACCATGATTCCCTAGGAAATGAAAATCATTATTTGAGAAACACAGCTCTAATTTAATTTCAATAGGATGGTTCCCTAACTCAAGTGTATCTTTAAAATATGTAATTGAATCTTTATAAAATTCCAAGTTTAATTGAAATGGACATGGTTCTAGTTGTTTGCATGCTAGTCTTCATTTGAGAGAGGAAATAAAGGTATTTTCGGTCATTGTAGAAGCCAGTTTAGGAAATTTGAACCAGTCTGTTGAACAAAAGAGATAAAGAGTCATTTTATAAATCCAGACAATTATGTCTTTAATTAATATCTGTCAGTATTAGACAGACCACCTTCTAAATGCATAATTTAATTTCACGGACTGATGCCTTCCTTGAAAGTGCAGGCTTGTGTGGTTTGTAATTTGTAATAGTGAACTTCTTTACAGGGCCAAAGACTGAAAGTTTTTAGAAGTTTAACCATTTTATTGTTGTCCTACCATGGTGGTAAAACAATAAAATTACAACGATATTTGGAAGCCGAGGGCTTACAATTCTCTAACCAGAAGGAACTGTTCTCTTGGCTTTAATGTGTCTATATGCTCTAATGACAAGGAGACTATAAATTATATATGTATACATAAGTTTAGTTTTCAATAATGGTAGTCCAATAATATAAAACACTTTTCTAACACTTTGAGGGATAAAACATGATTAAAATAGGCTATGGAAAATATAGATGACAAATACAATTCTAGCCAATAAACTCTATTAAATATTATAAATCACAAGATTTGGAAAGAAAGTTATCTTTTAATGCATATAGAGCATTTACAAAGATCAATCACATATTAGACAGGAGGTATCTGTTCAGTGATTTCTCCAAAACAAGTATAAAACACATAAGGTCAATACAATGAGTAAATACTTATTTGTAACTAAAAAAAATACTCAATTATTTGTATAAAAATACTCTGCTATATAATAACTCTGTTAAATCAAGAGGGCAATCATAAAATTCTTAGAAATAGGATAAGTATAATACTGTATATCAAATACCAATAAAGGCAAAACTCCAATAAAAACAAAAATAAGTGGAAAAAACCAAATCATTAAATACATTGATTATTGACAAGGAAGAAAAATTATGTAGGTATTCAATTAAAGAAAATTTTGAGTAGAAATAAAGCATGAATAAAGATAACATAAAAAAGATAACATAAGGCTGATGAATTAGAGAACAGAATTATTATAGTTGATTTGTTCCCATTCCCTTTCCTAACAAATCATCCTTTTAAATGCTCTATTACATGTCAGCACAAACAGTAAATAAAGGTAGCACCCAGACAAAACCATTCTTTAAAAAATGTTTATTTATTTATTTCGAGAGAGAGAGAGAGAGAGAGAGAGAGAATCCCAAACTGTAACATGAAGGTCAACACAATGCTCAGTCCCTCGACCGTGAGATCATGACCTGAGCTGAAACCAAGAGTCAGATGCTTAACAGACTGAGCCACCCACGGACCCCTATCAAAACACTCTTGAAAAAGTTGAATAAAGAAAACTATTTTGTGATTTAAAAAAGAGACATAACCTCCATCACACATAAACAGAAATAAATTTCATACATATGATGTAGATATAGATATATAGATATAGATACAGTAGAAAATAAAATTTGCATGATTTGAAATGAATGAAACTTTCTTAAGAAAGGAAGAAAATCACAAAGTCTTAAAAGAAAAACAAAAATATGTTATATAAAAATGAAAAGTCTTCCATGGCAAAAGATATGGAACATGACAGTTTAAAAAAAGCTGAAATGCTGGTGGGAGAGGAAGGTCTTTCTGTAACATGTATATACATAAGGACTTAATATTTCTGTTTACCAAACTGCAAATTCATAGTAAAAAGATAAATGTCAAGAAAAAAATGGACGGGGCATCTGGGTGGCTCAGTCGGTTAAGCGTCCAGCTTCAGCTCAGGTCATGATCTCATGGTTCGTGGGTTTGATCCCTGCATCGGGCTCTGTGCTGACAGCTCAGAGCCTGGGGCCTGCTTCAGATTCTGTGTCTCCCTCTCTCTCTGACTCTCCCCTGCTCGCGCTGTCTCTGTCTCTCAAAAATAAAAAATAAAAACATAAAAAAATTTTTAAAAAAGAAAAAAGTAGATATCTGAGCACATGAATTAATGAGGGAAAAAAATGACATAAAATAATCATTTTCAAAAATAATACCTAAATCCAGAGATTTGCATGGATGAATTTATCAAAACTTCAGGGAATAGATATTTCCCCTGGGATTTAAAGAGTTTCAGGAATTAGTAAACAATGAGGTTTTTCCCATTTTTTTCTGTGTGTGTGTGTGTGTGAAAATACACACATTCAGAATAGTACATGACGCCTGAATGATGAATATGTATTCAATGAGCACCTGCGTAGCCACCATTCGGTCACAGAAGGCACATTTCCTCCTCATTCATTTTCCCATCATGCTTCTTTTGCTTTCCCAGCAAGGTAAATATCATTACAAGCAAGGTAATTGATATTACAGGTTTCCTTAATAATTTCCTTGCTTTTCTTTTTGGGTTTAAACTATAGGAGCATCTCCAAATGAGACGGTTTAATTTTTCATATTTCTAAACTATACGAATGTATGTATTCTTTAGTGTCTGGATTCTTTTATTCCATACCAGTTTGTTAAATTCACTGATGTTGTTACATGCTGCTCTAGTGCATTAACTTTTTCTTTAATGTTTATTCATTTTGGGGAGAGAGAGTGCAGGGATGCGCAGGGGCAAGAGGAGGGGCAGAGAGAGAGAGAGAGACAGAGGATTCCACATGGGCTCCGCTCCGACAGAGCCTGATGCAGGGCTGAAACTCATAAACCTGGAGGTCCTGACCTGGGCTGAAGTCTGACGCTTAACCAACTGAATCACCCAGGTGCCTTGTCTAGTGTACTAACTTTTATGGATTGCCCACACTGTATAAATGCCATTGCATAAAAAGTCTTCAAGGCAGTTACCTAGTTTACTATTTATGGATATGAGTTGTTTTGAGTTTTTAATCCATTGCAAACAATGCTGTTAAAAACATTTTTGCATGTTTCCTGACGTACGGGTATATATTTCTGTAGGATGCACTCCCAGGAACAAAATTGCTAAATTGTGAAGTGTGTACGTCATTAAATACTACAAAATGCTAAACCATTTCCCAAAGTTGTTATTCTAATTTGCATTTTACCTAGCAGTGTATGAAAATTCCTATTGCTGTACATCCTCATTTAAAATGTTTAATTTGTTTGACAATCTGTTGACCATGGTTTTAAATTTGATTTACTATTGGAGTTGAATACTTTAATCTATGTTTATTGATCATTTAGATTTACTCTTTTCCGAAGTATTGATTGAACTATTTGGTCCATACTTCTATCGGTATTTCTCCTTAAAGAATATTGATTTGTAAATGTACTGTATACAAGTTTTTACTGGTCATATGTATTGTAAATATTCTCTTCCACTCTTTGGCTTATATCTTTTTAGGGTATCTTCTGATGATTGGAGACAATGAATTTTACTGTAGTTGGACTTAACATTTTCTTTAATATATAAACATTTTTGTCTTGTCTAAGATAACTTTCAGGGTTCCTGGGAGGCTCAGTCAGGTGAGCAGCTGACTTCGGCTCAACTCATGATCTCACAGTCCGTAGGTTCGAGCCCAGTGTCAGGCTCTGTGCTGACACGTCAAAACCTGGAGCCTGCTTCAGACTGTGCGTCTCCCTGTTTCTCTGCTATTTGTGCCCTGTCTCTCAAAAATAAACATTAAAAAATGAAAAAAAAAACAGCTTTATATGGTAACTTTCTACATCTCCAAGTTAGTAAAGATATTATCTGCCATATTATCTTCTATAGTCTTCCAAAGCCTATACTTTGTATTTTCCTTTTGGGTCTACACACACCCATTGATTTTGTGTCTGGCATGATGTCCAGTCCCATTTTTTCCATATAGATATCTATTGCCCCAGCATCATTTACTGAAAGACTCTTGTCTTTGTGAAGTATGCATGAATCTATAGATGCATATATGTATATTATGCATAGATCTATTTCTTTTTCTTTGATTCTGATGTGTCTAGCTCTGCACTAATACCATCTTAATTAGTGTAACATTATAATAAATCTTGAAAATTGATAGGGAAAGTCCTCTTACCCTGTCTAGGCTTTTTTGAAGCTTTACTAACTTACATATAATCTGAGATTTTGATAAGGATAGTAATACATTTATAAATCAATTTGTGAAATGAGACAATTAACTTGCATCAAAACTGTACCTCTTCTCTGAGGATTATTTTATGGAGAAAAAAATTGCTAGTTAATCTTATACTTTAAAGACTCTCCATCAAAAAGGTGTGCCAATTTTCTTCTTGATATATTGCAAGCCTGTGTTTCTTAGACTCATGATCCATAAAACAAACACATGGGATTTTACACAGCTATTCTAACATTGGCACTTTAACATGTTTAAAATTATTTTTATCCAACAAGGCTTTTCATGGAGTTTTCTTGATTGCTGAATTTGGAAGAAACTGTTCATGTGCCAACCTCTGTAGAATAAATTAAGTTGCTTGATGGATGGATGGACGTGTATTTCAATATTACATGAACTTGAGACTTGATGGAAACAGCTATTTTGAAAGCTTAGAAAGCACATTTGAATTGTCATGTAGGAATCTATAACCTTCATTAATATATGTTAACTTTTGTTATAACATGCTCATCACATTTAATTTGGAGACCATAGAGAAATAACAAATCAAACATCACCCAAAATGACTTTAGCAAAATTAACAATTGTGTGTTACCATTATTATGAACTAAATTTCTTTCTTGGTTTTGGTTTTACATACAGCCACATATCTCTGTCTCTGATATGTTTATATCTTAAAGTCATATAAAAACAGTGATTCTGATAACTGGCACAGAAGATGATTTGACAGTTTTAAGAACAGTTTTGTATTCTCGAAGAACAGGAAGTTTCAATTCTGTATAACGTTCTTTAGAGCACGGGAAAAGACGAAAGACATTTCAATTCATTTTCTGAAACTTGAAAACCTCGAGGTCAAAATATGACAATCAGCAGGTGTAAACAGAAGCAAAACTCATTTTGGAAAGGAGAAGAAAAATCTGTAATTGGGGGCTCCTGGGGGCTCAGTTAGTTGAGTGTCCGACTTCAGCTCAGGTCATGATCTCACAGATCCTGGGTTCGAGCCGCCATCGGGCTCTGTGCTGTCAGCTCAGAGCCTGGAGCCTGCTTCCGATTCTGTGTGTCCCTCGCTCTCTGCCCCTCCCCTGCTCATGATCTATCTCTCGAAAATAAGTAAATGTTAAAAAAATTTTTTTAATCTGTAATTGTAATACCAGAAAACATTTAAATGGCACATTGGGAGACCATGCTCAAGGAGAGTTCACCTCAGAGATGTGAGGATGGCTTAAAATTAGGACATTCCTAAATATGTTTTGCAACACCATTGAATCAAATGGGCAAAGAGATTGAAAAGAGAGGGCAGATCTGCTACTCTCGGAGTCTAAACCAGGACTGCAGAATGATCAACAGGAAGCCAGCCTCTTGTCCCAGAGCATAAAGAAAAGGCCAGAAAACTCAGGAGGTTCCACTCTAGGAGGTTGCCCTTGGCCTATCTCCTCACCACTTCCTCTGTAACTGCTGGCCTCCAGAGCTGATAAAATTGACATTTATAAAACAGAACAGAGAAGAAACCCAAGGAGAATATATTTAGATAAATACATATCTAACTTATTTTTTATTTGAGAATGAATAAACAAGAAAATTCAAAACTATACTCTGTGCAGCAATCAAGTGACAGAGAAAAAACATAGTTTTATAATTTCAAAAAATATGAACTCTTATGAAATAAAGGATCAAAAGTGATGTTATACGGTAAAAGTGTGGGATAAAATGAAGACTGAGTTATAAAAGAATATAAATGTTTTAAAAGATTAGATTAGTAACTGTTAATGTAAATAACTTTAAGTTGTAAAAATAATTTAGAATACTGAAGATAAAGGAGAAATGAAGGATTATTTAAATTTCATTTATGAGATGTAATCATTTTTGATATTTGATGTTACAATATTTTTGCTATGTAAGTGTGAAGAAGGTATGACTGTATATATAATGAATATAAAAATACATTTTCATGATTCTCACCTAAATATTCTAATATCCATTTTACATAAAACCACTTAGTGATTCATTTAACAGGTTTTTGAGGGAAAAAAATTTAAGTTATAAAAAAATTTTACTGAGAAAATCACTGAAGACGTTAATATATATCTGTAACATTTTCTTCTTCTGTGTCACAAAGTCTGAATTGAAACCTTCACACTCAGAGACTAAAAATCCTGTGAATCACCTTGGCCACAGAGCATGGTGGAAGCATCCCCAAAAGTATGCAGTTTTTCCAAATTCCTGATCAAGGGGCTTGACATTTTGAGTCCTTTATGATTACTAACTTAATTTAAAGGGAATCAAACAATATTGGAGTTTCAACTCCATTCCCAAATTCATTACAGACTCAGTTTTGATTTTTTTATCATACTTAAGTAACAGTGCCGAATATTAAAAAGCTTTCCTTGCAAGTCTGACGAAAAATTTTAACAAATTATGTTTGGCACCTGAGAGGTATCTTCGACAATCCTTTCTTTCCCCCTAGCTTTACGGAGGTATGACTGACAAATAAAATTGTATATACTTCAGTCTCCAAAGTGTCAATTGGGTATACATATACTGTGTGAAATGATTACCTCAGTCAGGCTAATTAGCACATCCATCACTTCGCTACCTGTTGGTGTGTCATGTGTGCTCATGGGGAAAACACTTAAGATCTACTCAGCAAATTTCAAGGATGCCTTCTGAGGTGACAGTTTCTATTGTCTTTAATTAGAATACTGCGTGTGTGACCGGATGTCTGCTGCATGAGCAATAACTTAATTTCAGTGTTTAATTCGCTGTCAGATTTTGGAAGCTATTTTTAGCAACAATTAAGAATCCGTTTTTAACTTTCAAATACTTGATGCGCTACCAGTAAGCATAACTGAAAAAAAGCAATTAACAATTTCCCTTTGGACATCATGAGGTTACCACATGGGCAGACAGATCGTCACAACAGTGTCTCAGTGCACTCCCTTGCTCGGTGGCCGCCAAAAATGTCTTAATACTAATTGTATGACCCAACATGAAATTGGGAAAAACAGGCATATTTGGATGGAGAACTTTCAGAAATAGCATGTATTTGCACTTTACACTTTTTTACAAAAGTGATATAATAGGGCAAGCTTTAACATTTTAAGGCTGTTCTGTGGGACTGTTTTTCCATACTACTTTCTACTCTTTTCTTTTTTAATAATAGAATAATGCTCATTTTCTATATGGTTCAGTAATTCAATAATATGGTTATGCCATATTAAAAATATTAGTTCGGTCATATTGGTTGCTTATAATTTATGCTACTTTAAATAAGCTGTGAATTGTAGCTAAATCTTTGTGAATATCCTGTGTAAATTCCTAAAGGCAGAGTTTGTGGGTCAAAGGATATGCATATCCTTGTAAAGGCTTTAACTGTTTCAGACCCAAGAACCCTACAGAAATGCCATGTCCTATCCTTCTCCTCTTCCTCCTCTTTTTCCCCCTCCTTCCTCTCCTTCTTCTTCCACTTTCCACCTAACTGCCACACAGCTCCAGCTGTGCCTCCTCTGAGACACCTTCTTTATATTCCCAAAATGGTTAGCCGACTGCTTCCATCCTTCTGCATCAGAGGTTTTTTCTTACTGTGTTTATAATTCCCTCCTTCTGAGCAAGGTCTGGGACCACATGGTGTGCTTACTTCTTTTTTGTGTCTTTATCTGAACTCTGAGCTCCTGCCTGGCAAGGTCCCTGGATTACTATCTTTGTATCTTCAGCACCAAATACAGTAAATTTTCAGTAAATGTTAGTTAAATGAATTCAGGGAGAAATGAATGACTCCTTTTGTTTGTTTGTTTTCAGCTATTATGTCTTTTTTTTTTTTCCTTTTTCTTTTTCTTCTGAAGTTTTTGGAGACTCTAATAGACCTGAGCGTATTGATTTGAAAAAAGAAAGGAAAATAATTATATGGCTTCAAGGCTCTAAACTCGGATGCCCTCAATACTGTAGTAAGATCTCATAGTAACTGAACAACTGCTAATTGTCTCAGTCAGAAAGGAGAAACAAAGATGTTATACACGCTTTAACATTTAGACCTAAGGAAGAAAATGTTTCCCCCAAACAAGCACCCATTTATGAGAAATGTATAGGGGATTGAAACTCACATCCCCACCCCTTCTGACTTACAGGGTGGAATTAGTCATCACACGAATGATTAAAAATAAAAATACAGTAGCTGTGTACCAGAGATAAACACTTTTCTTCCTCATGTGGTTGTGAGAATGCCAGATTGCTGGTCCATTATTTTGGCAGGTGTCTCTTGGAATGAACTGTCGAGAGGCCTGGCATGATTTGACAGGGTTTTGACAGGCCAGCGTCTCGTACGTGCAGTTCCTGAGCAAATTGGCTTCAGAATCTCCCTTAATGGAATTCCAAGTCAGAGTGATTTGAGGTAACCACGTCAGTTTAGATTATTCTCCAACAGCCTCCAAATTCACCATGGGTTCTCTGTCAGTCCTCTGCAGACATGCTGTCCGATTAGCCTCCAGCTTTAAAAAGCAAAGGAAGTGACTTTACTAGATTTGAAAAAGAAATAGGATTTTCATAAGCATGCCTCCTGGGAGCAGATGACTTGAAATCAAATCCAACCTTTTCCAGGTGCCAGCCACTGAACTTAAACTGCACTTAAATGCAGCTCTTCAAGTCCGAGAGTGTTCCTGGGGAAAATGGGTGTGACAATAGTTATCTACCTGTTAGATGTGTTGTGTGGTTTGAAATAAGAAAACCCATGCAAAGTTCCTAGGATGTTGCCTGGTCCCAGTTCAGGTTCTGTACTGTCGACTTTGACTATTCCAAAGGATACTGCCTTCCCTTGTGGCCACTGGGACTCAGATTCTCTGTGGACATTTGAGGAAGTCACTCTCCATGCAAAGCCATCACCGCTGGGACCTAAAACACAAGGTGTCTAACCTCCCAGCAGAGCCCCAAGCCGTCCCGGGAGAATACAGACAACTGTGCATTCAAACTCTCTTCATCTCACCATTCTTGGTTTTACTATACATTTGTAACACTTACAGAGGTACCTCTTTTTATCACCCAAGTAAAATATGTTCATTATAAAAATTTGGAAGACACAAAGAACCTTAACACAACAACAATAATCCTGTGATCCAGATGTAAACACAGATAACATGAGGGTATTTGTCTTTCTGCTTTTATTTTTCATTTAATATTTTCAATATCTTTAAATGTCCTTCTAAAACTCAAACCACACAAGAGTTTGTTTAAACTGTCTTCCATTGTTTGACATTTAAATTCTTCATAATTTGGGGTGCGTGGTGGTGGCTCAGTCAGTTGAGCGTCCAACTTCGGCTCAGGTCATGATCTACCGCTTGTGGGTTTGAGCCCCGCGTAGGGCTCTGTGCTGACAGCTCGGAGCCTGGAGCCTGCTTCAGATTCTGTGTCTCCCCTTCTCCCTGCCTCTCCCATGCTCCTGCTCTGTTTCTCTCTGTTTCTTAGTAATAAATAAATGTTAAAAAAAATTTTAAGTAAATTCTTCATAATTTCAATATGTTATAAATTACCTTCCACTGAATGTGCTTTCATACACATCTCTTATGAAATAAATGGCATTAATGGTTTCTAAGGAAGTGTAAGATTTTCATAAAAACATACAAATTTGTCTCCATATATATTTTTTCTATATATAGTTTTAATGGATTATAGTCTCAACAGTAAAGTATGAGGATGTCACTTTTTTTCTCACTTCCACTAGCATTGGATGTTAACATGTAAACATTTTTTTGTCTCAACATATTAAAAAGGCAAAAAAAACACTATTTGTTGCTTTATTTTGCAGCTTTTAGATCTTTGACTGGTATATATTTCAGTTATGTATTTTTCACATAAAGCATATAATGAGTGCCTATTTTGTGCCAAATCTATGCCAGTATTTTATTTATTCATCCATTTATTTAAAAGCACTTACTGGGGCACCTGGGTGGCTCAGTCGGTTAAGCCTCCGACTTCAGCTCAGGTCATGATCTCAAGTTCATGGGTTCGAGCCCCGCGTCGGGCTCTGTGCTGACAGCTCGGAGCCTGGAGCCTGCTTCCGATTCTGTGTCTCCCTCTCTCTCTGCCCCTGTTCATGCTATGTCTCTCTCTGTCTCAAAAATAAATAAATAAATAAAATAAAATAAAATAAAAAATAAAAGCACTTACTGAGGGATTGCTAAATAACTGCCATTGTATTTTTCCTGTTGTGAGTTCTAACTTTTTACTACAAAGTTTTTTATTAAGACATTTGCTTTTTTCCCCAATGCTTTGTAAAAATTCCTAATGTAGAACACCAGCTTTTAGTCCATCATATCACAGCCTGCCATGATTTTTCCAGTTTCATGCGCCTTTGAGTAATATTTACTTACAGGGGTGCTCGGGTAGCTCAGTCAGCCTCTGACACTTGATTTCAGCTCTGGCCATGATTTCTTAGTTCATGACTTTGAGCCCCACATTGGGCTTGACATTCCCTCTCTCTCCCTCTCTCTCTGTTTCTTCACTACTTGTGCTCTCCCTCACTCACTCTCAAAATAAATAAACTTAAAAAAATTTTAATAATATTTACTTATAAATCAGCATTTTCATTTTACAAAGGAAATACAGGTTTTCATGAAGTTAGCATAATAAATTGACTGAAGATAATCTGGTATTTCCTTGAAACAAAGCCATTAGCAGTGGGGAGTATTTAGCCCCCACATACTCATAAGCTGAGTTTTTTAAATAAAATAGTTACTATAATTTTTCTGAGAATAAATGTAGGAATTGGCCTTGTTTCTTTAATTTTACTGAGCCCATTGTAAGTTTTTGTGATTCTGTGAATTTTATCTTTGTATCAGAAAATCTGTCTCCTAATACATCTTAGATCATTTTATTGTTTTCCTTTTGTTATTGTTTCTTCTTCCACAATTCCTAATGTTAGATATCTTGCTGCTCCCTAGTGCTATCTTTTTGCTGATTAGTTCTTCCTCCTTGGTCTATTTTGCTATATTTTGGGAAATGTCTCAAATATAAATTCCACATCACTTTTGACTTTTGGTGTAGCTTTTTCTTTATTGTCTATTTCATGTACCCATTCCATTATTAAGTTAGTGATTAATTTCTCTCCCTTCTGAACCTCAAACTCTTCTTTATTCCATTGCCATTGCTATGAATTCTTTTTCAGTGTTCTTTGAGTTAATAACACATATTTAGTTTTATAATTTTATTAATTGCACAGAGATCAATCTATTCACTTTAGGTGTGAGGTTGTTTTTGTTTTGTTGTTTGTTTACTGTAGAACTTTTCCAGAAAACATTTATGCGAAGTGCAGCTTTCTCCTTCGTTTTCTATTACAGCAATTTTGAGAGGCAATAAACCACATTCTAGATATACTTCTTTCACTCATTCTTGCGCAAGGAGAAGTCTGTCCAGGCTTTGTATTTATGAGAAAACTATGCTGTGAGATTCTCCTCAGCCACGTTTACGCTCCTCCTAGATTTTCCCGGATCTTATGTGTGAGAATTTACTACTATGAGGTAAATTAACCACATGAAGGATCAAGCACCCCAGGGAGGCTGAGGGTATGTGTAGTTGGGTCAATAACAGAACTTAGTTATTTTAGATTTTCTGCTCTGATTGTGAGGAAGCTGTAGTCCAAGAAAGGGTTTTCACCATGTGTTTTCCACAGTCCAATCACAGCTAGAGGGACAAGTTGGGGCTAAGTTTGCCCTCCTTCCTACCACTAATTGTGTCAGGCTGGACTTCAGATGCCTATGTGCATTTTCTTGACATGGCAATTCTTGCCATGGGAGAGCAAATAGAGATGCCTTGGGAGCAGTGAAAGAACGCTTCAGGAAAAGTGTTCCAAGGATGCCTGGGGCTCAGTCAGTTAAGCTCCTACTCTTGATTCCGGCTCAGGTCATGATCTCACAGTTGGTGACTTTGAGCTCCCATCCAGCTCTGTGCTGACAGCATGGAGCCTGCTTGGGATTCTCTCTCTTCCATTCTCTCTCTGTCCCTCCTCTCTGCTCTCTCAAAATAAATAAACTAAAAAAAATAGTATTCCAGTGGCTCAAGTGACTCATGAATCCTCCTGCTTTTTAGCCTGCTGCTAATTAGAGAACGTTAACATGATTTGTTGGATTTCCTTCTCATACATCTGTGTCGCTACCCATCATGCATTCTCAAATCATTATATCATCCTTATATTTAAGAGAAAATTGATTTGGGAACAGTGAAAACATTGTTCCAGGATTTCCTTTAGAAATGGATATGTATTTCTTTGCAATGACATGGACCACAAAACTAAATCATGAAGCATCAGGCTGTGAGCAGAAATGCTTTATTTGAGCCAAGGAGAGAATTTATGCCAAACATTGTGGTAGATTCTAAATATAAAACCTTCAACATGGTAGCTCTCTTTTCTCATTGTGCTTAAGAGTCTAGGGGGAAATATAACTACTAAGTGAAGTCTATGTGGAAAATGAGAGGGCAGAGGAACTTTCCAGTGTAAAGGGAGTAAAGAAGAGGGACATGTGACTCAAATTTGTGATGGCAGAAGCAATTTCATAGAGAAATTCAGTCCTGATGAGTTGAGGGCAGTGAAACTGAGTGAAGTAAGAATGTGGGGAAGAGTATGTGTGGGCCCGCAGGCTTGAAAGATCTTCCCTTGAGGTTGTCAGACTCTTCTTTACAATAATCCTTTCTTAATCACGGAAAAGTTGGATATGCAGAGACCACAGTCTGGGATGTTTGGGCCATTCCATCTCAAAAGATATACACTGAACTCAAGTTTCATTATTACATCTTTCACTTTTAGAATTTCAGTTAGATTCTTTTTAATATGGTTCAATTCTCTGCTAAAATTCTAAACTGTGCCATGTAATTTCTTAGAGATATTAATCAAAGCTATTTAAAAATCAATCAGGATCTTCAGTGGATATATTCCTATGGTCTTTTGTTTTCTCATTGTTTGGGTCAATTATTCTCTTCTCCTGGCATGCTACACAGTTTTTCAGTAAATGCTGGACTTTATGCATTAAAAATTATGGAGATAACTTAAAGTTGTACATGCTAACATCTTTGCCTATTGAGAATTTATTTTGTTTCAGGCAGGGTTTTGGCTAGATAATCTTGTCTGAGATTGAACTGAATCAAAATTAGTTTCATTCTTGGTAAGGGCAAGTCTATTTCTAGTTTAACTGCACTCCTACATAGCTTTTTATTTACCCAAATGAAAGTCTATACTGTCTTCCTTGGCCCCTTCTATTTGGCCTTCCCAAAACTCCAGTTTTTCCTCCCCTGTTCTGTGAGACTTCCCAAAGCTCTGTTCAGCATCTCAGTGTCCTGATTTATAAATTGGCAGATACTATAAAAGGAAAAACATATAAATATCCCAGTCCTGGCAGCGCAGGGGCCCTGCCAGTGGTTTACCCTCCTTGGGCAAGAGGACCAATCACCACCTCTACCCTCCTTCACATCTACCTTGCTCTTCCAAAGGCAATCACCCTACATCAGAAAAACAAAACAGGAGAGGGTCTGTTCTAGTCTCTCGGGGCCTTTATTATATTCCCTTATGACATCTTTCCTCTCCATTCTTTACAGATCCTTAATAGTTCATTCATATATGTGTGCCTTTGAAAACGGATGTCACTAGAGTGACACTGATCTGGCCAGGAGGGTTGGGCCGAGTCTTTGGGGACAGCCTCCAGACCCCTGGGGGTGTGTGTTGGTTTAAGTAAGGCAGGTTCTCAGAACATCCAAATCCTCAGGTACTAGAACCAGAACCAGGTACCACAAAGAATTATGGGATTGGTTTGTCTTGCTCTGCCATTAATCATTCACAATTTGAGGTAGGAAGATATTTTAGATGATAAGAAATTCATTTTAACATTTTGAGACAAGGACTCCTTTCAAAATCTGAGGACATTTATGACTCTTTTAATAAGTATAATATTCAAAATTTTATTCTACATACCAAATAAAAGAACTCCTCATCAAAGATTTAAGAAGGGCATGATTCCAAGGACAACAGTGTGGCAGACATTGAGTTGCCACCTTCTAACTTGATGTGTGACAATTTGCTCACGTGGACCCAAGAGAGACCCCAAGAGGCAGCATGGTCTTATAGGCCACGCACCGGCTTAGATGTCCAATAGACAAGGATTCAGTTTCTAGAAGAGTAACGGATGAGTTGAGTAACTTATCTGAATCCTTTTTTTATAAATGAGAAAACAAGACTCAGAGAATTTAAATAATCTTGTCAAAGTTTGCAAAGAGTAAATTACGAATCCCTATCCGATGGGCTTCAAATCCATATTCTTTCCCATTTGTTATACTAACCAGAAAAATAGGAAAGCTAAAAATGACATTTTCTTATTAGTTCTAAAGGCATAAATCTGCCATTTCCAAGTTTATAACTGAGATGGAGGAGTCCGAGGCCAGACAGAGTAAGCATTTAGAAGACTATCTGATATCTAAGGAAAGGAAGTCTTACACTGTGGAGTAAGAGACTCCAGGAGGGGATTTAGAGCAAGTGATTCTTAACCAAGCAGAGGAGAGAATACTAGGGTTACGTTGAGTAGTGCTTAACCAAGGGCGCCTGCATGGCTCAGTCAGTTGAACGTCTGACTTAGGCTCAGTCATGATCTCACAGCTCGTGAGTTTGAGCCCTGCGTCAGGCTTTGTGCTGACAGCTCAGATCCTGCCCTGCTTGGGATTCTGCTCTCCCTCTCTCTCTGCCCCTCCCCTGCTCATACTCTGTCTCTCTGTCAAAAATAAATAAACATCAACAAATTTTTTTAAAAAGCAGTGCTTAAAGTTTTTAAACTTCTATTTCTTTAACTTCTGTCTGGTAATACAAATGACTACATTTTATACTCAATGTTGATGTTTATCTGTTTCAGTCAGAGAGTCTGCTTTAAAAAAAAATAGTTGATCTTAAAATGATGTAATAAAAATAGAAAAACAAGTAACTATATTTCTTATAAATAAAATATTACTTCCAGTACGACTGAAGGAAAATGGGCTTCTCTATTTCTGAAGCATAATTGTTGGATTTATTACAACTGAGTTCAGTCCCAACTCTCTCAGTTATTAGTTGGATGACCTTGGGCATGTGGCTGAACTGTACTTCAACTCCCTCAACTATAAAATAGAGATAATAATATTTCCCTCACATAATATTTATTTTAAAATTAGGTGAAATAATGCAAAAGGGTGATTGATGAATTGGAGCATGAACAGGATGCTATAAGTCTATGTGCATAGAGGTCGAATCAGAATGTCACCTTGAAGTCAATTTTCTGTGCTTCGTAAAACAGCTCTCCCATCACCTCCTGACATGCAGAGCTCTCAGTAGGTGTGCTAATTTGCCTTTGGAGCCCAGGGGCCTCCTGGAAGGGAAGAAACTAAGACACTATGATTCAGAATTAGGGAAGTGTGTCAGCATAGGCCAGGAGGCTGCTGACTGATACTCCGTGGCAGGTAAGGGTAACGGAGACCCTGGACTAAAGTGACATTGGCATCAAGAGAGAAAGGCTGCAGACTCACTCTGGCACTAAATCTGAGGGCTGGGGGGAACTGGAAGGAGAGAGAAAAGGGAAACCCACTCAATCCAGCTTTCCTGGGCCAGACTCACCCTGTGAGGAAGTGGCTGCATAAGTGACTTTAGCTTTCACGCCAGAGACCAGCCATCGTGGCAGAGGCTTTCTCTGCTGAGGAAGGGACTGTGCTGTGACAGAGCTCTTGCCTACCATGGGCACTAGTCCTTGTGAAGGCGAGAGACAGGCTCACTTCCTAGTTGATGGCTTTGAGAACGACCTTAACCCTAGGGACAGTGCTTCCTCCTGGTAGGTAAAATGCTGCCGCACAGACAGAATCATAACTACAGACAACTCATTTTCAACATAGACAAAATTTCCCCTCAGAGACCCCAGGAGATCATTTGTTGATGTGTAACTTTCAAGAGAACCCAGGTAACCTCAAGCACAGCAATAACTGCTGCAGAAACATCTACTGAAACAACACTCTGGGGGCGCCTGGGTGGCTCAGTCGGTCAAGTGTCCGACCTCGGTTCAGGTCATGATCTCACAGTCTGTGGGTTCGAGCCATGTGTCGGGCTCTGTGCTGACAGCTCAGAGCTGGAGCTGCTTCAGATTCTGTGTCTCCCTCTCTCTCTGCTCCTCTCCTGCTCACTCCCTGTCTCTGTCTCCCTGTCAAAATAAAGACATTTAAAAAAGTTAAAAAAAAAAAAAAAGAAATCAACACTCTGTGCTGTGCTGTGCTTTTATTTCTTTCTTAATCTTGCAGACGACCACCAGTTCTGCACCACCAGTCCCATTTTATACATAAGAACACTGAGACTCAGCAAGGTTAAAAAATGTGCCCCGCTGTTACATGACAGATCCCAGATTGAAAACCATCTCGGCCCCCCATTCCAAGCCTCGCACTTCACCCTAACACTTTGCTGCCTTGAAACCACTTCTTGACACCGTCTTTGCCTTTCTAACAAGTCAACACATGGGCTTGCGACTATCTTATGAAAGATTTCTGCTGTAGGAAATTTTTTGCAAACGGCCACAAACGGAACTCCCATCCCTAGGAGTTTGAGCTTCAAATTACATTCCAGGTTCCCAAAGTCTATTAGGTTTAAAAACAGCCTGGGCTTCTTCTCTCATCAGGGCTGCGGATAGCATACATTACCTCAATACGCTAACACATTTGCAAATGCAATCAGCCAGGCAGTGAGTCACTGGAGCCGCACACCCGGGCAGCTATGAGGACGAAAAATACCTTTGCTTTTAAAATGACCAGTAGATCTCTGATGACTTGCTGTCAAAGAAGCATCATTACATTCGTGGACTTCTGTAAAAAGACCTCAGCCCTCCAAATTTGTGAAACTAAACTTGCAGTCTCCAGTGATAATACAAATACGGTACAATGATGATGATTAGTTTAGATTTATTTGGCTGCCTAAGATATACCCAATTTATAAATTTTTCCTCACGCTAAAGAGCAAAACGCGATGAATCTTAAACATTATTTGTATTCAGCTTGGTTTAACCCAGTCTCTTCGAGCCTAGCCACCCTCTTTTCAACAAATGCACATGCTAATAAGCACAGACAAACTGTCTGAGCCTTTGTAACAACTCCTGGGAGCTGCTTCATTTCTAGCAAATATGAGTTTTGCAACATCAAATGAAGAGATTCTGTCTCAGTGGACTATACTGTGAAAAGTGGAGAGATATATACCATTTTATTTTAAGTACCAGACTACACGTTTTACTTCACTTGAATTTTACTTAACCTCCTAGAAGGCGAGGCCTTTTGAATTCTTAGTTAAGAAGACTATTAGAGACTTGTGCAGACACTGAAAAGAAAGGTATTTGCTATTTAAGATGCTATAGTATAAAAAAATGCAACATTTAAAGTGTGGCATTTGGGGAGGCAACGTTAGAATAGGAAGTAAGAATGAGTAGAATATATGTAATTATCTGTAATCACCTGTATTAAGAAAAGGAATGTTTGAGGAAGCTGGGAAGGCTGGCCTAGTGAACTTCACATTAGGTACCAGGCTACCTTCTATTTATATGTGAATTGTTGCATCATAGATATGTTTGAAGACAATAATTTAACATTTCTTTAATGTTTATTTATTTTTGAGAGAGAGATAGAGTGTGTGAGTGAGGGAGGGCAGAGAGAGAGGGAGACACAGAATCTGAAGCAGGCTCCAGGCTCTGAGCTGTCAGCACAGAGTCCCACGTGGGGTTCAAACCCATGAACCATGAGATCATGACCTAAGCCAATGTCAGATGCTTAACCAACTGAGCCAACTCAGATGCCCCTTGAATACATTAGTTTTTGTAATTTTTTTAAGGTTTGTCTATTTTTGAGAGAGAACAAAAACAGGGGAGGGGCAGAGAGAGAGGGAGACACAGAATCCAAAGCAGGCTCCAGGCTCGGAGCTATCAGCACAAAGCCTGATGTGGGGCTCAAACTCATGAACCGTGAGATCATGACCTGAGCTGAAGATGGCCACCAAACTAACTGAGCCACCCAGGTGCCCCTCAAATACAGTAATTTTTAACACAGCAGTCATTCTGGCTCCACTGGACTCAAAAAAGCAAACCCCAGGATAACACTGTGGTGAGTTTGAAAAAAACAAAGTAGGTTCTTTGAGATGAAAACTTCTTTGGGTATAAACATCTATGAATAAACTGGAAACATAAGCAAGTCTAAAAGATCAGTGAATAGAACAAGGGGGTTGGGTATTAAAGATTTTTGAGATAGCCTCTCTGTAATGGTCCCTGGGAAATGAGCATTCTTGTTTTATTGAGATATAAATCATTATATTTTATGTGGAAGGAGAAAAGTATTGTAATGAGAGCTACTTATCATTGACGGGAACATCTGTAATTCTGTGGCCTCCTTGTAAATGATTATTACTATTAAACATGTTTTCTAGCGTAGCCGAAAAAGAAAGAAGGGTTTTGTGAGAAACTTGGCCAGCACTCCCCTGTATGGGTTAATGGAGTCCTTCACTCCGGGACAGAATTTTCTGAGGAAAAGTCGCTGGACCAGGCCTTTTCGTGTAAATGTAAAGCTCACAGAGATGCGCTGACCTTCAGAAAGGATGTGGTCGGACCTTTTCTCTCTACTTTACTGGATGAGCAAGGCTTTGAAAAGTGAGTACATCTGCATAGGGACCAAAAAGAAAACACACACACACACACACACACACACACACACACACACACTGAGATAAAGATTGGGATCACTTCTCTTAGATTTATTATCACACTTTTGGATGATTGGTGCATTAGCAAATGGTCAAAAGTGGGGCAGGAGGATCTGTTGGGAGCCTCTAGTAAGAGTTTAAGTAAAAGATGATGGCGCTTTGAGCTACGCTTTTACTAGTGGATATAGGTGTAAGGAAGCAGGTCTGAAACTGACTCCATGAGACAATGGAAGGGCACACATTGCCCAAGGCAGAAGGGACCACCCTTGTAGCACCCAATCAGGAAAGGCCAGCTAACATCTTTAACATTTCTAAGGGCAGGCCTAAAGATGGAGGCTAAGACTAGTCGTGCCCTCCGTGAGGGTCCTGGGCCCACTCTGTGATTGGTCAATACTCTAAATGTTGTGATTGGGTCCCACCAAAAGTAACAAATACTCTAAGCAATGTGAATGGTTAAACCTGCTGTCAATAATATTGTATAATAATAATTGGATCACTGTACCTATGTCACAATTTCCTGGAACTCCCCCTTCCCAAACTCATAAAAGCCCTATCCTGTCCTTGTTCGGGGCTCACTCCACGTGGATCCAGTGTGTTGGTGGAGTCTGTGAGCCGGTGCTTATATAAGCCCGTAATAAAGCCCTTTGCTTTTGCACGCGTGATCTGGCCTCCCTGGCGGTCTCTGGTTTTGGGGGGCAATATAAAAGTCTGGGTACAACATAGGAGACCCGATAGGTTTGGGATAGATTTTGTTCCAACAACCAAAGAGGACTTACTAATATAATCGAATGAATGTCAAAATGCGTGGAAAAAAAGAAGGTAGTGAGGAGATTTTTAAGAGAAAGCTGATGATGAAAGTTGAGTTTTGACGAGGTTAAATGTGAGATAGTAACTATTCATCTTAGTAGACATTTCTCATATTATCTGCTTAGGCTTCTGAAGACTCTTCTCACACTTTCATGGTCTTATGGCTAAAAATGTCACGTTCCACACAATGACCGTGTCACCTGGCTAAGTGTGAAGGGCCTCTGCAACAATTTGCTGAGGCACTGGATCACACTTCGGGGACAACAACTGATCATAAGTATATGAACTAAGAGCTGGAACCATGGGGCTCACGTCTGGGGCTCTGATGGGGTGCTGGCAAGGGTGTGGACATCACCACAGCAGGGGACATGCACGTCACTGCAGACAGGAGTAATTTCTGTCTAATTAATTTAAACAGAATGTTTAAATGGTGCTCTGCTGAGTGGGCTGCGAGAAGCAGGGAGGATTGCAGACCAGTTCCTGGGGGCCATGTACCCCCTGCCTCGCCAGGCCACACCCGCCATTCCTACACAGCAGTCCCCGAGCATGTGAGACCGATGGGTTCTGAGGGAAGCAGCCAGCCTAGTAGGCAGAGCTCTTGTAGCAGTCCTGGATCCCACAGAGAAACTCACTCTGGCATCCGGGCTCCCATTCAGCTGCTGGAACTCATGATGCCAGGTGGCCAAGGAGGTTGCCTCCTTTAAGCGACTTAGAGCTAGAGAGGCACAACTTCCGTTAGTGTAGAAGTTGGTGCTCTTCCTAATGACTGAGGTAAGCAGGTGTGGGGAGAGGGCATCTTAGTCTCTTGGTGTATGGTGGTTTTTTATATTTTAAAAATAAAACTTCATATAAAATTAAACAAAACTAATTTAACTATTTAAACTAGTTTAAACAGAATGTTTAAAATGAGGCAGCCCCCAATTCTCAGATGATTCTTGGTGGGATTGAGAATGTAGGTTGATATAGTCTTAAGAATGATACACTAAGTATCCTGGAAATCAGGGCAGAGGGCAACGATTTAGCAAATAATTGTAAAATAGGAAGCAATATTATTTAGCAAGTAATAGTAAATATAGCTATTAGTTTAAAATAATTGTAAATCATAAATGTCCTAATATTTGTTTCCCAAGTTGATGACTCAGATTAAACTAGTTTTACCCAATTGGAAGCTTCAAAAGAAAAACTTTGAAAAGCATGTGGTTACTTAAGTCAAAATGTAAATGCACTGATATTTTATCTGCTTCTGTCGTGTCTTGAAGATAGTCTTTGTTCAAAAACAACTCACTTGTTTTACTACTATATTCTTAGTACATAAATACTGTGAAAGTACTCAATGTATGTGTGTTTATGCGTGTGTATGTGTGTGTGTGTGTGTGTGTGTGTCCAATATCTAATGGTTCAATATCTAATGGTATTTTTAAGTGACCTAATTTCTTGCCATTCTGGGAAGTTGAAGTCCCTCATGTTTTCATTCTTAGATGAAATATGAATATATCTCCAAGATAGGGTAGGGACCAAGTCACTGCATTCCCCAGATGGGGAAAATATCTCATCTTACTTGGGAAGGCACGTACCTGTCTGAGTTGAAATATATTTAGAATTCCATTATAGACTATGCATGCAATCCCTGTGTTTGTATTATTATTAGTCTGAGTCATATGAAAATGCTATATTCTGGGGTCAAGAAATGGTTGAATAGCATAAATTCAGACTTAACCAAGTACTTTCTAGTTACGGTTTTGCTTTCATACTTCATTCATCTCTAATACAGGTCCTGAGACACTTGATACCCTTGTGTACCTAAATATATGAAATACAAAAGGACTATAATAAGTAAAAGACTCAACCTCAAAAGCAGATGACAAATTTAATTCTCACCCATAAGTGGAAAAATGTACAGTTTTTTTGGAGAAGTGTTGGGTAGAATGTGGGAAAATCTTCTGTCTGTTTTTTTTTTTTTTAATTTGTCCCTGATCTTAATTCTCCCACAATGGACATAGATAATCTTCTTTAATACAGATGAAGTTATTTTTGAGATTACTTTAAGTGATACTGGTATTGAGTCTTTACAATGTGACAAATATTTGGATCTGTCCATTAAGTTTTGATTTAAGAGTTCACAGCATAAACGGTATCAGTGAAGTATTAGACAGGATCACGCAATTCTAGAACATGCCTGTGTACCTTCTCTCTCTGCTGCTCTCCCATTCCTCAACTCCATCATGTTCTCTCTAATTTTACTGCTTTCTTTTTACCTTTTCATTTTTCTTTCCTTAGAGTTCTTGGATAATCACATGGCTAAAGCTTGATAGAAAGTCTGTAAACTCTATGGGAGGTTGAATTTTTCCAAAAGAAGAAAAAGAAAAAAATTTATAATCTTTTCTGCTTTTCTTCTTCTAATCATGACACAGTAAACATATGAACGTTCTCCTTTCTGTGAAGGACACAACTACAGATCTGGAGTGTGAATCTGGCCAAGCAGTCTGGTCTCAGATTTTCGGTTCACCTTCTCTCTTACCAAGTTTATCACCTTCCCTGACTCAGTGCAGGTAGCATTTGACCCAAGAGGGGCGGGAACAGCTGATGTTTCCACAGTGCCGTTAGTTGCCCCAGCCACGTTTCTGTGGATTACTGTGGCACCACCACAGAACTCCCACACTCATGTCTGGACGTTGGTTTTTCATGAGTTACCAGAAACATGAAAGCTCCTGCCTTCTGGGAATAGAATGTTCTGTTAATAGGGCTCAGGCTTTAGCATATTCCAGACTTTTAATAAAAGCCTTAGTCTAAACCTATCTATCTGTTCAAGTTCTCTCCCAGTTAAAACACCCTTTAACTTTGAAATCTTTACTCAGAAGACTCATAGATCATGTCCAAAAGAGAGTATGCATATTCCTTTTTGGGTGATGTTAACCCTTCCTTACATAACAAGGAGCAAAAATGTCAACACTGAATGGAGTTGTGATACTTAGTACTTGTCACACAGTGGCTCCTCCATAAATATTGTTTTAAAAATTAGTGACACAAAACCATTACCTTCACACACGATGTACAAGATACAACTGTCTCTGCCCAGGAACTGCCCCCTGCCCGAGGAAATTTCTACATAACACAACAGGTTTAAAGCTTGGGCTCAAGGAGTGATGTGAGATTGAATCTGGGCTCTGCTAGTCACCAACAATAGGACCTTAGTTGTCTACCTTCTCTAAGACTCAATGCCCACATATTTACAATAGACACCTGAGTGATTTTTAGGGTTAAATGAGATAATGTATGAAACCCAGCATAGAAATAGTTTTATAGCACACCATCAATAAAGTATAATAATTGCTGCTGTCTCCACCTAACTAAATCTTATAAAACTTTCTAGTGGTGTATCAAACACCTACGAGTTATATAATCAATTAAATCAGGCAGAATACAAAATAACCTGGGAAAATTTTTTCTCATCATTATAACTGTGTGCGTGATACAATGCCACCCTTTCCTTTCGTCTGCAGACTCATGGTACAGAGTCAATAGATTTTTCTAAACTGTAGTAAGACTACTAATGGGTGAGAGTGGATGAAATAAGTCCATTTAAATTCTATGTAATCATATGCAAATTAGTTATTTGAGCCTGGTAGCTGTGTTGAAGCTTCATCCTACTGAATAATATTATGAAACATGATTTGTAATCATCCTTTGGCCTCTGTTATATGAGGTGGTCATGACTGTAATTAAAGTTAATCACTAGTTATACTGCAGAGCAGGAAACAGTGTGATGGAGAGGGACAGTGAAGGCAGTGCCAGGGTTTAATCACTGGATGCTGAGGTGTCTGTATCAGCAGATGAGAAATTTGGCTTAGAAGAAAGTGAAAATTAAGGGACTACATAAGTCAGATCCTAGAGGTTGAAATTTATAATGCATCCTGTTTATTTGCATAAGTGGAGACTTTAAGCTGAAAAGTATGTCACAACTGATGTAAAGTGGCATTTTCTCAGAATAGAGGAAATGCAAAAAAGATTTATGCAAAAATAAATACTGATCAAAGTATCTTGTACTAGAGGAAAACTGATCACATCTAAGTATCTACAAAATAATGAAATGATTAACAAATTCAGTTATAGGCACATCTTGGAAATTAGTCAGCCACAGAGTGATCTTTACAGCCACTCAGATATTATGAGAAAGTACTTGTGTTTAAATATTAGGGGAAAATGATAATTTTATAGATGCTATGATTATAACTCTGTAAATAAACAGTACATATCCAGAAATAAAAATAAATAGGTTAATATATTACTTATTTTCTTTCACTTAGGACCAAGAATATTTTCCTTTTAATTATTTATATTTATATGTATATATTTTTAAAAATTTATTTATTTATCTTGAGAGAGACAGAAGACAGCACAAGTTGGGGAGAGGCAGAGAGAAAGGGAGACAGATAATCCCAAGCAGGCTCTGCATTATCAGTGCAGAGACTGATGTGGGATTCGAACTCACAAAACCATGAGATCATGACCTGAGCCGAAACTGAGTGAGACACTTAATCTACTAAGCCTACAATATAAGTGCCCCTATATTGCATATTTTTCATAAGCACATGCTACTTGATTTATTCTTTATAGCTGATAATTCCAAATGGATCTTCTGTACTCTATCTGATGCAGCGGGAAATGTCTTGCCCTGTGGAATTCAATTAAATACTTCTTTCTATCGCATCAACTAAAGCTCCTTTGGTGTGAAAAAAATAAGGCAACACAGAAAATACTCCATTTACAAAGAAAGATTAACTCAGGCCATGTGGCTCACACAAACATCCTATGAATCATATCAAATTATTTATACTAAATGTTTAATTCTTTAAAAAAGTAGATTCTTGAGTTCTTAAAAAAACATAATAGGAATTCATTCTAAATGGATTCAGAGCAAATGTTGTATTTTATCTATAACTGAAATAGAATACTATAAAATAAAATAATATTACTATGTGACAATCTATAAAAATAACTGTTGAATCTTACTTGGACTTAGATGATAATTTGGAATCTATTTTCTGTTTTTGAGAATTGTTATAACTCCATCAGTTAATTATGTCTATGGTCCAGGTGATCTAAGGGAAGATTCAGCAGATGAATCTGATTAGTCTTAAGTAAACTAGTCGAGGCTTCAGTCTGACAAGTTACATATTAAAAATTAAGTGAATTTGATGTGGTATGAGAAGCTGGAACATGCTTCCCTTAAGTTAGGGATGTGGGGGAGGGGCATTTAACGATTAAGAGTTAAGCTGTGGTACTGTTCCATAAGGGCAAAGCAAAATCTAAAACACTTCCGGATGAGTCCTTGCAGGAAGTCAAAAGCTAACATGACACGTAAAAGGCAGCACTCTACTCATGGTTCAGAAACGGAATGTTATGAGTAAGAGGTCACGTTAAACTAAAGAAGACTGAAGAGAAAGCACCAAAAATTAACGATCTCAGTCTTTGGGGCTGATCTGTCTTCAGTCTACTATTACAGGGTAGTTCAAGGGGAAGATGTGTTCCTTAGAGGTCACTCCTCCGGACTTCACTGGATGGATGGAATCCCTGCTAGTTAGTCCACCAGACTTTTGAGAGTCGTATAATGAAAGCTGCTTGTACTTACATAAATATTTTTTCTGTTTTTTTTTTTAATTTTATGTTTGAGAGACAGAGAGAGACAGCATGAGCAGGGGAGAGTCAGAGAGAGAGGGAGACACAGAATTTGAAACAGATTCCAGGCTCTAAGCTAGCTGTCAGCACAGAGCCTGACGCGGGGCTTGAACCCATGAACCATGAGATGATGACCTGAGCCAAGGCCGGATGCTTAACTGACTGAGCCACCCAGGCGCCCCTGCTTGTACTTACATAGCCAGTGACTCCCAATCTGGCTTCTGCCACTTACAATATATGACCTTAGACATGTCATATAAATTACCTCAGCGTGTTTTCCGTCTGTAAAATAGTTACAGGATTGTCTTTTATTGACTACTGTAATAACCAAATTAAATGCCACATGAAAAAGAGAATGACACCTGGCTACTAGATAGACATCTGTATTAGTTTTCCATTGTTTTATGAAAATCAGGCGGCTTAAGATAATACTCATTTATCAGCACACAGTTCTACAGACCAGAAGTCCAGGTGGACCTCGCTGGGTTCTCTGCTTAGGGTCTCACAAGCCTAAACTCAAAGGGTCCGGTGGAGCTCTGAGTCCTCTTTTGTGCTCATTCCTGTTAGTTATAAAATGCAGTTCCTGTGGTTGTCTCACTCACCTTTGGCTGGACGTCCCTCTCAGCTCCTAGAAATCCTTGTACGAGGCCCCCTCTTCAGTACGTTGGTCCTGACTTTCCTTCCTAGATCAGCCAGAAAAAATGTGCTATTAAACAGCTTGTGTGATTAGTAGAGGCCTGCCCTGATAATCTACTTTTTGATTAACTCAACGTCAGCTGATTCGTAACTTTAATTATCTTTGCAAAATCCCTTTGCCATGTACGGTAACATAATAACAATTGTGATTTCACATCATATTCGCAGTCCCAGGGAGTAAATTGAGAAATCTTAGGGGAATAGTTTAGAATTCTGCCTACTACACCCTCAATAAATGTTTGTTTGTCTTCCCCTGCTATTTTCAAGAGGAGCAGAGCCTTGTGCTGACTTTCCATCTTAATATTCATGAAAATATTCACTTTCCACAGAGTCCCTGCAAGATCTGAGAAATGTAGAGCTGGCATTCAAAAAACCCAGGCTGCAGGATCATCTGATGGATCTGCTAGTTCAATAAGGGATATTCACAGAGTGATACCAGAAATTGTGAAAAATTCACAAAATGCCTGTGTACAGTCACTTCAGTCAAATCCACTAGTAGGTGCTCACTCCTGAGCTGAGAGCTAATGATTGTACACAAGTGGTCTACATGAGCAAAATATAAAATACAAGAAAGATCAGTTAAGACAACAAAGATTCTCCCTACAGAATGCACCCCTGTTATTTCTACTCATAGATGAAATTCATGCTCAAGTAACAAGTGCTTTGGGATTGGTTAAAGTATCGATGAAAGTGTCAGAAATAAAACCTCATGGAATTAGGAATGGTGGATATGGACCCCACTTCCCCACTAAATCAGGAGATCAAATGAAAGTGCTCTCAAGTAACTATGAGAAGTTAACAAAGTGGATAAGACTCTTCCATGTGTGACCAAAGAGCCTTGAATGTGCGAGATCAGAACCCCTGGAGGCCATATTTCCCACCACACAGAGGAGCCTGAAAAACTGGTGCTTTACATGGACTTTCTCTATGAAAGCTGTTCATCTTCATGATAACCTTTGAGATTTTATAAATCATAAAACAAGTTTCAATAGATTAAATAGTGATCCAGGGCCTCACAGTCTGCAACATGGCAGGGTAAACTCTCAAACCCATATTTTACTCAAAGAATATTATTTCACTTCCTCTATTGGTTACTTGAGAATGAGGACCTCTCTTGAATGAAATGTTGTTTCCCTACATGTTTATTTACTGAACACATATAAACAAATGCACCGTGTATATGTGCATATAGGTCTTCCCTAAGCCTAGGGGTTGAAAAATGCTTAAACAGATAGTCTATTTACCTAATAGACTAGAATCGAGAATCCTATAATCTCAGAATCATGACATGATTGACAGGAAAGTTAATCAACCTTACCTCAACATAATTGGTTACATTTTCATCTCTTGACTTCAGACTGATTACCATTCAGCCAGGGGCCCTCCAAGTTTGCTCAGCTTTCAGCTTTCACTTGCAAATCCAAGTACTATGAATAACTTGAATATCAGTTGTGAGGGCTTCATTTTTCATATCTTGGTATCAGTTAAGGATTAGAGTTGAGTGAATATCTCCAGCTATGAAGTTACCAGAGCTAAATAAAAGGAAACCAGAGAATAACATTTGAGAAAACCATGATAAAAGAAGACTTACTTACTCTATTTTTTTATTCAAGTATAATTAACATATGGTGTTATATTAGTTTCAGGTTATAATATAAGGATTCAACAATTCTATATATTTCTCAGTGCTCATCAAGCATACTCTTAACCTCCATCTACTTCACCCATCCCCACTCACTTCCCCTCTAGCACCACCAGTCTGTTCTCTGTCTTTAAGTTCCCTGTGTTTTTTTGAATAGTTTATTGTCAAATTGGTTTCCATACAACACCCAGTGCTCTTCCCCACAAGTGCCCTCCTCCATCACCACCACCTCTTTTCCCCCCTCCCCCTCCCACCCTCAGTTCGTTTTCAGTATTCAATAGCCTCTCAAGTTCTGAGTCCCTCTCTCTCCCCAGCTCTCCCTCTTCCCCTCCCCCTGGTCCTCCATTAGGTTTCTCCTGTTCTCCTGTTAGACCTATGAGTGCAAACATATAGTTTCTGTCCTTCTCTGCCTGACTTATTTCGCTTAGCATGACACCCTCGAGGTCCATCCACTTTCCTACAAATGGCCAGATTTCATTCTTTCTCATTGCCATGTAATACTGCATTGTATATATATACCACATCTTCTTGATCCATTCATCAGGTGATGGACATTTAGGCTCTTTCCATGTTTTGGCTATTGCTGACAGTGCTGCTATGAACATTGTATTTTATTTGTCCTTTTTTTCTTTGTTCACTTGTTTTATTTCTTAAATTCTACATATGAATGAAACTGTATGGTATTTTATCGTTCTGTGATTGACTTATCTCATTTAGCATTATATATACCCTCTAGGTCCATCCATGTTGTTGCAGATGTGTATAGAGTTGTTTGTACTGTTCCTTTTCTATCTTTTTAATGTCGTTTGTAGTGATGTATTCTGTATTACTTCTCATATTGATAATTTGTATTTCTTTTTCCTGTCAGTTTTACTAGACATTTGTCAATATAATTGAAATTTTCAAAACAAAGCACTTTTCTATTCATTGATTTTCCTTTTTTTTTCTGTGTCCAATATTATTGATCTTCCCCTCTTTTTTATCTCCTTCCTTCTCCTTGTTTTAGGATTATTTTGCTCTTTTTCTCTTAATTTCTTTTTTTCATTTTTTTTTAACATTTATTCATTTTTGAGAGAGAAAGAAAGAGACAGAGTGTGAGCAGGGAAGGGACAGAGAGAGAGGGAGACACAGAATCCAAAGCAGGCTCCAGGCTCTGAATTGTCAGCACAGAACCTGATGCAGGGCTCAAACTCACAAACTGTGAGATCATGACCTGAGCTGAAGTCAGACGCTTAACCAGCTGAGCCACCCAGGCGCCCCTCTTTTTCTCAATTTTTTTATGGAAGCTTAGACTACTGACTTGAGATTTTTCTTATTTTCTAATATAAGAATTTAATGCTATATGTTTCACTCTAAGAATTTCTTTAGCTGCATCCCACAAATTTTGATATGTTGTATTTTCATTTTTGTTCAGTTTAAAATACTTTCTAATTTCCCCTGAAACTGGCTGTTTATCTCACTCTTTTTTTAAATGTTTATTTATTTTTGAGAGAGAGAGACAGAGACAGAGTACGAGCAAGGAGGGGCAGAGAAAGAGGGAGACAGAATCTGAAGCAGACTCCCACTTCAGAGCCCCACACAGGGTTCTGACTCAGAAGCCATGAGATCATAACCTGAGCCAGAATCAGAGGCTTAACTGACTGAGCCACCCAGATGCCCCTACCTCACTCTGTTAGACTCAGTTGACAACTGATTTTCTATATACTAGTTTCATCTGTTTCTGAAAGAGGAATATTGAGATATCAAGCTATAATTTTTTAAAAATATAAACAGTCTTTTTAATTGACATGTCTCCATCTCTCTTGCTGCTCTCTATGTGATCTATCTTCTTGTACAGAGTGGCTCAGTTAGCCCTCAGTTCTTCAGAAGGAATTGCTTTACTAATACACTTGCTGTGTCCATAGAGGAGGTGAGGTCAGGGTCTCCCTACACCTCCATCTTGGACCAGAATTCCTCAAACTATAATTTAAAATTTATTTCTCGTTTTATTTTTGTCAGTTTCTACTTCATGCAGTTGGAATACTTCTTGCTACATGTGTAGACATTTAGAGTTGTTTTTTGTCTTGGCAAACTAATCATTTTATCTTTTTTAATGTAATTTTACTTTAATGTAATTTTACTCTTTTTTCCTCATTTTCTTTGCTTTGAAATCTACCTTTTTTCTGAGATTACTATATCTTTACCTTTTTTTTCACTAGTGGTCGCATGATATAATTTTTCCACCTTTTTACTTTTAGTATTCTTATGCATTATATTTGAAATGATTTCTTAGGAATAGCACATAATTGACTCATGCTTTATTTTTAATCATTGGTGACAATCTCTTAATTGATAAGCTTAGACATTTTTCATGTAATATAATCACTGATATATTTTTTTTCATTTGACTATTTGTTATCAGATTGTCTCTTGTTTTAAAATCATCTATTTGTCCTTGATGTTTTTAGATTATTTGAAGATTTCTAGTATTCTTTTTTCTTTTTCATCTTTGTATTTCAGTTGATTTTTAGCAATTTTTCTAAAATATTACAATCTATTTACTTACCTTTTTACAATCAATTTAAAATTAATATTTTACTGCTTCAAATGAAATGTAGAAATATACCTCAACATAGGTGCCTGAATTTCTTCCCTTTATTTAGTCATGTGTATTACAATTCATATACATTAAATAGCCCACCAAGCAATGCTTTAATTTATTCTTTCAACCACTATGTAGATTTCAAAGAACTTAAGAGTAAAACCTAGGGGCACTGGGTCACTCAGTTAGTTTGGTGTCCATCTTCAGCTCAGGTCATGATCTCATGGCTCTTGAGTCGGATCCCCACATCAGGCTCTGTGCTGACAGCTCAGAGCCTGGAGCCTGCTTTGGATTCCGTGACTCCCTTTCCCTCCACCCCTTCCCTGCTTGCGCTGTCTCTCTCCTTCTCTCTCAAAAATAAACATTTAAAAATTTTTTTCAAAAGAAAAAAATATATTTAGCCATATATTTACTAATTCTGTTGTTCTGCATTTCTGAAGTTCAGTTTTCCTCTGATATGATTTCCTTCTTTGTCAACAACTTCCTTTTGGATTTGTTTTAGAGCAGGTGTGTCAATGATGAAGTCTCTTAGTCTTGCTTTATCTAAACATGTGTTTATTTCACGTCATTCCTAAAAAAACATTTTCCCTGGATCCAACATTCTGGGCTGGCAGTTCTTTTCTTCAAGCTCTTAAAACTGTTGTCTTACTACAACAGTTTTCTGTCTTTCTGGGCCCCTTGGTTTCTGATAAGAAATCCACTGTCATTCAAATCATTGATTCTCTATACATAATATGCTGTTTTCCTTTGACTGATTTTGTGAATGGGGGTTATGTGGTAAAATGTGGTTTTCTGCACTTTGATTATAATATGTCTGAGCACAAACGTCTTAGAGTTTATTTTACTAGGGTTTTTAGTGAGTTTTATAAACCTGTAAGTTTATGTAATATGCAAAATTTTCAGATATGACTTCTTTAAATATTTTTTCTAAGCTGCCTCCTTGTTCTCTCCTTCTGGATTCTGATAGCATGAAAATTAGACCTCTCAGCATTTTATATAATTCTATGAGGAGAAGTGCTGTTCCCCCCCCCCAATATTTTTTCTCTGTTATTCAAATTGGGTAGGTTCTGTTGATCTAGGTTAAAGTTCCCTGATTTTTCCTTTAGTGATCTCCGTTCTGCTGTTGAGTCCATTAGGGATATTTTAAATGGTGGTTCTTGTGTTTTTCAGTTCGAAAATTTCCATTTTGTTCTGATTTGTATCTTTTATTTCCCTATTGAGATGGCCTAGCTTTCCATATGTTTCCAAAATGCAGGCTCTTCTTAGCTGTTGGAACATGGTCATTATGACTGTTTGAAAAGTCTTTGTCATAATTCCAATATTTGGGTCATCATGGGATTGGTGTTCATTGCTTGTCCTTTCCCTTGTGAGTTGTTGAGATTTTCTTCATTCTTCATATGTCCAGCAAGTTTGCATTATATCTCGTATATTTTGAATATCACATTATTAGATTCTTACATATTGTTTATGGAAACATGGAAAATGTTAATATTTTCATAGGTTTTAGCAGGCAATTAATTAAATTAAATTCAGACCACAAGTTCTAACTTGTATCTTGTGGTCTGTGGTTCCAGTGTCTGTTAATTCTCTACAGTCTTTGCAGGGTTATTCAGATCTGTCCTGATTGCCCAAGTCTCAGGCATGTGCAGTGTTCTGCTTTGCATTTCTGTTATCAAAATTTTGGTATTTGTTTATTGTCAGATCTATGCAGCTTGAGAATGAGTGCTTTCCTCAATATCTCTGACACTCTTCCTTTCCCCTGGATCCCTCTTCTAGGTCTGATGGCGAAAAACATAGGGCTTTAGTTTCCTTTTTTGACATGCACTTCCACAGCCAAATATGCATCCAGAACCAAGCAGTGGGAAGATAGAAACAAAAATGCAGTAGGTGTCTTTTCAGTAAGTGGGGTTGGGCAACTGGATGTTCAAATGTGAGGGAATGAAGTAGGAGCCCTACCTCACACTGTTTAATTACCGGGTAATTAGGGAGGACGATGGCTAGTTCATTGGGTGAACTTTTAAATATAAATATGTGAAAATCTTTTAAACCCTGCAGTCTTCTTTCAAGCATGGCAGTGGAATGGTAATAAAGTATGCTAATCTTCTGGGAGCTGGGTGGATGAGAGAAACTGAGGACCCCACTCAGCAAGGATATTCTTCAGTGAGGAATTCCACAATGCAGTATGCAATGTGACCCTACAAACTTTCACATATTCCCTCTATTTTTTGGATGTGGGCCTTTCTTCCTACATTTTTGATGTTGGTTGTCCAGACTTGTCTAGGTCAATATCCCCAGAGAGTAAATATTTGATCCCCTGCCAAGAACTGGGTATGAATGAAGAACAGTAATGACATGGCTTTCAGAAGCAAGAGAGAGAGGATCAGAGAGGTTCTAATTCCTTATGTTATTTTCAATCAATGCCCTTGTGTAAAACTTGCCCACTGGAGAAGCTGGTGCTTCCAAGCCCTTGAAACAATGCCCAGGGATGAGTATTCTTACTCATCATTAGTATTCTTGTCTGAAGTGGTATAAGTTGGGTTCTCCCTGTCTTGATAAATCAGTCATATCTTTTCATGTTCTCCCTAAATGAAAGTCTTTTAAACTACTGTATTATTTTCTTCTATATTTATCCAAATGGTCTTAAAACCTTGTTTTCATTCTGTTGCTATCAGTTAGTGTGCTCTTAGGAGGGAAGTCTATGTTTAACCAGAAGTTTAATATATTGTTTTATTTAAATAAATAAATAACTTAGAACTGATAAAAAAAAAACCCCAAATGCCTTTATCCTTAGTATTAAACTTTATCTTTCCAAGCTAGATAAGACAAATGAAAGAAAAATGATAAAACCACCCTCCTCCAATTCTCTGAGGAGGACCAAGGAATGAATCAATGAGAGATAAGTCCCTACATCTGATGCATTATTTTGGGTGAGATGGTCCTGTGAGGAAGTGGCTCTGTTCTAATTGAAAAATTATGTGAGAATGAATCCATGAAAGAAATGAATTATGGTTATAGATAAGATCGCTAAAATGTGCATATCCTTTCTTTTTGAAGGGTATCTTAGTACTCAACTTGACCCATTGGAGTTTCCTTGTATAAAAGCCTTGGCAGCGACCCAGCACAAGTAATTTATGGTCTGAGAGTAGTAATTTATATCACATTTATCATCGTCTACCTCATTCCAAGAGAAGAATGCTCTGACCATCAGAGAATTCTGGTTTAGTACCAGGGAGCAGGGCTGATGTTTAATACTCTTGTAGCCACTTGTGTAAGTGAATTAGGTAAGGTTGAAACAGAGCATCATTAATGCATTTGGCTGTTTTAGAAACCATCTGCAACATACCACCTGAAGCAATGCAAACACTATGAGGGATCTTGATGGTAACCCCTGGTTGCCTTAAGCATCTCTGTTCTGCTATTCCATTAACATGTAAATAGAGTTGTTGTGTGACCTGTGTGTGGTGCTTTGAACAAAACATTTCACTTTCAGTCACTAAAATGGAACTCCTTGAAAGCTATTCTCCAAGATTGATAACAATGAAGGTCATGGGTTTCAGCAAGAGAATTAGGAAGTACACTGGTGACTGTCTCAGGTCTGCAGAACATTTACCTCTGAGATAAAACCTTGGTTTTTATTTTCAAGGATATCCTAGAGTAGGCAAAGGTAATGAAATTATTCTCAGAGGAAGTACACAGTGATAGAACAATGGGAACACTTAAAAGGTGCCCTTAACCATTTTCATATAAAGGGAAGGCTGAAAAGGCTCTGTTCATTCATTTATGTTGTCATTATAAAATGCCTTAGAAACCAAGGTTCATGAATGTAAATTGCTGGGGAAGCAATTGACATAATTAATGGAGGAGAAAATGCTCTTTAAAAAATGTTTCTACAATCAGAGCTTGGATATAGCGTTCTTTGAAATGCGTGAATATTGGTTTTCAAATTTGACTTGGAGATATTTTTTCTCTCTTGTGCATTCATTGGGCATAAATGAGTATTAGACTCTGTACCCACCTTGTTATTTTAGAATAGTACTGTGTGTATGACATCAGTGGTGCCTGAGCATTTATGAATTTTGATTATCACATTTGTATGCACATTATATTCCAGACATTGCTTAATACTGTTAAGATAAATTCCTAGGCAAAAGTGACACAATTTGAAACATGATGGCAAACTTACAGAGTTGTCAATTTATTTTATTTTCCAAGTGTCTATACCCTTTCTCTAATTTTATAATTAGATAAACAACCACAGAAAAGTATCTCCAATTCTTAATGTCACTTCTGTAGAGGTCTGATGCCATTTTATGGCAATGATTATAAAACACAATCTGTTCACACTGAGAATTTATTTTATCCTAAATAATAGTGACAGATAAAATGTTCAAAAAGTAATATTTCCAGCTGAGATTCAAACTATAATTGAAGCTAAACTGGCTTTGTAATATGTCTATCAATTTTATATTTAAAAATTATAGATGGAAAATGTCATTAATGATAGCACCTACTTTATATAGGATTGCCACAACATTTTAATGAGTTAGTCCATACAAAATGCTGAATACACACTCAATAAATTATACTCATTAGATTATTAACAATATAATTTACAGTTAGCCTGACAGTTACATTTAAGTTGAATATGGTTTTATACTCTACCTCTGAATCATTTTGGCACTTATTCAAGTTTCCTACACTTAAATTAAGCTTTTAATCTTCACTTAAAAGTCTGAGATTACATCTTTTATCCCAGTAAATACTTCTTCCATCTTTACAAATGTGGTGAATGTCTTATCAATCCCAAACAGTCTGTGTAACTACAATATGGTAGCTGAACCCCATAAATAAAACTCAAAACTTACAGAAAATCACTAAACACACAACTATATCACAAGAGTAGACACATTATTTCAAGAAAAACAGTGTTTTATACTATAATTTTGCCTTAGCATTTTCTTTTCACATTTTCTACTAACTAAACATTAAATCCAAGGCAAATTCTGTTCATGTGAAATTATCACACAGAAAGTTTATGATAAATATCAACAAAAACTAATTCAAAGATTTGTTAGATGCATTATCCCCTGCCCCAAACCCACAGATAACAAAAGTAGAAAGATTCTATTAAGGAGCAAGATTTCTATCTCCTCAAAGGTCCTTCTTGCTGGATTAAACCAAATTGATATGAGACACATTAACAGTAGAATATCAGATTTAATTTTATATTTATGGGAAATACACATAGAAATGGCAGTTCCAGACATTCAGTCAAAATGAGGAATATATATCATTGTGAACCATGGAGAAGGGGGAAGGGGTCTGGTACTTCAGAGGAAAGGAATGTAGTTCGCAGGGCAATAAGCAGAAGAGCAGATGCTTGGTAATTACATGTTTGCCCTGCCAGACAGATGGGTCACTCAGATAAAATTCATCTCAGCTAATAACCCTTATTCTGGGAAATATCCCCAATTTAGATTCTCTCATGTAGTTAAGGGAGGGGCAAAAGTTTCCCTTGAGGCCATAAGGTCTAGAATGCCTTCGGCTCAGAATGATCTTCATGCCAGTGGGGCCCATGCTAAGGCAGTCTGCCCTCAGTCCCTACAGTTCGTGTTTCTCCAACTTAGTTCTTACACATGTTGTAAGTAATGAGATTAGTAGAGAATAAATCCCTAAAACGAAGATCGGATTGAATTTAGGATACAATAAAACAAGGGCATCAAAATCTCCATTATTTCAGATTCTCTTAACCATTAGGCCATTTCTCATTGGCTTTCTCATTTCTGTGGGAAACATCAAAGGCTCTGTTGAGAATTTTATCTGGGAATATTATATTAAACCTGAAACACAACAGAATTTTTTTCAACTGTCTTAATTTACCTACACCAGTCCATGGTTCTTTACAGGTAGCTTAAACCCATGTGACCTTGGTTATAAGGAGTTTTGATTTGGGGCTGCCAATGAGAGGCAATATGGCTGACACAATAACAGGGGTCAACAGGGATTTGCAAATTTCAGAACTCTTCTTTCAAGTTGTTATAGGTCTAGGGGTTTCTTTGCAGAATGGGGTCCATTAAGTACCAAGCAGGACACAGATAAAGCTTGAGACATGAGGTCCATTCTCTAAGAAGAAGGTTCTGGCAGGTTCAGTGGGTTTTCAATACCTGGCCCACATCAAATTCAAGTCCCTAACAGAGAATTAAGTACAAATCAGGAATAGAGGGAGACCCCGTATTTATATAGACTAAGAATGCATGAAAGATCGTATGTACACACAAGGAATCCCCAAGGACTCATAAATCCCCAAGGATTCATGCCAGATACACAAGATTTAGACTAAGATCAATAAACCTAATTCTGGGTATTGTCAATACACCTTACACCATTTTGTTTTAATTTTTTATGTTTATTTATCTTTGGTGGGGGCTGGAGGGGCACAAAAAAAGGGAGACTGAGGATCCAAGGTGGGCTCCAGGCTGACAGCAGCAAATCTGATGTGGGGCTGAAACTCACCAACCATGAGATCATGTCCTGAGCTGAAGTCAAAAGACATGGCATCCTTCTCAACATCAATTTTTACCACCACACCAAACAAGATCCAGATCTCTACTTATTACCACATCCAAACTCAATCGATTCCTCAGCAAATTCAGGCCATATCTATTGGTGAAGGATCTCTGATGTCTCCAACTAATCAAAGAAAGATGTTGACAGTAATAGGCTCTTAGAAGCAAAGCCTGACAAAATCTGAATCTTTGGTAAGACACCCTACTGGACAATTCTGAGTTTGAGTCCATGGCTTTAAATCCAGGGTAAACATATCACAAATTTTTTACTCCCCCACCTCTTCTGAAGTGAAGAATTTCAATTAATCAACTTCCTTAAAATGACTTCTCATTATCTTATGCTGGGATATTGAACTTCAGGAACATGACCTGGTTTCCCACACTTCTGACACCAGCCTCACTGACTGCAGGGACTTGGTGACTAGTCCGTTCTTTAAGGTCAGTAATCTTCTACTGCACTCTCAGAGCTTTGATAAAGGAGTTCTAATTAGTAAATTACAAAATTAAAAAAAAATACAGCTGCTTAAGTTTAGGATTGCTCTAGTGTAAGTCGACCAAATTGTCCCTTAATTCAACTCCTCTCTCTTTATGGAATCCAGTCCCATCTTTTTTTTTTTTTTTAAGTGAGTGATGTTGCCAAATGCTTAGCATTCACAATATCTTGCCACCCAACATATTTTTCCCAGTTTCTCTGTTTCTCTGATAATCAATACAGTATAGTTTCAGCAACTGTAAAGATTCGGAAATTATGTATTGCCACCTGAGTTCTCAAATCACCTGACCTTTGTATGAGTAAATCTCAGTTTCCTGATTTTGGACTGCATCCTGCTAACAGCCTTTTTTCCTAGGACTTCCTTCTATATTCCTGGGCCTGGCTTCCAAGGTTAGCCTGAGTTGAACAAATATAACCTATACTCCCTACTTTTATAGAAGCCAACTCTTTGAGCAGGGGCAGATTTACCTTGAGGCTAATTGAGCTAAACCTTCAGGACTTCTCACTTACATAGTCCTCAGGGCTGAGAGTTGTCGGGTGTTCCACATGAAGAAGGAACACTCATGTACAATTAGGCAACACTACTATGGGAGGGTTTCTGGTCACATATCCAAAACGATCTAAGAAGACCTGAATCTCTAAGGACATGGTTGTTTCTTGTGATTCCTTTTCTTATCTCAAAAACATTCATGTTTGTACCTAATTTTGTGTTCTTTTTCTTGAGGAGTACTCCCTACCAAATAGCTTAAGCTTCAGGCTTCACAAAACCTGGATTCACACCTGCTTTTGGCACTACCTATTATTTCTGCAGCCTGCCATGTTCCTGCCTGCTAATAGGGGGTTGAGTGGCAGGACAATGCTTCCCTGTGTGTTACTCAGTTGGCACCCGGGGATACATTAGCTGTGCAAGAACTCACACTACTTGTCTACATTTGACCTCAGATAGGTTCTGTCTGGGACATCCCGCAGCATCTCCTAATCCTTAATTGGCTCAATAGTGACTTACATTTCCTGGTCGCTCACCCTTTTCTCTTTTGAATCTTGTCTGAGCTTCCTGGTTTGTTTAACTTTTTATTTCTTTCCCACAGAACATTCTGATGAGAAATGTTACAAGGGAACCTTGGTGACTCTCTTAATCACAAAACAATTAATTAGAATTCTTAGGACATTCCCCCTAGAAGCCCGTCTATACAATAAGCTACTTAGTCCTCCAGCCTCAACAATTTCTACATCTCGGGAACACAATCTACTTAAACATGCAGAGGCAGTCTCTCTCCTCTATGCTCTAATTCATCTTAAGAACTGAATTCTCTGATTGAATTCTTACATAGAAAGACAAAGGCTGTCAAATTAGGTTAAAAAACAGTATCGAGCAATATGCTGTTCACAAGAAACTTGCCTCAGACTGAGTGATAGAGAACAGTTGAAATTAATGGGATAACCCAAAAAATAGCAGGCAAAGGGTCCCTGGGAGGCTCAGTTGGTTAAGCATCAACTCTTGATATCATCTCACATTGTGAACTGTGGTCATGGGACCGAGCCCAGCATAGGCTGTTTGGGATTTTCAGTCTGTGTCTCTCTCTGCCCTTCCCCTGCTTGCTCTCTCTCTCTGTCTCTTTCTCTCAAAAATAAATAAGCTTAAAAAAAGGATTAGTTAAAAAAAAGAGATACTAGACAAATGCAAACATAAGAAAAGGTAATAATGGCAATATATCATCGGAAAAGCTTAGATATAAAATTTAAATAGTAAAGAGAAATGTTTTAAAATTATAAATGGCATAATTCATGTAAATGTTATCAATCATAACCCAGTATGTACTAACTAGTAGCAAAGAGGTTTGTGTGTATATCTTTATATGAAAAATGCATTAGAAATGTAAAGAGATAGTGATAAAAATCAAATTATAGTGTGAAGTTAATAAAATTATTTCATTTGAGGGTCCAAGGTCAAAATCAGGCAAGGAAAATGAGAAACTACATAACAGCAATAAAATATAATATGTGTGTATATGTCTATACATAAATATGAACATATATTATCCATTTTTCTTATATCTATTTATGAATATATATCATGCATTTGGTTCAAAATAAAGCTTTGTATTTTTTAATTTAATTATACTGTTATCTTTTAACGTTTTGTTTCCTTGAGAGAGAGAGAGAGAAAAACAGCATGAGCAGGGGAGGGACAGGGAGATGCAGAATATGAAGCAGGTTCCAGGATCTGAGCTTTCAGCACAGAGCCCAATGCTGGGCTCAAACCCACAAATCGTGAGATCATGACCTGAGCCAAAGTGAGACGTTTAACCAACTGAGACACCCAAGTGCCCTCCTTTTTTTTTAATAAAAAAATGCTTTATATTTCAAAAAAGATTTTATTGATCATATTCCCTGGTAAAAATTGAACCAAATAAAAAGCACATTACAAATATATTACCAAAAATATTAACACCTTTCAATATCCATGAATCAAGAGGAAATTACAAAATAGTAACATATATAGCAAAAGCTATATTCAGAGGAAATGTATAGCTTTATTATTTTTTAAGGACATTTTTAAATTTTTAAAAATTTTTACTTATTTATTTCTTAAGAGAGAGAGAGAGAAGAGGTAGAAAGAGAGAGAGCAAGCCAGGGAGGGTCAGAGAGAATCAAGGAGGGAGAGCCACCGACTCTGTGCTGTCAGTGCAGAGCCTGACATGGTCTCAAACTCACGAACTGCGAGATCATGACCTGAGCTGAAATCCAGAGTCAGACACTTGACTGACTGAGCCACCCAGGTGCCCCAGAAATGTATAGCTTTAAATACTAACAAATAAGGACAAAAGTGTAAGGAAACTAATCAAGAAATTATGGAAAGAACAATAAGATAAATGAAGACAATCCTGAAAGAGAGAATAGATAATGATAAAACACAAAATTAGTGGAAAGGAAAACAAAAGGATAGTAGAAATAATAGATTATAAAACTTTTTGAAAAGACAAATAAAACAGAAAAATTTCTGTGTGACTGATTAAGAAAAGAAGTAGAAAATATACAAGATTAAGAAGGAAAAAGGAAACTATGGATATAAGGAAATTAAGGCTAATACAAACATATCCTGGATAGTATTAGATAACAAGTTTGAAAATTTAGAGAAAAACAATTTACTAAAATTGATTCCTTACGTCCTCATCACAGGGGTGCCTGGGTGGCTTAGGTCATGATCTCCCAGTTTGTGGATTCCAGCCCTGCATCAGACTCTGGACTTAGAGCTCAGAGTTGGGACCCTGCTTCAGATTCTGTGCCTCCCTCTCTCACTCTCTGTCCCTCCCCCGCTTGTGTTTTCTCTCTGTCTTGCTGTCTCTGTCTCTGTCTCTCTTTCTCTCCCTCAAAAATAAACATTAAAGAAAAGTCCTCATCACACACATACACATACACACACATACACACAGAAAAAAAAAAAAGAAATCAAAAGGAAAAAAATTTTAGCTCTGTATGGCCATGGATGGTAACCAGACTTTTGCAAGGTGTACAAATATCCAATTATTAGGCTGTACACCTAAAACTAATATAATACTACATGTCAATTATACCTCAATAAAAAGAATTAGATAAAAATTGACCTATGGAAAATTTAAAGAGACGTGTCAACAATTATGAGAAATTAGATTTTTTTAGAACTACCTTTTAAAATACCAATAAGCTGGGGCAGAGGAGTGGCTCAGTCGGTTGAGCATCGACTCCAGCTCAGGTCATGATCTCCCGGTTCCTGAGTTCAAGTCCTGCAACCAGCTCTCTGCTTACAGCTCAAAGTCTGGGACCTGCTTTGGATTCTGTGTCTCCCTCTCCCTCTCCCCCTCCCCTGCTCATGGTCTGTCTGTCTGTCTCTCTTTCTCTGAAAAATAAGTAAACATTAAACAATTTTTAAAAATAAAATTAAATAGCCAATGTGTTCACAGACACAGAACTGTTAATTTCATGTTTAATTTATTCCTGGCTAAAGAGAATAAAACACCCTTATTTCATTCATGAAGCCAGCATAATTCTAATGCCAGAATTTGTTTTTGCTTTTTTAAGTGACTAAAAAAGATACAAGAATCCCAGTAACAATCAGTTTCTAAAATATTAGTAATATAAATAGTGTAGTGTACAATTATAGTATAATATAAATAGTAATACATGGATGAAAAACACATAAGGTTTATTTAAAAAATATAAGGATGCTTCATTTTCATATAATAAATCAAGTAAATAGATTAAATTTAAAAGTTTATGATTATATATATCTACACATCTAAACATCTTGGTAGCAGATACTCCCAATAAAAAATATAGTCTCGCAAGAAACTTATTTACATGCCATATCAATTATTTTCACCGAAACAAATGGCAAAACACTACCCTGGAACAAATCACAAATACATTTCAAAATTTCACTGTATTCTTTTTCTTTATAGTTTCAGTTTACTATGAAGGTTTGTGCATAACAGTAGCAGTAAGAAACTACAAATAAGTCTTTATCTCATCTTTATTAAAGACACTTTCTCGCCACAATTTGGAGCCTACTGTACTTCTATGTATGGGGCTCCTGAAAGTCCTCATTTTCCTCACTGGCCATTTTCAGCAACTGCTCTACCCACCCCCAACTTTTTAACTTAAATTCAAGTTAACTGACATACAGCATAGTCTTGGTTTCAGGAGTAGAACTCATTTGCAAATGGCAAGACTTCATTCTTTTTAACTGCTCGGTATTCCACCGTGTATATACATATATACACACACCACATCTTCTTTATCCATTCAACAGTCAATGGACATTTGGGCTCTTTCCATACTTTGGCTATTGTCGATAGTGCTGCTATCAACATTGGGCTGTATGTGCCCCTTCAAATCAGCATTTTTGTACTCTTTGGATAAATTTCTAGTAATGCAATTGCTGGGTCATAGGCTAGTGCTAGTTTCAATTTTTTGAGGAACCTCCATACTGTTTTCCAGAGTGGCTGCACCAGTTTGTACTCACACCAATAATGCAAAAGGTTCCCCTTTCTCTTCATGCAGCCCTCTTTGATTTATTTACTCTCAGAAACCGACGGATCCAGAGACAGAATTTTCAATAACTCAGCACACACGGAGCAACGTTATGGTGCCCATTTCAATAAATAAATTAAAAGACAGGCTGATAGACGAACATTGTACAGTTCTTAACATAATATCACAGAGTAAGTCTGGTAAAGGCACAATTCAACATTCTCTGAGAATCTGCTTACCTCTCCGGGCACAAAATTTTTGCTGACAGTAGCCAAGTGTGATCTTTCCAGTTCATTTGTCTTTGACAAGGCTTCATGGAGGAAGTTTTTAAATACAAACACACAGTGTAGAATGCGAATCACATAGCGCTTATTATGTAGTTAATGAGATAATTAAAAACAAATTTCAAGTGACTTACAGCATTTCTCACGTGAAATACAAATTGCCTCCCTCTAAATGAGCTGCAAGGACTTAGAGTCAGGTGTGGCTTCGAGAATGTTCATCTTCAGCTTTAGTGTGAACTTGTGGCTTGTGTGTCCTGGTCCAGCTGACCCTCTTGTGGGCCCCTCACTGCCCGCACTGCACACTGGTCTATGCCTGAAAGTCACTTTTTTGGTCATGGTTTGAAATTTTCTCAGTCTCAATAATTTGTTTTTTTTAATACAATTTATTTTTTTAACATATGCAATTCTTTTCCGTCGTTTACAATACAGTAGTTTCAATGATAGTCCAAACAGAAAAGCAAAGTAAAAAATCAATTTGTAATTACTCTCACTTCACTTTAGATACAAAGGCTTTACTAACTATTCTTTTTTTTAATTTTTTTTAACGTTTATTTATTTTTGAGAGAGAGACACAGAGCGTGAAAATGGGATGGTCAGAGAAAGAGGGAGACACAGAATGTGAAGCAGGCTGACAACTCAGAGCCTGAAGCAGGGCTCAAACCCACAAACTGTGAGGTCATGACTTGAGCTGAAGTCAGCCACTTAATTGATGAAGCCACCCAGGTGCCCCTATTCTTTTTTTTTTTCAAGTTTATTATTATCTTTTTAATCTTTACACCCAGCATGGGGCTTGAACTTCTAATCTCAAAGGCAAGACTCACATGCTCTTCTGGCTGAATCGGCCAGGTAAACCTACTAAGAATATTCTTAAGGAGAATATTATGCTCTGTAAATGTCACCTTCTAAAAATTTTTACTCCAGTAGTCTCTCTTTGCTGCTGGCCAGCTCCTGTTTTCTGTTTTCTTCATTCTTCTCTCTGTTCTATGTGTACTGAAGTGATGGGCATTATTTGATTGCATTCAGAAACTGACTGACAGTTTTTCCTTAGGCAGAAACATGGATACCATTACGCATTTGGGTGAAAAAAAAAAAGCCTAATTTCTGAGGATATATCCTGTTGAAAAGCCTGGCGTTAGACCTTTGTTTTCCTTCTGATTGTTGCTCAGATTCCAAACCTGTTTCTGGCGTTCTTATCTCTGGCGGTGCCTCATGGCAGGGAGCGCTACACACTCTGGCTTTAAAGAGAAGCACACAAGTTTAATCAAGATTACCCCTTTCAGTATTCCTTCACCACAAAGGCAGAGTTGAAGGGACATCTCTATCAGAGGCCATGTCCTGCAACCTCGCCCATACGGCAGATTTGGAGGCACACAAATGAGGGTGCAGGGGCCAAGATCAGGCAGCCCAAGACAGGCCACAATGGCCTGTAGATTGTTTTGAGTCAAAAGTAAACAAAACCCAGCAAGAAAGCTCTTTTAGACCACCCCCTACCCCTCACTCCCCCTGCCCTGCAACTGCCTAAATTTACATTGCAAAGGGGGACCTGTACCATTTAACTTACTCCTTTTTACCTAAGAAACTTATTGGCATAACAAGACAAACTTTGTTTTCCCACCATCTCTTGCCTTCCTGCTAATGACCTTCCTCCCTTTTGTGTCCTTAGATCCCAACCCTCTCCTTAGATGGGGGATATTATATAAGCTGCATTTTGCCAGACTTGGGAATTTGATGTCTGTGTGGATTCCCTGTAAGTACAAAATTAAATTTGATTTTCTCCTGTTAATCTGTCTCATGTAAATTTAATTCTCAGTCCAGCTAGAAGAAGCTTGCACGAAGGAAAAAGTTTCTTCCTACCTGACAAGGGCAAAAGATAGGAGAAATGTGTCACGGCAGCTGGTGGGTCCCCTGAAGTACATCTCATCATTTTCTAGAAGGGAAGAGGTTGCAATTCCTGCCACAGGACAGCTTCCTGATAAATTATTCCTAATAGGAAGAGCAATGCTTCTTTTCTTCATGCAACCAACCACCAGATATACCCAACTGGCTCCCTCTCTACTTCATTCCAAACAATTAAGCACAAATTCAAAATGTAAACCAACAGTTACATTACTGTAAAGAGACTATTTACAGTAGTAAGTTGAAAGGCTTCTATAGTGTAAGTCAATAATCTGGTGACCACCTGAAAGTAGTCTATAAAAGCTGAATTCAAATCATAGCCATTAGGTTATTCCCAGGCTGTCATCTGGCTAAAGGCCTTTGAGATAATTGGTGCACCACACAATCTTGTAAACAGGGCCAGCTATATAATTGGTGAGGCCCAGTTCAAAAAGAAAATCCAGGGTTCTCACCAAAGCTGGGAAATTCAACTTCCCCTTCCCGTCAGCCACTTCCCCAATTCATAACAAGTAGGCAACCCCAAAGAACCGAAGCTTCTGCTCAAAAACATGTGTGGTACTTGGATGGAGAAGATGAGAGGCCCCTATCAAGCCACCTACGAAATATATCATTGCACTGTTAGCCTGGTGCCAGAACACAGCTATCATGTCCTTCCTTAGGGCACCACAAAAGACACTCAACCCTAATTCTCCCTGCATGCACCCCCAGGTCTCCACACAGAAGGAGGATGCTGGAGGGACATAACCTCTTCCTTCACCAATTCAACCTGACCACTGCTCCTGATGGAGACCAGCAGCAGTCTGGCCAAAAGTGGGGAGAGGGAGGCTGGGTAGAACGTGGGGGCACCAGGGGCTGGGCAGCAGGGGGCTAATAATCTCTGTTAGGGAGGTAGGGAAGCAGCAGGAGGCAAGACCACACATGAGTGGTGACTCCAAGCCCTCCCTCTATACATGCTCCATTGTCCCACTGAACTTCAAATATAAAACATAAATTCAAAGAGAAAATTATTATGAATTTAAAGATTTCAACCATAGAGCATTAAACACCAGGCATGGGACCCTTCTTAGCCTAGACCTCTATGCAACTAAGCAGGTGGGACATCCTGATTGTAAAACAGGGAAGTTCCCTTAGCCATAACCATGGGAAGCATCACTGTGTAATTGAAATAGCAATGGATGGGGCTAGGAGGCCTTTGGAATACTGTTGACTTGAACACTATCCTGTTACTTGTGATGTCACTATGCCTCAGTTTCCTCATCTATACAATAAGAAACTTTTCTAGCTCTATTGCACGAAGTTGGAATCTCTTGGTAGGAGACCTCAGAATCTGTATTTTTACATGGGTCCTCAGGTAATTGCGATCCAAAAAATGGTGCACAGGCCAGCAACATTAGGATCCCTTGGGAGTGTGTTAGAGATGCAGAATAGTAGACCTCACCCCAGACCTACTGAATCAGAATATGTACTTTAATCAAGGTCCCCTATGTGATCTGAATGTACATTGAAGTTTAGGAGACACTGCTGTAGATGATCCCATGATGAGCCAGGTATGGGAACCATCAATGTAGACTTTCTCTACGTCCTTATCCAGCTACTAACATTATAATTTTATGTGAAAACTAAACACCAACAACCATTAATGTCCATATTAGGGAATTAGGTACATTCATTAAGGAAGATCTTGCTTTCATTTGTTTTTAAGTCCTAAATGTGTGTTCGTTTAAATGGTTTCATTCTGTTTTCATTACAGTCCTTAGCAAGTGCCTGCTCAAAATAATTGATTTGATCTTCCACTGTGTTTAGGAAAAAGAAGAAGGGATCTTACATTAATATTTTCACCAGCCAATCTCTGCCATTTATGCCTAGGAGTTTCCTTAAACTTAAAATAGACTAATTCATTAAAATAATTATTACTATGATGATTTTATGGGCCTCTTTTTTGAAATTTTAGACATTAGTTTCTCTTTAGTCTTTAGCTTCAACATCTATATTACGTTCCTAAAAGCAAAGCAATTGCATGAGATGAAACTTACCCTGAAATTTTATCCTATATCACTCTTTAGGTAGATATGCTAATTTTCATGGAAACTAGAGATAAACCTCTGACCAATTTTTCATATTTGCATTTTCCACTTAGAGTCTCTTTAGACAATGAGTACTGACTATAGGGTTCTGCACATTCTTCCTGGCAGAGGTAATGTTAGGTATGTTTTAACATAAAAAATATCAAAAAGAAATTTTTTCTCTCATACAATCTATGCTGATTTAAAGAATAAAACATTTTTGTACGTTACATAGATAGAAGGCATGAGACGATGAGTGTTCAGCCAGTGAAGTCTTAGAGTCTTAATTCTTTAATTTTGAAGCCTCTTGGAGCCTGAGCTATTTCTCATGATGAATGTGAGGGGAAGAGCATGAACAATTTGGTAAGTAGCATCACTCTGCATGAATTATTGGCTCAGATTCCACAGAGTACGTTGGCAGGCTGGCTTACAATAGAATGGTTTTGTTCTGTCCTGGCTCATTTTAAAGCATCTGCTAAGAGGATTTCACACCTGCCTTATAGCTAAGATAGCCCAGAATTTTTTTTTTTTTTGAAAATTCGAGAACATGGCTAGTGGCTTAAATGGGTACTTTTTTGGACCTACTGTTTATCTCTTTACCTCAAATACAGACTGCAGAATATAGTGGAGTAGTAGGCAAGGGATCAGAAAGACGGTCAGAAAGACCCTCAACTACTGCTTTCTGTCATGAATGAAGAGGGTAATGACCTATGAACAGGTAATGATTGGTTATTTCAAAAGTATGGAAGCTATTCTTCTCCATGCCACCAGAAAGTACAAGTGTAAGCAGTATCACTCTGATACCCAAGCAACAGGGGTCTCTGACTCTCCTTGGCCCTTCTCTGATTGTACCCCTTCCTCATAGAATAAGCAACCCACAGGACCAAATAGACATCTATGCAAGTGCACATCCACAAGCCTACTTCTTCCAGAGCAGACTTTGGATACCTGGGAAACTGAAATTCCCACCCAGACTATTCTGAGCCCACTTCGAGAGTCTGTGTGAGCCTCTTTTCTTGAGGAGGATTATTATGTACAGGTATGTATCTCCAGGCCGAAAGGAGTCCATAGGGCAGTGAGAAAGGGGTGGATGGAGTGTGGCTATGGGGGCCAAAGTGCCTACACAATTATGCACAAGACTCAAGGTGCGAGACAGAGCCCAGTGGCTCTTATCTAGTAAATATTTAATCTGTCTCTTGTGGCCGAATAAAATTTTAGTTAACAGACTTTCTAATGATCATGTCCCATATTAGCAGTGTTTCACTCAATTTTCTCGTGCAGATCCATAAAAAGTTAAAATCTGGCAAGCTTTTAGATTAGAGAAGAAAACATTCCAAACTCCAGTGACATGTTACCAACCACATTCACCTAGGGGATGAAATAAAAGCCTTTTTCTTTTTAATTTTCCTGGACAACCCTGAACCCTTGAGGAAAGCAGGAAGATTCTTTGCCTCAATCATTCTTTCATTCAAGTGACACTGTCTAGAAGTATGGGTGGCCACCATGTACCACCAGACCACTTTTTTTGGTATTCACAAAAATAATGTCTCTCCGGCTACAAACAGATTCTTTCTTTTCAAATCCTTGCAGAAACCACATTACTAATACACCAGTATGGCCAGAGTGAGAGATTGCTGACCAGTGCCCTATAGTACCATGAGTTCTGTCCTGCCTTGTAAAGATGGCTGAAGTCAGCAAGAGCTCTGTGAACATACTGTGCAGTGCAGCCTTTTGTAGACAATCCTTGCTCAGGAGGAACTATTTTTCTTAAAGAGGATTCCTGATTTTGCTTTTCTAATTCCACTTTTGAGTGGCTTCTCTGCACTGATGTGTGTTTACAGGAAGAGAGAAGGCCCTTCTAAAAATGATGTAACTGTCCCTCTTCACTAAATAAATTCTTTGATCTTGCCTCTTTGTCTTGATTTGGACTTTCATGTTGAATCATCTATTTTCCCATGCTTTTTCTAATTAATTTGCTAGGCTAAATTAGTGCCAAATAAATAATGAGTTTCCAAATTAGTTGACACCATAATGGAACAGAGATTTAATTAATTTACTGTCAGAGGCCTTCTACAGACAAAGCTAAGTTTACAGCATAAAATGATGGTATTTATTAAAGTGGAAAGTTTTCTGATTTTGATGGGTTATTTCAATAACCAGATTATAATATGGAGAATTTCTTGTTCTCATCTACATAAAAAAGCAGGATCCAGGTCAGGCAAAGACAGTACTGATATTTAGTATATTTAAGTTCTCATAATGTCCCTTGATTTCACTTTATGTGGCATTTGAGTAGTTGATGGGGTACCTATGTGGTTCAGTCAGTTAAATACCTGACTCTTGGTTTAGGCTCAGGTCATTAGCTCACAGTTTGTGAGTCAGAGCCCCATGTTGGGCGCTGCATGGTTCCAGGCTGCTTGGGATTCTCTCTTGGGATAGATAGATAGATAGATAGATAGATAGATAGATATTATTTCAGCTACAATGTAAACCTGGTCTCGTGAGACTATGTGCCTATTTGCATATAGGTTTCATCATCAGGCCTGGTTTTCCCATTAGGGCACATATATATATAAATGGAGGTCTATGTACCCTAAATCTAAGTGTTTCAAAGTCCTAAATCAAGCTAACAAACTAATAAAATCTATTCTATTCTATTCTTATATCCTGAGATATTTATCTTCACAAGGCCAGTTTTGAAGTGAGAACTCTTGGACTCCTTAGATTTTCACACCAAGATGTAATTCATATCCTGTCCCCTTTTTCTTTCCACCCCTGGGCCATATATGCTCCTCTCAGTCAATGGAAAACCAAGCAAACTTACTCCTCTTCCAGGAGCTTTCAGTCCAGTGGAGAAAACACATTTAAATGCATTAGTGAATGTAAAATTAGAAATTCTGATAAATAATTATAAAGGAACATGCAAGAATATGATGAAACTTGGGGGGCCTAAGTTAGATTAAGGATCATGGAATCCCCCACTCAAGAGATTACACTTAAGCTGAGACTTGAAGAAGAAACAGGAATTATCCCAGATGTGGAAGATACATAAGAGCTGTTTTAAGGAGAAAAGAGTTGTGTGAAGGCTTTGAGGCAGTCTCGAGGATATTTTTTAAAGTCCAATTAGTGAGATAAGAAATGGAATTGCAGCCATGGGCTGGATGGGATCAAGGAAGCTTGGGAGCCATGTTAACATTTTGTATTTTATACTTAGCGCAGTGGAAAATGATCAATGATTTTAAGAGAGAAAATGACATGATCAAGTTAGCTGGCTTAAAAAGTCACACTGGTTGCTGCAGAACGGGGGGAAAAATAGAGAAAAGGCAAATCTTAAGTTCTTGATTCAACAGGTACCTCAGGCCTCAGGTAATCATGACAGCCTTTTCCTCAGAGGCTTTTTTGGTGCCAATGTTTTACTTTTCCTCATATTTTAACATTTGGTTTTTCTCTAGGTGTGGTACATGATTTTTATAGCAAGAAATAATCTGGAAGAATCAACTGTAGCCAACTACACCTAGGTCTTGGCAATTCCATAAGCACCACTTTGTGAAAAAGTGTTTCTTAGAAGTAGACTTTTTGTTTGTTTCTCTGAGGGAACAAGGACCTATTGACAATGTGCTTTGTGGCCCTGCTTGTTCTTTCTCATGATAAAACACTGCAGCAAACACATAAATCAGATATTCTTAGATTGAACTTATATCAAGAAAATAACTTTTTTATTCTATTGAAAAAATGCAGCAAAGAGTTGGACTCCAAGAAACGATTTCCTGCAGTGAATGATTATCTGTCATCTACTTTCCTACTACTACTGATCCCCGGTCCTAAGACCTACCCCATTGCTTGCAAATGATTGAGGAAGCTAATGAGAGTGCTCATGTTTTCACTGAACTGAAAACAAGAACCTCATTACCTGAGGATTCTCAATGAAATTTCTTTCAGTTTTTTGTTTTCTATCTAAAAACCAGATTCAGGTCCATATAAAGAATATCAACATCTGCTTTAAATAAAGAGAGAGAGGAAATTAAATTTATTTTGTAAAATGGCAGTTCCATAAGCACCTTTAAATTGTCTCTTGGTGTTGCATTGGTGCCCCTAATTTTTTTTATTTAATCATGTCCATGACCCCTTATTAAGAAATCACTAATGACCCCTGGTTAATGAAAACTTAATAAGTTATCATTAAGAATGTACATATGGGAGGGAAAAATTATATGTAATGGTAATATATGAAATTACTGTTTCCCCTTTTCTCTTTCATTTCTCTTTCATACATGGTCTCCAGTGACTAAAAGTATAAATTCCTTAGATATTGGCTGGTTTCCCACAGACTCTTGGGCACTGATCCATTTTCTTCTGATTAATTTGAGAAATAATATCTGATACTGGTACTGCTCAGAATCTGCTTCGGTTTTGGGTTTTGTTCGTTTGCTTGTTTTTTTGTTTTTTCACAAAAGAAACACAGAGTGAAAAAAGGTAATACATCTGCCATCTTAAATCCAAATCTGATGATGAAATATAGTGAAGAAGCATGACTCAAATACTGAATATGAGTGCCTGGCAAGACAAATTTTTATGTGCTCATTTTCATGTATTGTGTTCACGGACCTAGGATTTATGTAACTCTACAACTGTGATAGATAAATTGGAAGGCACAAAGATTAGTCAGACGTAGATTCCATCCTTATGAAGCTTACATTGTACTAGGAAATTTTAAAAATGCTGATAAATACCATTATAAATTGGGGTAAGTGGTATTGTACAAATAAAGTGTGATAAGACTTTAGAGAAGTAGTTGCTTCTGCCTTAGGGAAACTGGCAAACAACATAAATAAAAAGTTACATCAGAAGTGAAGTTTGAATCAAATATAAGATTTCAATTGTGTGGTTGTTCTAACACAATGGTCCTCAGTTGATTTGTTGTTGTTGTTCTCAGAAACCCTTTACACTCATAAAAAATGTTGAGAACTTCAAAGAGCAGTTTTTACATAAGCTATATCTATTGGTGTTTTCTGTATTAGAAATTAAAATAGAATTTTAGAAAATATTTATTTACTCATTAGTCTAAAAAAATAGACCTAGTACATGCTTACAGAAATAATAAATTTTTATTAAAAATATATCTTCTGAAATAGAAGATTTCAAGTAGAAAAATGATGTAATTTTACGTCTTTTGCAAATCTCTTTAGTCTGAATTGAGAGAAGACAGCTGAATTGTCAAACATGCTCTACATTAAATCTTTCATGATGTATTGTTTACGTTAAAGTAGACGATAAAAAGTCTAGCTTCAGAAATATATGTGGTTCCAAAAGCAAGAAATATTTTAACAGCCTTTTCAGATAACTTTGTATGTTCTTAAATCTACACAAAATCTCAATTAGTGACCATGGATATGTAAATTGTATAAACATCGCTTATCCCTCAGTCAAATGATAATATTAACAATCTCTAAAATGAAAAAGAAATCAGAGTGTTACTCATCAGTCCACCTCAAGAGAAACCAAAAGGGAAGAAGAATGTTGGCCATAAATCGCTAGAGACGATCACAGGGGAATCTGAGTTGAGTGCCTAGTCAAATTTACCTCAGTGATATTTCCGTATCATCCTCCTTTTAGCCTATTACATTATGCAATATAAATAAATAAGATCATGTGTTAATTCTTCTGAAAACTCTCAAAGGGCTACCATGACCTCAATAGATTTCACTTACAAGATAAAGGACACATATCCCAACATAACCTGCAAGGCCAACCAATGCCTAAATTCTTCCTTCTCCATATTTGTCCCCTAATACTCCAAGCCTTGCAACATATGCAATAGCAAACCCCTTCTGGTTTCCCCTTCTCCCCATCCCAACACCATGCTACTTCTCCCCTATGAAATTGCACAAACCATCTCTCCTTTATGTAGAGATCGCTCTTGATCAACCTTTAACATTAAAGGACACCATCTCCCATGGTTATACGAGTCTCAGTTAAAGTTCATTTCTTTGAGCTTCCATCATATCTAAACAGTCATCTGCCATTAAACTTACTATTTACCATATTGCCTTCCAATTACTCATTTATTTGGTTTTCTTTGCCACTAATACGTGAATGTTTTGATGACAGGGAATGTGTGACATGAATGTAATACTCAATGCCTAGAACAGAGTTTGGAACATACGAGGCAAAAAAAAGTGTCTGTGAAAATAATGCACATTTTTCCTTTCTTAAAATCAGTTTTTAGCACTCACATTTGACTGAATTTGTACACTGCCCTTCTAATATGACAAGTGCTTTCCCCAAACAGGAACTAAATGATTCCAGAGACAAATCACCTAATGTAGACAGCTGCAAATTTAAAGTACTTGTCAGTAAATGCCATAGCACTGTCCTGGTTGTTTTTCTTTCAGAAATGACTTTCTGACATAAAATGATCAACACCTCAGCCTGCAGCTTCTTACAGTCCAGAAGCAAATGATTCATACTTCTTGTTATTATATTAATGCAGGGGGAAAGCAATAACAATTCTGAGAAGCCATAATATAGTCACAACATCATAACTTTCTCTCATTACCCAGAAGTCAATGGATCATTACTCCTGATATGTATTGATTTGGGCTGACAGCACAGGGAGTTTACATTCACTGTCACTCATATTCTTTAGGTCAAATAACTGTCATAACCACCTTAATGCATTTACCTATGGATGTACTCTAGACTCTGTGTAAACAACAGTACAAACTTGCTCCATGGCAATTGCACACTTGCTCTGTCCAAGGTGTTAAGGGTGAAAAGAAATGCAGCTGTTGTCCAGAGTCCTAGTTTTCCAAACTTTGTGCTATGTACTTTACACTTAAACAGTATGTCATTTAACTTTCACAACAACAATGTGAACGAGTTGATATTGTTAGCCTTATTTTATAGATAAGAAATTGAGGCTTTACATGGTTGATGCTAAACATCACTGCTTCTGCTGAAGACACAAATAACCCTACATACATGCCCGGTTCTCAGCCCTCACCTGACCCTGCAGTTGGAGGCTCATCCTGATCATCTCCACCTGCTAATCTCTTTGCAGTACTCACCATTGCTACTGCTGTGCTAACAGAGATACAAGATACCAGGACTTGCCTGATTCTCTGCTCTTATCTGTGAACTGTCCATCAAGAGCTCACCACAATAAAAACCATATAATATATTTCAGTAGATGCAGAAAAAGTGCTTGAAAAAGTACAACATCCATTCATGATATTAAAAAAAAAAACCCTCAACAAAATAAGTATAGGGGGTACATGCCTCAACAAAATAAAGGCCTTATATGAAAAACCTACAGAAAACATCATAGTCAATAGGGAGAAACTAAAATCTTTTCCCTTACAGTCAGGAATAAGAGAAGGATGTTCACCCTCACCATTTTTATTAAACATAGTACTAGAAGTATTAGCCACAGCAACCAGAGAACAAAAGGAAATAAAAGAAATCCAAATTGGTGAGGAAGAGTAAAACTTTCACTATTTGCTAATGACACAATACTATATGTACAAAACCTTAAAGATTCCACCAAAAAAACTAGTAGAATTGATAAATAAATTCAGTAAAGTTGAAGGATACAAAATCAAGGTACAGAAAACCATTGCATTTCTATACACTAATAATGAAGCAGCAGAAAGAGAAATTAAGAAAACAATCCCATTTATACAGCACCACAAATAATAAAATACCTAGGAGTAAACTTAACCAAAGAAATGAAAAAACCCTGTACTTTGAAAATTATAAAGCACTGATGAAATAAATTGAAGATGACACAAAGAAATGGAAAGACATTTCATACTGATGGACTGGAAGAACAAATATTGTTAAAATGTCTATAAGATCCAAAGCAATCTACACATTCGATGCCATCTCTATCAAAATACCAACAACATTTTCCACAGAACTAAAACAAAAATATCCTAAAATTTGTATGGAATAATGAAAGATCCCAAATAGTCAAAGCAACCTTTATAAAGAAAAACAGGGGCACCTGAGTCGCTCAGTCAGTTGAGTCTCTGACTTTGGCTCAGGTCATGATCTCACAACTCATGGGTTCGAGCCCCCTGTTGTGCTCTGTGCTGATGGCTCAGAACCTGGAGTCTGCCTCAGATTCTGTGTCTTCTTCTCTCTCTCTGCTCCTGACCTGTTTACGCGCTCTCTCTCTCTCTCTCTCTCTCTCTCTCTCTCTCTCTCAAAAATAAATAAACATTTTTAAAAATAATAAAATAAATATATAAGAAAAAGAGAAACAAAACAGAAAGTATCACAATTCCAGACTTCAAGTAATATTATAAAGCTGTAATAATCAGAACATTATGGTACTGGCACAAAAATAGACACACAAAGATTAATAGAATAGAAATCCCACAATTATATGGTCAGTTAATCTTCAATAAAGGAAGAGAGAATAGATAATGGGAAAGAAACAGTCTCTTCAACAAATGGCGTTGGGAAAATTGGAAAGCTACACGCGAAGAATAAAACTGGGCCACTTCATTATCCCACACACAAAACTAAACTCCAATAAAGACCTAAATGTGAGACCTGAAACCATAAAAATCATAGAAGAGAGCACAGGCACTGATGTCTCTGATATCAGCAGTAGGAACATTTTTCTAGATATGTCTCCTGAGGCAAGGGAACTAAAAGCAAAAATAAGCTACTGGGACTACATCAAAATAAAAAGCTTCTGCACATTAAAGGAAACAATCAATACAGTTAAACAGCAACCTACAGAATGGCAGAATATATTTGCAAATGACATATCTGATAAAGAGTCAGAATCTAAAACATAAAAAACTAATATAACTCAACATCCCCAAAATAAGCAAGCTTATTAAAAATGGACAAAAGACATGAAGACATTTCTTCAAAGCTGTCATCCAGATAGTCAACAGATGCATGAAAAGATGCTCAACATTACTCATCATCAAAGAAATGCAAACCAAAGCTACAATAAGATCATCTCATACCTGTCTGTATAACTAAAGTCAAAAGCACAAGAACCAGGCATCTAGGTGGCTCAGTTGGTTAAGCATCAGACTCTTAATTTCAGCTCAGGTCATGATATCATGGTTTGTGGGATCAAACTCTACTTGGGACTCTCTCTCTCTTCCCCTCTTTGTCTTCCCGTCCCTCTTCATGCTTTCTGTATCTCAAAATAAATCAATAAACTATAAAAATACTTTAAAAAAAAACCCACAGGAACCAACAAGTGTTGGCAAAGGTGTAGAGAAAAAGGAACGCTCTTGCATTGTAGGTGGGAATGCAAACTGGTGCAACCACTGTAGAAAACAATATGGAGGCTCCTCAAAAAGTTAAAAACTCTAAAATCCAGTATTTGCACTATTGGGTATTTACCCAAAAAATACAAAACACTAATTCAAAGGGATATGTACCCCTATATTTATAGCAGCATTATTTACAATATCCAAATCATGGAAGAAATCTAAGTGTCTATCAACAGATGAATGGATAAAGAAGAGGTGTGTGTGTATATATATATATATATATATACACACACAATGAAATATAATTTAGCCATAAAAAGAACACAATCTTGCCATTTGCAATGACATGGATGGATCTAGAGGGTATAATGCTAATTAAAATAAGTCAAAGACAAATACCCTATGATTCCACTTATATGTGGAATTTAAGAAACAAAACAAACAAAAGAAACAAGTAAAGGAAAAGAGAGAAAGAGAGAGAGAGACAGACAGACAGACAGACAGACAGGCAAACCAAAATCAGATTCTTAACTCTAGAGAACAAAATGACGTTTACCAGAGGGGAGAAGGGGGAATAGGTAAGATAGGCGATGGGGATTAGGAATACACTTGGCATAATGAGCACTAAGTAACAGAATTGTTGAATCACTACATTGTACACCTGAAACTAATATTACACTATATGTGAACAACACTGGAATTAAAATTATAAATAAATAAATAAAATCACCACAGTCATCATCACTGCTTCTGTACTGGTATGGTAGGTATGCTTGCTTCCATTTATTAAATTCATTTTTCAATATCTGTCAGACACTACAGGGTCATGCAAAGCTCCTGCCCCCATGGAGCTTTCATTCCAGTAGATGCATCTCTGCCGTGGGTCTTCAGCTGATTGGCCCTGGAGCATCCAGAACTAAATGGGCCCCAGAAAATAGAATGTGCCCACCTTCTCCCTTACTGGGTATGCAAACGAGGCTTCTCATAGCATTATCTAGAGGACATTTCCACAGGCCTGGCCCTAGGAGTCAGTGAATAATTCTTTATTGTGGCCTAGAGTTGGCCACAGGGACTTTGAGCACAATAGGACTCAAGGGAGACAGTTTGCTATGACTTCAATTAAAAGCATTCACTGCTATACCTTTGAGTCAAGTATTGGTTTTAGAGCTTTCCAAATACCCTTTAGCTTGGCTGTCTTTAAAAGGGGAAGGGCCATGTAAGAGTGTGCAGGATATCCAGCTATCCATAGTGCCCTGGATTACACATGCATGAATATAACAATACCTGCTTAGTGGAGCACCTGGGTGGCTCAGTCAGTTGCATGTCCAACTCTTGATTTCAGCTTAGGTCATCATCTCACAGTTCGTGGGATCAAGCCCCACGATAGGCTCTGCACTGACAGCCCAGAGCCTGCTTGGGATTCTCTATCTCTTCCTCCCTCTCTCTCTCTGTCATCCTCTCTCTCCCTCTCTCCCCTTTTCATGCTTTCTCCTTCCCTCTCTCAAAATAAATAAATAAACATTTAAAAAATTACTTGCTTAGTAATAATAAATCCTTAACAGGACTCAAGGTGTTTATGCTGAAGTTGAGGCCATAGGACATGAATTAGCAACTTAGCCTTTCCTCCCTTCTCTGGGGAAGACTTCTTCCCCAATGCTGATTCTCTTGTACTCATGGCCTTCATGTCAGCCACCTTACTGCATCAGCCCTTGCTAACTCACTATAGCATCAACCTCTCTCTTATTACTCTTCTTCATTTCCATGGAATGTACAAGCGCCCTCATGTATAGAATAAAAGAGATCCCTCTCCGAGCACTTAGCTACTCACATTCCTCATTTCCTTCCCGGTCATGCTTCTTTTAAGATTTGTCTGCACTCAATGTCTCCACTTCAACCCTTGTTCAGCTTGTAAATTGTAGAAGTCTACTCCTGCCTCATCCTGCCTGACGCTTTTCTTCTTAACCCTGATTGCCATGCAGTTGCTAAGTAAAAAGATTCTCCTAGGTCCTTCTTTTTCTTGGATCTTATGCAGCCTTGACACTACTGACCACTTTGTTACTGAATGTGTACTTCCCCTGGTTTCCCATCCCAGTCTCATCCTGCTGCCAACATGCTCCTTTAGTCCTGCATGTTCATTTGCTGTGCCGCTTGCCACTCTGAATATGATGTGTATCACATCTGACCCCCTTCTCCAGCCTCTTTGCCCATATCTTAGCTAAGTCTCTTTCTACTTTTCATGCTCTTGACAATTCATCTCCCCTACTGAGTTGGTCTTTCCCAGTCTTCCCACTACATCTCTGAATATTCTCAGCCTGGCATTCCCTCTCTCCAAAGAACCTCTTCATAATAACTGGAGAATGGTGGGTTCCTCACAATCTGCCATAAATAAACCTCCTCTACCTAATACTACTCAGTATATATTCAGTTTTTGTCTTATACCAACATTATTATGCTAATATTATTTCATGTATGTGCTTCTATTACATGTTGCCGGGGTTAGACCGTGTATTATGAGTAACTAAGTGTATTACTAAGTGACCAAGCCTGTTTGTATATAATACTCAGGTGAGTAGGGACCCAATTTTTGAGCCAGAGTCATGCTCAAAATAAAGTACTCCTCTAAAGAGGAATACGAATATTGATAAATTTTGATACATTGTCTTCTCAATCTGGTACTAGGAGTCCCATAATGCAAATAGCAAAATTGCTTGACATAAAAGCATTCACAAGCTTACAACTAAAAAGAAACCATGAAGGAAATTTATGTTTCCTATTTCTTCCTCTTAATATTTGACCTTTCTCTTTTGTTTCCTTACCATCTCTTTCCTCTAGAGGAAGAATTCTGAGTTTCTGTTTTCTTTTATCTTGTTGTTTCGTTTATTTTCTCTTAAAACTTTAAGTGATACTACTTTCCTTTGTTATATTTATATAACTCAGAATTTTTTTTTAAAATACGTAATAGAATATAATGAAAAGTCTCCCCACCTCTTGCCTGGAGTCACTGTCACATAGTCTCCCTTTGCAGAGACAATCAATCCTAATAGTTTCTAGGTCTCTTCTAGATATTTTATGCACATGCAAATGATCAAACTCCCTAAGATCTTTCCAGAGACCAGAATCTCTTTGGAAGCCACTGATAACTTTTTCCTTCACACACTTGAGTATTTTGTACTCTTTCTAGCCCCTCCTTCCCAGCCCCAACAGTACACACATGAAGCTATACTTCATCTATTTAGCAACTCCCTCCAGATTCTACCTCTGAAAGTTCTCTTCTGCATCTACATGTGTAGCCTTTGTGATTTCAGTGCTTTAGATTTTTTTTTTTTTCCTCTGAGCATGTCTTTGGATTAATGCCTTTTTTGCATTTGAGGGTTGGCTCTTGGTTTTAGCTTTGATCCTTTGCTGCTACCTTTTATACCTCTTTTGGCTCCAGGCTCTGTGGTTCACAGGCAGCTCTGACCCTCATCTACGCTTCATTCTGACTCCTATAATCCTCCTCCAAGTCTCATATCCTATATAATCACTTCCCAAGGAATAGTGTTTGGGCCTTATAGGCCAACTCCCAGTAACTGTGATAATACCACCACATGCCCCACCTTTCTTGTTTCCAAGTCAGAAAAAACAGGCGTTCTCCTCCTTCCACCTCATGCCTTTGCTCCATCTTGTTTCCTCTTATTTTCTTGCTTATTTATACCTAGCCATTATCATAAATCTCAGGCCATCTGGGCTACTTAATTCATGTTCCTTTTACATGTAAAGAGCTAATAAAGCAGAGGCTACAGCCTTTGTGTTACAGCTCCTTCCCTCTGTGAAGAGAAATTTCTGTTTCTTTATCCAGTAATTGGCTAGCACACCTCTGTGACCTTTACCAGAAACAGAAGCTTCTTCAGCCACATAAACAGTCTGCCAAGTCAGGAGTACTCAACTATATCTTAGATTCTTTTCCTGCCAGTGTTTGGGAGAAAAGACACCCCAAAGACAATGTTACTCAACGTACCTGATGAAATGTGCAGTATCACACTGGCAAAAATCTGGTTCCATGAAGAGTAAACTCTGGTTGTACCCTTTCAGATTGAACTCTTTTGGGTGAACCAAAACAGTTTATGTGAGCATATGAAGGCTTTCATAAGAGAGTCACAAGCTCAAGTAATCAGAGACCTTTCCTATCTAAAAAAAAAAAAACTGACAATAGTAAAGAGTGCTCTCTGGGGAGATAATGAATTTCAAATAAGTAACTGGAAAGGAAAGCTGATTGTGTCATCCATGTGAAATATATGAAACTGATTACTATTAAAATACTATTATATTTTAATTCATCATTATTGCCCATCTTTTTCTCTTGGACAAAAATATAATTCACTTTCCTAAGTCAGCCATTAAAATACCTTTCTTTGGTTTGTTTATTAGATGCATGGATGGTTTAAATTTTCTGGTTCTTATTGCCACAGAAGGTGAAGATGCCTACGAAGTACTAAGTTATGGGATATCCTTAGAAAATGGCTCCATTTTGATTTGCAGGACTATGGAGTCAGTACCTAGAGTCTAAGAGTTAAATGTGAAAGCTTACCATAAAGCTAAGAATGGACCCATTAACTATTATGTGCACATATCTAGACTAAATGACTTTGTGAAAAGCTTATGTATTCTGCAGTAAACATTCTATAGTATAAATTTTGTCTGCAAGTCACTTGTATTCCCAAGATAATTGCAAATGATAACCCGTCAAAATATAGGAGTTGGTTCAAAAGCAACATGTTTACTATATTGCACATATTTATCATTTCTGCTGAAGCCAGCCCAGAGGCCTTTGACATCAATATTTCCAAGTACATAGAACTTGGCATATAAAAATTCATCTCTTATAAGCTGCTATGCGTAAATATATGACTAGAGCTACATCTAGGTGAATTGGGATTAGTGACTGTCTAATACTGTCTGTTATTATTTGGTCACTATCTTAAGGATCCAAGTGCTTAGTCATGAGTCAAACAAGGTACCATGAAATAAAACAGGAGGTTGGCTAGGCTGAGGGCTTTACTTGCATTATACTTCCTTCCTAACCACCCTCATGCGTTTCTCAGCTCATCTTCAACTAATCTTCCAGAATGGATAAAATCCTGCAGATAAAGGGTGTGAATAAATGTAACTCTGAGAAATAGAAAAATCAAGGCAATGGGTACAACAGCTTTTCTCACTTTCAACTCCACAAGAATTCCTGGCACATTTAGCTTGTGTTGGACACATTTCCAAACGCTCACACGCTCACTATTTTCAGAGTCAAGTTCAAAGTCAAAGTTAGGTAGTCATATTTTTACTTAGCCTACCAAAATCAGTAAAAAAACTAAAATTGGGTCATGGACTGTCAGATCCTTTTTGATTTCAGTGAGGAAAACACCAGGATCAGATTCCCATGCTAGGTTGGCTATGAGTATACCTAACTCCCCAAAAGGGAAAAAAATGCACTAATTTATCAAGTATTACCAATAATAATGAGGATGAAATGTTCAGCTTTGGGGATGCCTGGGTGGCTTGGTTGGTTAAGCGTCTGACTGTTGCTCTCCGCTCAGGTCATGATCTCACCAACGTGACTTCAAGCCTGGGATTCTGTCTCTCAGCTCCTCCCCCAACTCACACTTAGCTCACTTTCTCAAAATAAATAAATAAACATTTTTTAAAAATATTCAGCTTTGATTAGGGTACATATATTAATAAAACATATAAGTATTTTGGTAATTCTTTCAACACATTGGCAAAATGTAATCAAAATACCATCTGTATTAAATGCCTGGTAAGGAGTAAACAGAAGTCTTCTTGCTAAGAGTTTGATCAGGTCCCTTTAAACTGTAAGTAGTAAACTAGTAAGCCATAATAATCCTCAACAGAAAATACATACTGAATGGGGCTCCTGGGTGGCTCAGTCAGCTAAACAGCCGACTTTGGCTCAGGTCATGATCTCACAGTTGGTGGGTTCGAGCCCCACATTGGGCTCTGTGCTGACAGCTAGCTCAGAGCCTGGAGCCTGTCTTCAGATTCTGTGTCTCCCTCTCTCTCTCTGACCCTCCCCTGCTCATGCTGTCTCTGTCTTAAAAATAAATACATTAAAAAAAATACATACTGAATACCCTTGGTTTGCAAGTAACTCTAGAGGATACCAGGAGTGAAAACTATATGAAGCAGTGTTTGCAGGGATCCAGCTGGAAATATCAGATGTGATAAGACCATTGTCCCTGACAGCCTATGACATCCTCAGAGTAGAGACTGATCAAGAACACAAAACCAAAGAGTGGTTCTGAGGGCCCAACTCAGGCTGAAAAACTAAACGTGGTCCATGGTATATTATGTTATAATTTTATCTAGAATCACTCAGTAGCCCAAATGTGCCAAGTAAGTTCTGCATTCATCCACTAAAAAGTGAACTTGCTATATAACTAGTCTGATCTTATAAAAATATTTTTATCATCATTTTTTAACTTTTATATAATTGTAGAAACTCAATAATATTCTCTAAAGCAGCATCTAGAATTTTGGGAAAAAACACAAAAGTAAGGGTTCTTCTTTCTGTCACATTTGACTAATGTGTGATTTTAGCCACATTTCTTAACACAGTGCTTTTATCTCCTCTGTAAAATGGGAATATTTGATGGCTTCTTCAGAACACAATGGTGGGAACAACTGAGATAACTTTTTGAAGACATCTTGCGACCTAAGTGTAAAACTTGTTCTTCCCATGCTGATCTTTCTATGTAGTGTAAAGCTCTTTAGGTGTACTCCTTCACAAAAATAATTCAGCAGGCATCTTAATACTGGTTTAAAAATCCACACAAATTGCATTGCTATGAATTTCTCCAGAAGAAATGAAAACATATGTCCACGTACAGAAAACTGTACACAACTGACCATAGTAGCAATACTCATAAGGGCCAGATAGTGGAAACAACTCTAATTTCCACCAACTGATAAGCAGATCCACAAAATGTGGTATGCCATATAGTGGCTTGTTACTCAGCAATAACAAGGAATGAAATACTGACGCGTGGTATAACGTGGATGGACCTGAGAAACATTAGGCACCCAGGGGTGCCTGGGTGGCTCTGTTGGATAAGCATCCGACCTCAGCCCAGGTCACAATCTCATGGTCTGTGAGTTCAAGCCCAGCATCAGGCTCTGTGCTAATAGTTGAGAACCTGGAGCCTGCTTTGGATTCTGTGTCTCCCTCTCTCTCTGCCCCTCTCTCACTCACACTCTGTCTCTTTGTTTCAAAAATAAATAAAACATTTTTTAAAGGACCACATATCATATTATTCCACGTATATGAAATGTCTGGAATAGCAAATCCATAGAGACAGGAAGACTAGGTTTATGGAGGGAGGGATGTAGGAGAATGGGGAGGGTCTGCTATGGAATTGCTTTTGGGGGTGACAGAAGTATTCTGAAGTTAGTTGTGATAGTTGCACAAGTCTTTTAAAATACTAAAATCCGTTGAAATATATACTCCAAATGGGTAAATTTTTGACATGTGAATTATTTCTCAATAACGGTATTTTTTTATGCATACAAACCACCCCCTCAAAAAAAAAAACTAAAAAGAGTATCTGTAATTGCAGGATACTTAAAGGATATGCTTTCAGCAATGTACATAAACAGCTTTACACCTGCATCAGAATTTCAATGCCCATCACCTCAGATGCAGAAACAAGCCTAAAGAACAAGGCTGAGTTTGCTCTGTCATTAGAATACAGGAGGGAAACAATCCCACACCACTGAATCCATATTTTCTTAATCCAACCTTCTCAATAACTTTGAGAATTCATTACTTTCATTTCCATATCTAATTTCTGAGTTGCCTTTAAAGAGTCACATTTCCCAAGTCTTCTTGCTACTAAGGGCTGATTGTGACAGGTCAAAGCTTGGATGCTTTGGTACAAAGGTCAAAATAGTTTAATTCATATCAACAGAATCAATATAAAACTTAGACTGAGGTGCTCATATTGATAGAGCAAGTCCTTGTGAATGGGACAACTAGAATAATAATGCTGCTTAGAGCATGCCAGGTACTCTCCTAAGTGTTGTCCTTAGAGTAATTCATTTATTCTTTGCAACAGCCCTATGAGATAGATATTATTTTATGACCATTTTAAAAATGAGGACACCCAAGCAAAGAGAAGAAAAATATGGCTCATCTATGGTCACACATCTGGCAAATAACAGATGTAGTCTGAACTTCAAGTTCAAGGAAGTTTGGCCCTCGAAATTTGAACACATAATCATTATATTATATGCCTCTTATGTAAGAATCAGTTTCTGTCCACAAATAATTCCCCTTTAGTTTAGATAATCTATCTAGCAGGAGAGAGGAGAACTCACAGAAGAGCCAAATTAAGAGTTTAAATAACCAATATTTTAAAAACCATTTTACCCTTTGCAAAGGGCTTTCAAATACACAACCTTACTTGATTTTTAAACATCTGTTCTAAAAGTTCCTAAAGGATGTAAGATTTATTCGCTGCCATAAAATAGGTTACATCTGCAATGCTACATAACATAATCAGCATCTTCATCTTAACATCACACTCCCTAGGGAGATGAGCACAACACTACTGAAAATGACATGAGAGAATTTACAATAGCTTCCATTTCAGTTCTCATAACTCTGAGCATGCCATCTACATACTGTCATCTACTTTGCTTTGTGGCCCACAGTACAGAATTGGGGATGACCAACAAACGTGTCAAGAGTGAAGTATGGTAAGCTTTAGACGAGTCAAGTAAATAAGATAACTAAGAGGAAATCCAAAGAATGGATAAAGTAGGCCCAGTAGGTTAAAGAGTGGGAGAGTTCACAATGTAAAAGCCAAGCTCTTATGGCACATGTCTTAGTAGAGAGAAAAAGAGCTGAACAGAGCCCAGGGACAACTAGACAAATATCTGGAGGGTCATGACACTGTGGATAGGGAATTCTTCAGATGTCTACTTGTTTGGTCAAATACTATCCTAGATATTGCTGTAAATAAAACTGTGAATAAAATTTAAATCAGTAGACTTTGAATAAAGCAAATTACCCTCCACAGTGTAATTTGATCAGCTGAAGACCTCAAGAGCAAAGATGGAGATTTGCAAAAGAAGGAATTCTCCTCAAGACTGAAACATAGATGGTGCTGGGTGGTTCTGTTGGTTAAGCATCTGACTTTGACTCAGGTCATGATCTTGTGGTCTGTGAGTTCAAGCCCCACGTTGGGCTCTGTGCTGACAGCTCAGAGCCTGGAGCCTGCTTTGGATTCTATGTCTCCCTTTCTCTCTGTCCCTCCCCTGCTCTCTCTCTGACTCTCTCTTTCTCTCTCTCTCTCTCAAAAATAAATAAATATCAAAAAAAAAAAAAAAAAAAAAGACTGCAACATAGAAACACTGCCTTGAGTTTCCAGCCTCCTACCTTGTGGAATTCAGATTTAAGACTTCAACATCATTTCTTATCCCGAATTTCCAGCCTGTCAGCTTGTCTACAGATTTCAGACTCACCAGCCCCCACAATCACATGAGCCAATATGTTAAATCAGTCTGTCTTTTTCTCTCTGTGTCTTGATAGATAAATAAATAGATGATGGAGTTTCTTATATCAATTGTTTTCTTTCTCTATCTCTATCAATAGATAAATAGGGAGGGAGATCCTCTTGGTTCTGTTAGTTATTAGATAACTCTAATACACTGACTAAATTTCATGATCTCACAGATGTTACTTTGCTTTTCTGAGCCTCAGTTTCCATAATTTTAAGGTAGACATAATTATACATAGTTTACATAGGGTTGTGATAAGCATCCATGATAGTGGCTGACACAAGTAACAATAAATGATAGCTGTTCTTATATTAATGTAACTGAATCAGTGCTTTGGTGATTTATTCAGGAGAGTCTTCTACTCATGAAGGATAGACCAGAAGGATTCAGCAAGCAATTCAAATGGTCATCTCTTACGTGTCAGCCCTGTGGTACCAAATGGTACAAATGTGCATAAAATAACTAAGCAGCGAGTAATACAGAAACAGATACAAACTAATAAATCTCTATTGGAGTTACACATGCAATTCTTTTTTTTTTTTTTACTTTTTTAATGTTTATTTTTGAGAGAGACAGACAGACAGACAGAATGGGCAGAAAGAGAGGGAGACACAGAATCCAAAGCAGGCTCCAGGCTCTGAGCTGTCAGTGCAGAGTCCCAACCAGGGCTTGAACCCACAAACCATGAGATCATGACCTAAGGCAAAGCGGGACGCTCAACTGACTGAGACCCCAGGCGCCCCACACATGAAATTGTATGAGAAGGAAGAGAGGCACAGTTCATTCTGTGAAAGTTCAGAGGCTGGGGGAGGGGAAGAGGCATTAGGAAAAGCTACAAAAAAGAAACAGTATTTGAGCTAGGTCTTAAGAGTTAAAGGGGGCTGGGCATGCAGGGTATGATGTGATCATGGTGGTCATAGGCAAGGGCATTGGGGTTTTTTGGAAGAAAAACACTATTCTCCACTTACTGTTAACAGAAAACAAGCCTCAACTGGCCCAATGACAAGGCAGCTCCATTCCGTCCAACCTGCTAATTAAAAGACCATCTTGTGCTCATACCGCAAATACATGGGCAGGAAGGAAACAGCAGTCAGGTTAAACACCCAGGGATTCATCAGAGAGTTAAGATTTTACCTTCTACTTGGTTTAAGTTGTCAGGCTGAGGTACCTGGAATGTTACACTGCTGGGAATATTTAGACAAACAAGAGCCTGGGGCTTCAGCGATCACTGAAATGCCCTTTGGTGGGCTTATGGAGTGACAGCAGGTTCCCTAGTTGAAAAAGACCCACAGAAAAGCTGGAGGTGTTATTAAGCTTCCCCAGAAGGCAGTCTGAAACAGTCCAATGCATTTCAAAGCCTCTAGAACAGAATAAAAATAAAGAGTGCTGTAATCTAAATGTTAATATCTCATCAAGTTTTATCTGCGGGGAAATGGGAGAGCAGCATCTCTGTAGTGTCTTTTCCGGGAGCAGATAATGTAGCAATAAACAGCTGGCTGCCCTCAACTCAGGCATTTTATGCTACCTTTGCGCTCCGTCTTCCCTGCCACGTGGTAACATCAAATCAGAAGAGGCAGGCTTGGCGGCTGTCTTGTCTCAGGCCAGATCGCAATGTGGAAGGAACATGGCTCTTTAAAAGAAAAGAGGTGCTCCTCCCGTGCCCACGACAGCTGGTCTGGTGAGGCCGGATGAGGCCATCCAGGCACTTACAACAACAGGTGATTCGCGGAAGCGGTTATTCAGTGGAGGGCCAGGCCACCATCGTGCCTTAATGAAACCCTCATGAGCCCACTGAGGCCACTCCAGAGGCATGTACTTCTCAACGAGCATTTTAAGGAGGGCCAATGCTGGTAGAGCAACTAGGAGGCTGTTGTATGAGTAGAAAGCACTAAACCTTCATCAAAGTTTGACCTCATCCTATGAAGAACCACTTCTGGCATGTGTCAAGGACACAGAGCAAGTGAGGAGCGGCGATCACTACTGTTTGTGCTATGTGTGTGCAGCAATGTTTTATTAGCCTTACTGGCGCTACCACTAGGAGTCCCACTGTTCAGTCCTTTGTAAGGGTTTAGAGTAGGCCAGGATTTGTTCTAAGCATTTTATATGCTTAGATTACCTCGTTGAATCCTCACAAGACTGAAATACAAACTATATTGCAGCTATTATTATTTACCACATTTTCCAGATGAGGAAATTAAGACATAAAGGTGTTAAGAATGCCCAACTTCACACAGCTAAGGAACAATGGAATCAGAATTTGAATGTAAGGCCATTTGGCTCAGAGTCTAAGCTGTTACTACTACTAATCCCTGCCTCCTCACTCCCAGGAAGGAGAAAAGGTCCATGTGCCATGTACCTTAGGATAGAAATGTCTAACCTTAGCTCCTCTAAATGTTTCCAAAAATGTCTCCTATCTAATTTTTGACATTAATGTTACTTTGGTAAGGGACAAAATCTTTCATTTCCTAAGTAGAACTAAACCTCAGAGAGCATTTACATAGTGACTAAATTTAAACTAATACACAACAACCAGGGAAGAACTGGATGTCTGTGAGACTTCCTCCAGTCACTAAATGGCCAGTATTGACAAAGTAACAAAAAACAGGGCTGGAGTTAGCAAAGACATACTTATCCCTTAATTTACAATATTGTCAGTGGTTACCAGAGTGTGCTCTTAAAATGTTGTGCTCTATTTTTTTTTTTTTTGCATTATCTCTATTATGCTACAAAGCTTCAGATATTTATTCACAGCTACGCCTTATGGGCATAAAGTGCTATTCCTTTCCCCAATTGTGGGTTATTAGGGTAGGAAATATGGATCTTTTTTACCCTTACAGAGAAATGTCAAATGGTGCAGCCCCAAATCACCTTTCGCTCTCTAGCAATCTCCTCTCTTTCTGAGTTCCTATTTTATGCATGCTCTATAGGAATCATGTTGGGGTTTACTTATTTATGATTTTGAACTATAACATCATTATTTTATATTTTATGTGTGTCTTTCCATTGGGGAGGTTGAGTGTTCATTATATTTTTTTTATACTCTCTTTTCTGTTTGGCAAAATTCTGTATCTAATCTATCACTCAACAAATATTTGCTAAGAGAGTATAAAAATTTCTTATTTAATCTATTAAGATATCCCACAGTATCAGATTTCTTTTTCCTTTTTTTTTTTTTCATATTTCTTTGTGTTGGACTCTCCAGGCATCCTCAGAATCATATTTTCTGGAAAAACTCACAGAACAGATTTTTTTTTTTTAAAGCTTAAAAGAAATTACCAGTAAAACTACATGTTTTGGGTATTTTGTATCCAGGGGATTTGATTTTATGGAATATTTTAAGTTTCCTATCAAATGGTAAATCCTCTGAGATTTTCTACTTCTTGAGCCAATGTGATAGTTTATGTTATTTGTATTACTTAGGCTTTCAAGCTTATGAAACTAAACTTGAAATTAGGAAAGACTTACAGGTTTTTTAACTGACTTTCCATGTTATTAATTTTTTATTCTTAATATATTTGTGCTTTTCCCTCCAGGTATTTAATGATTTTTAATTGATCTTTCCCTCGTGCATTCATGATAAGTTAATGCTCAGGAATACCCCGGGGTGTTTGGCACTAGCTAAATGCACGCAATGTACAGATAGGCTTCTATTAAGTATCTCTAGAATGGTTAGTAGTAAATACTGGTAACCTCTCAGAATGGCAAAAATCCGGGTTTCCCACATCCGATGGAATCCTCACTTGTGCAGGTCATGAAGCAGCAGCTTTGAGGGGGTGGAGTACAATTATGGGATGCTTGAACATCTGCCTCCATTCCAGCTCAGGTCACGATCTCATGGTCATGAGGTCGAGCCTTGAGTCAGGCTCTGCACTTGCAACACAGAGCTTGCTTGGGTGGGATTCTCTCTCACCCTCTCCTTCTCTTCCCCTCCCCCCTTCTCTCTCTCAAAATAAATAAATAAATATTTTTAAAAGCAATAAATATTTTTAAGAAAATAAAGACAATCTCTGTAAGTTACATCAACTCATGATTATATGGAAGCATTCTTAAGACAATTTGTGGATTTACAGGTATAATTTGTTATACCCCAAATAGCCAGTGGTGGTTTTAACTTACATCATCTATTCCCTAGGGAGTATTTTATCATAATAATCATAATATGTACATATATCCAATTCAAAATAAATTGGTTTGATTTTTCTTTTAGGAGTTTTGGGTCAAGAACAATGTAATATTATCATGCTACTGACTAATTAAAGAGAGAAGACTAAAGGATTAATGTCTTTTAAAAATTTAACTTAATAATTTTCTTGTGTGGAACCATGACAGTATGTGCCCAGAGAATCAGTATCTGGGAATAGCATGAGCTAAAGAATTTAAGAAAGAAGGAAATAAGTTTTATCAGCCTAATATTGCAAGCTTTCTGGATGAAAATGCCCTTGTGACATAACATCTCCCCAGATGAAAATTTCTTAACAGACAGAAAAATGAATGGTGTTACGTTTAAAGTGGCACGTCTGACTCAGAGATTTATGTAAACTGCATTGGAAATGAGATACATACATATTTCTAAGATATATTAATTATGGCAACTACAAAGCAGTGGTTTATGGCTTTTAACGAGCTAAAAGGAGAGAAAGGAAAGCTGTTTGTGGAATATTTGCAAATGACTTCAAAGTACTTACGAAATAAATCATTTTAATATTTGGCTTATCAGTAAAAGTCCTGAAGGTGATAACATTTAGCTCACTAAATATGGTAAGCAAGGATGCTTGAACATGTTGCTGGAAGTATATATTTTTTGCTCTGATTCAGTTAATCTTTGAGTTAACCTGACTTAGTCATAAAGTGTAAACAAGACCATCTCTACAGGTAAATCATTTTATAAACTGGTTATGCATAAACACAGTTCCACAGCCCCACTGCCATGATCCATCCATCTATCCATTTACTTACCCCTTCTACAACTTCGAGCTTTTGGATGCCCAGATAAACAATTTCCACCCATCATCACATCATTATACTTGGAGCACAGATGCAATGGATGATTGGCAAGGTAAGATGTGTAAGGTATTCTAAGCTGGTTACACTTTATCCTGAGGGTGCTGGGAAGCCGTTAAAAAATACTGAGCGAGGGAGTGATACAATCAGAATTACACTTATGGAAAATCACCTCAGCGGCTTCATGGGGGATTGGAAAGGAGCAAGAATAGGAAGGCACGTGACCATGTGTCTAATGCCATGTGATACCAGCTGGGAAAAGTGTGGCCGTCAATATAATTGGACAATACTGGGAAGTAGAATCCAGAGGACTTGGTAGCTGATTAAATGTGTAGCTTCACAGAGAGGAGTCAAGGGCAGACTTAAAGGGAATCAGCTTAAGTGGGAGGAAAGGCACTTCCTCCAGTGGTGCAGAAAGAAGTAGGAAAAATCACTGTGGAGGCAGTTCTTTCAAAGTTTTGAAGGTTTCACAAGATCATGAGGGGATTCTTAGTTAGTTCAGTCACCTGTGGGTGACGGAGGTGAGATCTTCTCTGAAGGGGGATGGGAAGGAGATGGGCCGGAGGCTTGGAATCCATGTAAGCACAGCATGTATGTGAATCATATATATATTTTTAGAGTGTTTACACGATCAGAATCAAAGAGGTTCTAATCACAGAAAACCAGAAAGAATGCTGACTAGCCCCAAGGATCTAACCGAGGTTAAAGACAAGACTAAAAGACTCAATCAAAACAAAGTAGTTTATACAGGTAAAAAGGAAGTGAGCAAAGATATGCAATATAAATGCAAAGAATGGGGAAGTAAAGAAGAGTATATTAATATCATATGAAGTAGAATTACTTTAAAAATTCAAACATAAGAGAGGAGGCTCATAAATTTTCAAATAGAAGTTACCATTCATAATCTAGAAATATAAAACCCTTTGATATATTTCCCCAATGTGCAGCTAGGGGTAGCTTTCCTATTACTATTCCAGGCAGCAAAATCACTAGCATCCATTAATCTTATAAATTTCATTCCTGATGTTCATTTATACATGTTAACTATAAGAGATCGGGTGTATTTACATGAATCGTATATTTTTTAGAGTGTCTGCACAATGAGACCAGAAAGCTTTCAAAAAGTATAAGTGGTCAAACCAAATGTGAGAACTCTGAGACACCATAAAAAAATGCTAAAATGTAGGGGTTCACGGCAATTAGCAAGAGACTATAATGCTGGAATGAATCTCTACCATAATGAATATCAACTGAGAACACTGAAAAGAATAATTTGAAAACAAAATAAAAGGATAATATTACCTGACCATTTGATAAGGGAGAGCCTGTAAGAGTTTATATGGTTTTTTTTTAATGTTTTAATTTAGTTTTTTGATACAGAGAGAGACAGAGCATGAGAGGAGGAGGGGCAGAGAGAGAAGGAGACACAGAACCAGAAGCAGGCTCCAGGCTCTGAGCTAGCTGTCAGCACAGAGCCTGACGTGGGGCTCAAACCCACGAATGTGAGATCTGACCTGAGCCGAAGTCGGAGGCTTAACCGACTGAGCCACCCAGGCGCCCCAAGAGTTTATATGTTTAATCCACTGACTCTTTACAAAGTTTGTATAAGGAGCAACTATGGCCAATCATTACTGACCAGATAACGGCCAATGAAGCTCAGGCCAGTTACATAACTCACCAAGGAACCAGCGAAGAGAGTAGAGCTGAAATTTGGACTCAAGCTTCTGTTTTCAGAGTCAGGGCCCTGAATCTCTGTAAGGTACTGGATTCACTCACACTGATTAAATATCAATACGGATATTTACTGGCCTCATGAAAGAGAAATGCTCCTTTCTCTTCTCTTTTCTATTGTTACCTCTTCTGTTTTCTTTTTTCTTTTTTACAAGAGGACAAATCTATACCTTTATTTATTTACTTTTCAGTAAATTTAAATCCTTGAGGGGTACAGCATCACACTGCCTCTGTGACCAATGCCTTTGGCAGGGACAGTGCTTTGGAATTAGCTCCAACCAAGCCACTATTTCTATGAGCCTCAGTTACTTTTCCCCAGATTACTCTGCTTTTGTTTGGTTCGCCATCAGGAGTCACTGTGTTGCTCTTTGTTCTGTACACAGAAGCACATCTCGTGCCCAGACAGAATTCAGTTTCATCTTAAGTATAAACACCTTCCATTTTAAGAAGAGCTATATTCTCCCTCTGGTGCTGGAGACCCCGAGTACAGCCAGCAAAATGGTCTTGGACCACAGCCTTCCAGACATATTTGTCATCCTAGGAGTCCTGTTCCCAGCAGGACTCCACAGGCTCCAAGATGGTGGAAACACAGCTCTATTGTTAACCCTTCCTTAAACATTTGGTAAGATTCTCCAGGGAATCCTGTGGACATGAAGAATTTCTTTTTTAATTTTAAATTACAAATTTCATTTCATTAATAGTTATAGGATTATTCTAGTTATTGATTTCATCTTGAGTAGTTTGTAGATTTTAAGGAATTGATAATTTAAGTTGTTGAATTTATGAATGTAAATTAGTAGTTTGCCCTCATTATCTCTTTAATAGCTATAAGATCTGTACTAATATTCTTTGATTCACTCCTGATACCACTGATTTGTGTCTTCTATCTCTGTCATTCTTGCTAGAAGTGTATAAAATTTATCAGATTTATTTTAAAAAATCAGCTTTTAGCTTTAGTTCTTGATTTCTACTCTTATTTTTATTTTTTTCCCCTACTACTTACTTTAGGGGGTTTTTTTCCTAGTTTTTTCAGTAGAAATTGAGACTATTGATTTGAGGCTTTTCCTCTTTTCAAATGCAAATGTTTAGTGCTATAAATTTCCCTCTCAGCACCTCTTCAGCTGCATCCCACAAATTTTGATAGGTTATATATTATTTTCATTTATTTCTACGTATTTCTTAATTCTTTTGACTCATGGATTGTTTCAAGTGCATTGTGTAATTTCTGTTTGTGTTTGTAGATATTCCTATTGTCTTTCTGTTACTGACTGATAGTTTTATTCCATTTTGGTCAGAAAACATACTTTAGATGGTCAAAGTTTCACCCGCTATCACTTAGAATGAAGATAATGCAATGGATTTGTGGCTCCAAAAAAAAAGAAAAAGAAGACTGGAAGACAGAATATTAGTACCATAGGTTGGTTAATACTGGCTGCAATTTGACAAGAACAGTTAAAAGAGAGACAAGCCTTAGAAAAGAATTTGCCATGTGACAGGCAAAAATGAACAGAGATGGGAAGCTCAGCAACTTTCTCATCCCTATGAGTATTCATATGGGTAACAGAGGCAGATTACTATTCAGCCTTGAGGCAAGAATCCAATGAACAATAGGGCCAGTTTATCTGCTAAAATCTCTAAATGGATTAAGATGCCAAAGAGGGAGGGTGCAATTAAGGTTTTGGCTCAGTAAATACTTTCAAATGGACAAAATAGACACACAACCTTGACAGATAATCTGTCAAATAAGCCAGAATACCTTTCCCCATGAAACCAGATGCAGTGGATTTATTTTTTTCTTTTATTTTTTTTGGAAGCATAGCACAAAGGCAGCTACTATCTATTGAAGACAATTAGCTCTGCATCTAACTGATAGCTGTTTGCCGTTTGGGGCAGTTTGTTTATGGTACTTGTACAGGTGATTTGGCAACTTTTTACATGTTCCAATGGATGGTGCCAAATCTCTCCGTCTCCAAGCTTCTCCCATATTCATTGCCCTGGAAGGAGCTCCAGGGAAACCAAAAAGAACATAAAAATAAAGAACAATGAGTGGAAAAGAGTGAGGAGCTAAAGTATAAATGCAAAAGAGTAACCGTTTCCAATACAAGGATATAGCTTTTATCTCCCCATGAGAGAAGAAAAAAAGTTGATGAGAAAGCGGGCTCTCTGTGTAAAGAGAATTTAACCTTTTCCAGAGATGATTTTGGCTGAGCAGCAAAGGAGAGGATGGGCTGGGAGAAGAGAAAGTTACAGAGTGATGAATGGAAGAGGATGGGGTGGCAGAGGAAGCAGACATGAAACAATACAGGGACTCTGGACCATTGTCTCCTCACATAAGCATTCTCTGGGTTCAGTAACCCATCCCCTGCACACAGCCCAGCACCCAATATTCCCGGACATTTTCATCCTTGAGCAGAGTCCACACATCTTAGTAGAGGAATATATGAAACTGAAACATAAAGAATAAATGTTACCACTTGGACAGAAATTACCGGGAGGAGGTTGGAGGAGACACAGAAGGACCACTTATGGTCATTGATAGCCCTCTGTTTACAATATGAACCATGTATCAGTTTCCTGGGGAGCAGTAACAAGTTACTACAAACTATGTAGCTTAAAACAACAAAATGTATTCTCTCAGAGTTTTCTAGGCCTGAGATCTGAAAGGAGGGTGTCATCCAGGTCATGCTCTCTCCTGAAGCCCTAAGTGAAAATCTGTCCCTACTTGCCTCTTCCAGCTTCTGGTGACCGCAGTGTTCATTCCTTAGTTTGTGTTTGCATCCCTTCAATCTGTGGTCACATTGTTCCTCTTCTGGGTATGCTCCGAATCCCCTCTCCACCTGTATCACCCCCCTCCCGATTTTAAGAATACCTGCGCCTGCATGGAGGGCCCACCCGGGTAATACAGGATGACATCCTCATTTCAAGATCCTTAATTTAGTCACATCTCCAAAAGAGACTTTCCAAATAAGGTTTATAGGTTCCAGAATTAGGACTTGATATATTTGGGACCATCATTCAGCCCGCTACAAATAGTAATTAAATGATTTAAGATGATATATTTGCTGGGATATATTACAAATATATAATAAAAATCCAACTGTGCCCCAGTGACAAGGATCTATGAATGGCTGTTTCTTCAGCATTTCATTTTCTAATGCATACATTAAAGAATTGAGCTTTATTTTGTTAGCAGAAATAAAGGTCTTTCCTGTAACAACTCAGTTAGGTTTTATATTATGCTGTTGTTTCCTTCACATCAAATATTGACTAAGAGATTTGGTTCGATTTTAATTTCCACATCACCTGTTGCTCTGCCTACTTTCCAAACTGCTGAACAATTTGAATAAATGCAAAAAAAAAATGCCCATCTTATACAGGGCTCTTTATAAAGTTACTTTGGTAGCACAAGAAGCTCCTTATATTGTAGGAAGTTGTGGCCTCTTGAATCACAAAATATTTCACCAAACTGTTGATCCTCTTCAACACTTAAGAATTTATAAATGAGGTGGAATTTACATGAAAATGTGTTTGAGAGAGTATTGAAAAGTGTTCTCCCAATGCAAAGCAATTAGGAATATATACACAATCTATAACCAAGACTCAAAGAAAACATTTGCAAGCACTAAACTTTGAGAGCACAGAGGTGAGGTATTAGAGATTTACCGTTCTGATTTATGATCTTGAATTTCCTACGTATTTTTAATAATTTTTCCATGTGAATAAAATCATCACATAGCATTGTGGAAAATCTGGAAGATACAGGAAATAATAAAGCAACAAATATATTGTCTAATTGCCTGATATCTAACCACATAGCTATACATGCTTTATACAATTTTACCATTTCTATGAAGGTATATATTTAAATAGCATTGGGATCCTGTTATACATGCTTTGTACTCTAACCAGTTTGTGTTATGTAGTAATCCATCGTGAGAATTTCTCCATTATGCTAAATTGTAAAACATGGCTCATAGTGTGGGATATGCAAAAAAATTTTTAAACTCTCCCTGTTATTATACATTAAATTTTTAGTTATTTATTTTTGCTATTTAAAAATGCACTTCAGTAATCATCCCTGTAGGTCAATCTCTGTACTTGCTTATTATTATTACCTAGATTAAAAGGTCAAATAACTAAACCAAAAGATAGGTATGCTTTTGTATTAATTGCCAAATTACATTCTAGAAAGATTGTATCCATTAACGCTCTCAAATGTAGTCTGAGGCAACATTCATTTTACCGAGATAAACAGAATTAACAAGATAAAACTTGATATTTATTTAAAAATGTTTTAACGTTTATTTATTTTTGAGAGACAGAGAGACAGAGCACAAGCAGGAGAGGAGCAGAGAAAAAGGGAGACACAGGATCTGAAGCAGGCTCCAGGCTCTGAGCTGTCAGCACAGAGCCTGATGCAGGGCTTGAACATATGGACCATGAGATCATGATCTGAGCTAAAGTTGGACGCTTAACCAACTGAGCCACAAGGGTACCCCCAAAATTTTTATTTTTAATCTTTAATAATTTTAAAAGTAAAAGTAATATCCCAATTATATTTAATTACTAGTGAGGTAGAGCATTTGTTATATATTTGTTTCTTGGCCATTGATATTTCATTTTTTTATTAAATTCATTAGTATGATATGACATAATTCTCTGTTGTTTTCAACTGTTTCTCTCTTTTTTAAAATTTTTTATGTTTATTTATTATTGAGACAGAGAGAAACAGAGCATAAGTAAGGGAGGGGTAGAGAGAGAGGAAGACACAATCCGAAGCAGGGTCCAGCTCTGAGCTGACAGCACAGAGCCCGATGCAGGGCTTAAACCCACGAACCATAAGATCATGATCTGAGTGAAGTCGGAGGCTTAACCAACTGAGCCGCCCAGGCGCCCCAGTTCAATGGTTTCTTACACAGTTTGTATGAACCGGATAGGAGACAATGCGTATCTTCAACCCTACTAGATAAAACCAAACTGTTTCTGTTTTCCAAAAAGTTTCACATCCTCACACAAATATTGTATTTTTAGACTTTCATATTTTACTTATTTGGTGGGTATTGTGGTTTCTCATAATTTTGATTTGCATTGTTATAATTGTTAACTATAATTGGCTATGTGATATATTTGTCACATAGCTGGATTTTGTGAATCTCTGTCAGACTGGCTTTTTCTCATTGGGTGTATATGTGTGTGTTTTATATGCTATTTATTTTGTACGTAATTATGTCTTTTTAAAAAATATTTGCTTATTGCTGGTATATAGAAATACAATTGATTTTTATACTTAGTTTGTATTAATTTTGTCAAAGTCCCTTACTAAGTCAAATAATGCATTTGATCTTATTTTGTATTTTCTGTATATAAAATAATAATTAAAATTCTTCTTCCCAATCTTTAAATCTCTAAATAATTTATTTATTCATTTGTTCATTCATTCATTCTTCCTTCCTTTGGCTGCATAGCACTGGTTAGAATGTCCAGTTAAATGAAGAGAAGTAGCATTGGTGGGCATTCTGGACTCTTTGACTTTCTAAAGAAAAGTCTTAATTGTTTCATCATTAATAGTGATGCTTTCTCTAAGTTTCTTTGTGTTGCATTTTGAATGCATTTTTTTTAATTTAAATTTTATCTCACTAACTCCCTCTTGTACTTTGCTATGATGCTTAGCCCCTGCGTTGAGTTTCTAAACTCAGGTATTATTTTTTTAATCTCTAAAAACCTTTTTGGTTCATGTTCACCAAAATTTTCTTGGTTATTTTGATGGTGTCTTGTTCCTAGCATATATTCTGCTTTCCTTATATAATTTCTTCTTTTTTTAAATTTCTTTAAATGTATTACATATACTAATTTCATATCCTGTATGTGACAGACCTCATAACTACAGCCGCTATGGATCAAATGGCTATTGCCTATCTCTAATGACTCTTATTCATAACGACTTCTTTGCACATTTACTTTGAGATGTTTGATTGTGAGCTCATTTTTCTCTGGAAAACTTGCACCCATGGAAATTCTTTGAGGCTTACATTTAAGGCTTTCCTCTCCAGAGAAGATAAACACCTGTTTTTATCAAAAGTCTTCAGCACTACCAATTAGATTTGAATTTAAACTAATTCTTCAGAGTTTCTTCAGGGTTTCTTTGGGCTAACATAATCATATGAATTTTGTTCCCTCCTAGGTGACAGCTGGCCTGAGATTATAAAGAATAAGGAGAATCAGAAACAAAGTTGAGGAAGACACGTTGTTTTATGTTTCTTTGTAGAATTTTTCCTCTTGGGGCTTCATCTCTTAGAGTACTGACTATGTGTGTTATTTTATTATAATTGCGACATATGATTATTCGAGGTCTCTTTAACCAAAATAGGGGTTGCCGAGCAAAGTACATTTTTCACAATTTCCTCCCAAATAATACATTTCTCTATAAAAGACTGATTTCTAGCTTAATTATTTCTGGAACTTTAAAAATTATGGAACTTTAAGAATTTGAAAAACTTTATAGTGAGGAACAATAATAACACTGAGATAAAGTAATATGGTTGCATGGTGAATATATTTTAAATTAATGGATTTTAGATGCTGTATCCCCATATGCACATTTTCTTCTCTACTTCTCCAAGCAGAGGAAAATCATTCATGAAAGGAATCATCACATAATAAATATTACAATCACTTCTTGTATGAAAATGTACTTACAACCTAATTGATACTAATCAAAATTAATAAATTGTATAATTATTTGTAGTTACTTTACTTTAAAAGCTTAGAAACTTAGAAAATTTGTATTCTTCCATATTAGATGCTATTTGATTGTATAAAAACAATCTTATTTTCAACTACTGAAGCTCAACATTTCCAAAATTTATCAGATACCTTTAAAAGGAATACCAACAGATGAGCTTAGTTCTCAGCATTGAAAATAAGATAGAGATCTTATTATAATGGATGAATAAATACTCTTATGTTAAATTGCTCTTATGTTTGTCATCTAGTATTAGGTCTATTAATGTTCAATTGAAATGGGAAACATATGGATTTTGATAGATATGTGTATAGATATAGATAGATATCTATATCAGGTATGGTCCTGATATAAATTCTCTTAATACACCCTATATTTTATTTCATCTCATAGTCAGTCAGAAAAATTATTATCCTTGGTTACAGATCCATTTATTTTGGTCCATCATGAAAACTGAAATATTGTTATTCTATAAATAGAAAAATACACAGATTTTTAAGGTCATAATATATAGAGTAATATTACTCCTTAACTTATCATAAATGTTATTCAATAAAATATGAGGTATCCCATATCGCATCTTTATTAACATAACTCACACTACATGATGCTTCTCCATCCTTAATAATCTTATAAGCAAGATAATCCAAATTATGGGACATAACTCAAATATGAAAAAGGCATTCTTGCATATAATTAATATTGCAGGATGGCTTTTTATTCAGATCTTAGTAGATGTGACAATGATATGATTCAGATATTCAAGAAGTAATTAAACTGCCACATGTTCAAATCAAAGTTAGGACAAAACTGATTAAAAGTGTCAATTTCCAGCAAAAATGACTGATTGGCTTAATGTACTAAGTGTGCTGAAATATTCAGAAAGGCAAGTTTTACAAGAAAAGGAAAGTATATTTGTCTCCTATTGCTGCTATAACTCATTCCCACAAATTTAGTGGCTTAAAAACAACACAAAATTACCCTCATACTTTTTTTTGGGTTCAAAAATCTAAAATGGATCTTATGGGGCTAAAATCAGTTTGCTTTATTTACCTCTATCTGCGCAGCACCTACCCCAGTTCCTAGGCCCTACAAGGAGATGACTAAGTGAATGACTAAAAGGACTGTAAACCTGGAGGATACCATAGATCCTGGAAAACCAAGGATCAAAGTGCTCTGATGCCATCCCTTTTGGCTAAAAAGCAGGCTGTTCTAAAAGAACAAAGAAACCAGAGAATAACAGTCTGAAATCAGAACTGTGAGATGTGCTGAGTAATTTCAGGCACATACTCTCAGCAGCATCCGAGAGACAATCGTAAATTAACTTCATACAAGGGTGCTAAAGATCATAAAGTCAATCACAAAGTATCACAGAATATGCCTTTCATGCTAGTCAAGGTTGATGGGTGTTGGCGTGGGGTGAATCCAGCCTCTTTGCTTCAGACACGTCTTGTTCCTTCCTAGAATATCAAGACTGCCAGGGGTACACAGCACCCTCAGTGAACAGTACATCTTCTCCTACGTGTATAAATACTTAAGCCTTTCTAGACTAATGCTTTTGCCTAAAAAGCTTCACACCTCATTCTGAAGGATGGCTTTCTTGCTGTGATTATAGTAAGGCAAAAGGAAGGCATTTGGAGGGATGACTAGCCCAAACCACTGATGAGTAATTAGTTAACACACAGCACATGATCCGAGACCCTATCCAGAAGCGGCACTGCGGTACATGATTCAATTTGAATATGATTCCTGTCTGCAAATATTTTACTAGAAATAAAGGAGTATGATTCACTGTAGCAGAGGCTATACAGAAATTTTTATGGAAAGTTGCATAGTCTTGCCTCAGTTTGATAATTTTCTAAGTTTCTTCAAGAAGAAATCTACAATATTGGCACTGCTGAGGGGAGAAAATCTCACACTTTTTCAGCAGTTGTACACCACTCAGCCGTTTAACTGGCTTATTTTCTTAGCAGAAGTTTTTACAATCACACTTGACTTGATGGGGTCCCAAGCAGCTTATGAGTCAATATGAGCACAGTTTGACTGGATTGTTTTTCTCTTTAGGGAAGATAGGGTTAATAGACAGGGTTATATGAAATCTCAGTGAACTCCCATTGTATAAGTCTTGGCAATAACAATAATCATCATTTTTTATCTTCTTGGAAATACATTCAAGATTCTACAGTAATAGGATCCTAAAAAAATAAGACTGTGTCAGAACATATAAAGAAATCATTTTACTAAAAAATATGCCAAAATTTAAGAAAAGCTTGAGTACTAGGTTTTTAAAAATACACTAACACTTCACATGGATGTCAATGTGGTATAGTGGAAAGAACATGTTTTTTTTTTAATTAAATAGACTTTGCCCAAACCTCAGTCCAAACCAGTATTATTACTATCTGGCAAGATAAACTTGGGGAAACGTTCTGACGCATGAAAAGAGATAATGTAGTAAAGTGCCACACACAGTGACTAGTCAGAATAGGTCCATATTATGTCAATTCCCTCGCACTTGAACAAGGACAAACACAATTCTATAAGAGCATCTTCTCTCTGACTGCTCCCTCCCCATTGTCTCCTTGCTGTTCATCAATATGTGACCTTAATATGAATACGAAAATGAGTGTATTCTACCACCATATGGTCATTCATTTTATCTACACCTTGTCTAGCTCTCAATTAAAAACAATAATTAACACTTAGAACACACTGAACTAGGCAGCCCAAGAGGACAGGGAGAAGAAGTAGGAAGGAAAAGCACAGAAAGGGTTGCACCAGGCAGGCTGAAAATTCAGAGATTTCAAGGCCAGAGCTGTGCTTCAACCAAAGTCTTGCTATTTAAAGGTAAGTAAATCCTGCTTTTTCCACTCATGAACAAATGGGAGTCTCTTCTTCAAAAAGCTTATTTCTGAAATATATGGCTATGCTTTTTATTTTCTACGGGGCCCCTCCCTCCCAGTGTACTGGACGATTCAGCTTACCTACAGTGTCCCTGGGGCAGAAGATTGCTTGACATGAAATTGAGATAGCAGTATATTATTTAGCATGATATTGATCAAATCACATTTTGATTAGTTGTTTTGGGTTTCTTTCCAACCCACTCCTGGAAACTTTCAAACTTACCTCTTACCCAATTTCCTTGCTGGCTACTTCATTCAGAAGGTTGGGGGAACCTATAAAGCGAGTCCTTCCTCCACCCACTGTATTTCTCCTCATCTAGACTGATCTTCTGCTCAATGCTTTATAGCTTAGGGGAAGAAGGTGATTTATTTACACTCTCTTTGAATCTCCTTCTCTCTTATTTACCCAATGTGACAGCCTCATGCTTAATCTCTCTGCCTTCGCTACACCAATATTTAGGACAGTCATTCTCATTAGACAAGTCAGAATATGTCATTCCTTTCTCCAAAGTGTTTCCACAGCTCTTTAGGGCCTAAGGCCAAGTGCAAGATCCTTATGGTAGCATGTGGAAATCATCATACCCAAGTTCATCTGCTTTCTCCAATATCAGTATCTGCGGCGTGTTTTCCCCTTTCCAGGTTATTAGATTATTTTCTGGACCCTAACCATTCTGCGGCCTTCCACACCTCCACACTTTTGCTCATGAGCACTTTTTCCCTTTCAGCTTTATATACCCTTTCAACCTCTACCAGTTACCTCTTAAGGCAGAACTCAGAATTATCTTTCATATGTTTCTCTGATTTCCCAAACTGGAATTAATTCTCTTTACACTTTTTGCTGCTTCTTTCTCAATTGTAAGAATTATCACATTCTGCTTTATATTTACTTGTTTGGTTCTCTGTGTGTGTGTGTGTGTGTGTGTGTGTGTCTAGACAGGAGACTGTAGCTCCTTGATGTGAAAATAAGTATTAGCAATCTGCTTTCCCAGTACAGAGGACAATGTTTTGATTATAGCAAGTGTCAATAATGACTTGGTGAATGATTAAACACAAAAGGAGGTGTTATTTATTTATATTCCCCTTGCTATACTTGACTCTCATGTCAGGATTAAAATAGTAAAATTGTGGGGCACCTGGGTGGCTCAGTCGCTTAAGCCTTCGACTTCAGCTCAGGTCATGATCTCACGTTCATGGGTTCAATCCCTGCGTCGTGCTCTGAGCTGACAGCTCAGAGCCTGGAGCCTGCTTCTGATTCTGGGTCTCTCTCTCTCTGTCCCTCCCCCTCTCATGCTCTGTCTTTCTCTGTATCAAAAATAAATAAAACATTAAATTTATTTTTAAAAAATAGTAAAATTGCTGAAACACTAAGTGGACATTTCCTTCTTTACAATCTTACAGATAAACTTTAGGGACTTTGAGTAATGGACTGCCCTCTGCCAGATGTCCTCAGCCTGAAAAATTCCTAACTTGGGACTGAATTAAAAGACCTGCTCCCTAGGTCCAGGATACCAGGATTATGTGGAAGGCATAGACCCAGTAAGGAGCCAACTGCTTTCTGCCCTGAGGATAATCCCTAGAACTCTACAAACTTTACAGTCACTTCCAAGGCAGAGTGTAGGCTTAGGCCAGGTAAAACCTAGAAACAGCAAAGAAAGGGAATGATCGTGGATGACATTAAATTTGTTTCATTTGACTTGCAAGAGACAGAATTTATTGTATGAAACTCAGTGACAGCTGAAGACAGTTTATCTAGAAAACCAAGTGGGTATTATGCTCTTTGGAATCTGTATTTCCAGAATAGTACCTACCTGGTTAATTCCATCACCACTACCACATATTACCTTACAGAGGCAAGATTCCAATAGAAAGTAGGAAGTGGGGGCTACCTGTTTAAATCAGTACACGTTTGGTGGAATAAATGAACACGTTTGGAGAGTCCACCAGTTTTTCCTCTAACAAAACAAATGAAACCAATTCTACCAATATATGTGTTTTAGACTACACCAAAATGAAAAATGGGAAAATAAAACCTTCCTAGGGTGGCTGTTTCATATACTCAAGGCTTTGGTATTAATTTTAGAGAATTATAAATATACATTTAGGGTGCAGTTGCTTTCTGACTTTACCAAAAAGTTCTAATTATAAATAATGAGACTATGCTGAAGTGATTTGAACTTTTTAAGGTAAAATGGCTGTATAAATCTTTGCAACCCCTAAACTGCTGCTGGTAGCAAACAGTCACTACTTTGGGTGCAAGCAAAGCTACTACTACCAGTAATGAGTTTATTCTCCAGCCTACAAATCAGACTAGATGGGTTGATTGTCCAAGGACGCCTATAGTTATTAGAACTGATAGGATGGTTTTACCCCTTCTGTGGCTAAAATAATAGAATTTTGATTATCATTACTAAAAGAAACATTTTTATTTACCCAATGTAGGACATGTTTCTTACCTCTATTTGAATTACTAATGGCCAAAGAGAAGTCTCCCATTTAGCAGGTGACTGTGCCGGGAATCCTTAAAACTAAAAACAGGCCATGACTTTGTTATAAACTTGACTTATGAGCTTCTTCAAAGAAGGAGATGTTTAGACATGAACTTTTCCACTTACCATAATTTCAAATTGCAACCGACTAGTTCTGGGATAATGGCTAATATCTCTCCTCAACTATAATGTCACTTTTCCTTCAAGGGAATTCTCTGTAATCCACAGTAACCTGGCTTTCTGTCTCCCCACTCATGGGTTGTCCCAAAATCTAGGTGCATTTATATATGTATGAAATTTCCCATTAAAAATTTAAATATATAAAAAGCTGGGTAAAGTTATATTTTTTATAAAGTAGAATTGAGAATATAAAAGATGTCTTATAGTTCCTGTGACAGAAAAACCTTAATGTTTCTATCATAAAATTGTAGGTATATACCCTGTAAAAATGTTCTTTTTAGTCAAATCTTGTACTAGTTCAAGCATATTATTTAAATGGAAACCACTTCAGACTTAAGTTTGTAAAAACAAATCTTTTTCAAAAAAGATTATTTGTGTTAGGATAATATGTGATTATGAAAGATGTTTATTTAGCCTCAATATTTCTATTTTCATAACCTTGAATTAAGTTGTGTGTCATAAAGCTTGAACCCTTTCTGTCTTTACACTGTAGTTATCTTGTCATTATAAATCTTCTTAAGGGATTTCATTTTTATACCTACAATAAAAGCAATGCAAATTGTAAAATGTAATATCTATCTTGGTGAGCTGAGGAAAAATAGCTAGTAATTTGCTTGGTAAGTGAAGCAAAATATTAGATGATTTATTATCAGATTTTTATATCATATTGAGAATCTGTGAAATAAATCTTACTATATTTGAATAATAATGGTGGACAAATCACTTTCGATGACTTCTCTATCATAGTAAAGGAACCATGATTATCCTTCATTGATTCAAGAATGGTATTTATTTATTACTTTTGACATGACAGAGCTAAGTGATGCTAGGACATAATAAGCTTTCCCTAACCATTCTGAAGGTCTGTATTAGGGAGGAGAAAAGTGGAGGAAAAAATAGCAGTAAATAGTAAGGACAGTGAAGAGAAGTTTGAAGGACTTAAAAAAGATACAATGGAGGGGAACGTATTGTGTTAAGAGTACAAGTCAAATGTATTTATATGTGGGTGATGGATAGTAACATGAAATCCCACAGCTCTTAGATGAAGAATACTACAAAAAGTACTCTCAAATGTGAATCCGATGGACATGCATGTTCTTTTTTTTTTTAAGTATTTTTTAATGTTTTATTTATTTTTGAGAGAGAAAGAGAGACAGCGTGAGCAGGGGAGGGTCAGAAAGAGAGGGAGACACAGAATCCAAAGACAGGCTCCAGGCTCTGAGCTAGCTGTCAGGGCAGAGCCCGATGCGGGGCTCAAACCCACCAACCGTGAGATCATGACCTGAGCCAAAGTCGGGTGCTTAACCAACTGAGCCACCCAGGTGCCCCAGGACATGCATGTTCTTAATGAAAAAAATAAATATTATAAAGATGCTCATTTATCTCAAAATAATTTAAAAGGTTAATGTGAAACACTAAACTTAAAAAAAAAAACACCAAACTTGAAAATATATTTTCTAAGTTAAAAAAACTATATTTAAATACTTTGGAGAAAATAAACATTTTGAGTTAGCTAAAATTTTGAAAAAAATGAAAAAAGTTCAATTTCTCTGTCAGGTAATGAATATACCACCAAGCTATAATTATAATAGTTTAGTCAAAAAACAAGAACAAAGTAACAAGTCAACTGAGAGAGTAAAAGAATTTTAATATATCATACTAGACTCTATATCTGTATATATATTTATATAGTCCCTTGTTATTAACTTTATATAGAATGGAGGAGGGAATATCTTGCCAAATATTTTGAAAATAATATTCTTCAGTAAATATAGAATTGGTTACCTCCATAAAAGGAAAGAAGGTTTAGATCCTCAACATTATTTGTGGGACAATAAACCATTAGAATGCTAGAAAACTGTATAGCTATAAGGAAACTAAGTTCTTAATTAAAGAACAGTGGCAGAATTATTTAAAAAAATGGTTAATATAAATATTACACTTTTCAGTGTATCAAAAACACCCCAAGAAGATTAAAGAGAAAGTAAGAAAATGCTTGCAGGGCAAAAAATGTCATTAACTTAATGTAGAAAAGGCTTATTAAGAATATGGCTAAGGGGTGCCTGGGTGGCTCAGTTAAGTGGCCAATGTCGGCTCAGGTCATGATCTCACAGTTCATGGGTTCGAGCCCCCGGTCGGGCTCTGTGCGTACAGCTCAGAGCCTAGAGCCTGCTTCGGATTTTTTGTCTCCCTCTCCTTCTGCCCTTCCTCTGCTCATTCACCCTCAAAAATAAATAAACGTTAAAAAATATTTTTTAAAAAAAGAATGTGGCTAAAACCCCAACAGATACGTTGAAAAAGTAGTTGAAAAAATGAATTATAAACACTAGACATATTGTTGGGGAAGAAATACGTTCAACTTGTAATAACAATCCTAAAATCTGATTAAAATAACAATGGTGTGTCACATTTTAAAGAAATTAACTTTCTATAGCACAGTTGAAAAAAGAAAAAAATCTTTATTTTTAACAAGGGTTTCAAGTGATTTCTTGAAACTAGTGATTGGGTGGCTGGAAGTCATGGAGCACATCCACATATTTTACCTCATTTCGATACTGTTATACTTGGCCGTGACTTTCCTTGTACTGTGCATCATTCATTCATTTTATTTAGTAAATTTGATTGAATGCTTATTATGTTCCAGACACTAGTTTTACATACTACAAAAGTAGCAAACACAATATAGATGGGTCCCTTCACAGAAACATACTAGAAGGGAATGAACTAAGAGAAATGAGTGGGTGAGTAGGAGGGTTATGGTAATGTTCACTGAGAAAATGACTTGAGAGGAAAGATTAGAAGGAGGCGAGGGGCTAATCCACATGGAGATAATTCAGGGAAGAACATGCCAGGTATCCAGCTCAGAAAGTACCAATGCCCTGAGGACATCACTATTTTTTTTTAAAGCTTCCCAAGAGATTCTGATGTGCAGCCATTGGTGTAACATTTTCAAGTGAGTGGCCTTGGTATCTAGCACAAGCTGAAAATTCTTGGAAAGAAATGCAACGAAGTAGATGCAAGAAATTTTGTCTGAATCTTTCACCAACCCGAGCAGAATCAGGACTCTTTATTTTTCAAATGGGCAAGCTAAACACCCATTACTGCCCACATACATTTCTGCCCATGTCCCGTTAAAGACATTTTTATTAATTTTTTTAATGTTTATTTAATTTTTGAGAGCAAGAGTGGGAGAGAGAGCATATACAGGGGAAGGGCAATGAGAGAAGGGGACAGAGGATCCAAAGCAGGCTCTGCACTGACAGCCCAATGTGGGGCTTGAACTCGTGAACCATGAGATCATGATGAGCTGAGGTCAGATGCTTAAATGACAGAGCCACCGAGGTGTCCTGAGACATTTTTAAAATAGGGGAAAATTAAATCAGTTTTTATTTAATCTAAAATTTAGAAAACCTCAGCCAGAGCATTTACCAAGCAAAAATCACAACAATGTGGTCTCAACCCTAAAAAATGAATTATTCTATAAATTTTTATTATCATATACAAATCTACTTCATATTCATATTTAGTACTAATATTTAGTACTGGTATCAATGGATGGGTATATCCTCTTGCATACCTATAAACAGAAAGTAAATGTGGAGACAGAAAGAAAAGTGGGTCATAATGACAATTGACTCTTATGATACAATATAATGGGTTCTTCATGAACTGATCCAAACAGGATGTAAGTTTTAGAAATCTCTTCGAAGTCCTAAGCTAATAGCAAAAACTAGACATTCCCCCTTCTACTTATACTTTGAATTTGAACCACAGGTCAGGAATAACAAATGATATTTTTAATAGAAACTTCAACTGAAGCCTTTCCCATAAGCTCTAGTCCTGTCTTATGCAAAGTAACATCAACTATGTGATCCTCTGTTAATAGGCTACTTCAGCACCTAATTAGGAAAGTCGCACATAAAAATTCTCCTATCTCCACACCCTTGCAACTGCATGTGTATTACACTAATTCCATTTAATTTATTTAAATCCATAATATATGTCAAAGATCATATAGCTTTTTATATCTTACAGTTCAGCCATAAAATGAATTACTGAAAGGTCAGCCAGGTGCTAGGTTTCACTAATTTAATTATGAATTGCTTTTCCATTTACTACTGAGTGACTAAAATAATGCAACCCTAGATGATGTTTTATAATAATGGAATGCATTATTAAAGCCCTAATTCCAATAAAACATGATTAGTCCACTCTTCTCATTCTGGCCATTCACTTCATTTCACTGCAAAGTGATGATGAAAAAAATAATACCTGCCACTACTTTGATGACCCCCCAAACATCAGCAGGTACACAATAACACAGGATGGGGGAAACATTTTATTACCCGGGAAAGCTAGTCAGTTAAACTAACTTATTTAAATATCAAATCACAGGTGTTATTATCTTTCGGAATGATCTAACTACAATATCCACCTAGCTCGAAGACTGGAGGTGACGTAAGCTCCTGTTGTAGCTGTTCTCCTCAGAACTAGGAGTATAAATGAGGGAGCAAATAATACTACCACTTACAGCATTTTATAGCCTTGTATTATAATAAACTATATTGTTTCAATTTTTGGAGACTTCTTCCCTATTTTTTCCTATATTTGTTTTTCAAAAACGAGACTGAAAATTCATTTAGGTTTTCTCTCAATTATGCTTTTTTCCAGTTTAGGAAGACATTTTGGAGAAGACTCTCTGTTCCTCTTTACCACACATCTCCTCCAGAGAGGAGTATGTGTTTGCTCCATCCATTTCCTCTTTCTTTGTACTTTCAAGCAGCCCAATGTCCCCGTACTACCCCCAAACCACCTTCAATGTCATTAGTAAGATCTCTGTTGTTAATCTAATGACCAAGTCTCAGTCATCTTATCTGAAGCTCCAGAGCATTTAAGAGAGTTGTCTTCCCTTCCTGCCTGACACATGTCCTTATGGGACTTGCAGGACTCCTTGGGGCTCTGTGAGGAACTCTGATGCAGAGACGCTGCAAACCAGTCCTAGCTACAGTGAGATGCAGCCCAGGCAGATATTACATGGATCCAGCATGCCCTGCAGGCTCCACTGCTAGATCTTGGGGTGTTTGTGAAATTGATAAACAAATAGAATGAATTTTCCTGATACTCCTTAGAGATTAGATACTCTCAATCCTTCTTAAAAGCAAGATCCCATGATCAACCTGTTTATTAGCTCCTAGATAACCTGTTCTGCCCCAAACTCTCCAAGCACACCCAGAGAGGAACTTAGGGTGAAAGGAAAAATTGAAATAAATAAAATAATATAATAACATAACATAATAAAATAAAAGAAACACAACATGAAGGGTCTTGCACACCATTATGATGAGAGCATGTAATAACACACATGTGAATGAATTAACTCCTTGCAACTCAGGTGCTCAAAGACAGGATATATGTCATGTTCTCTTTAGAGATACAGTATGGGGGTTCCTGGGTGGCTCAGTCAGTTGAGCACTTGACTCTTGATCTCAGCTCAGGTCATCATCTCACGGTTTGTATCAAGCCCCATATTGGGCTCTGCACTGAGAGTGTGGAGTCTGCTTAGGATTCTCTTTCTCCCTTTCTCTCTGCCCCTCCCCCACTCTCTCAAAATAAATAAAACTTTAAAAAATAGAGATACAGTGTGGGGGTTTCAAAAACAAAAACAAAAACCACCAACTAAAGGAGTCAGGAAAGTCTTCGTGAAAGAGCTAATACTTCATCAGGCCATCACATTCATTCGTGCCTTGGAAGGTTCTCAAGTGTAGAGAAGAAGAGCTACCAGAACAAAATATTGGAAGTACAAAGAAGAAATAAAGGCAAAACCCAGAGAAACAGGACGATAGAGAAGCAATGAGAACTTTGGTCAGCCTGGGTCATAGTGCGCATGGAAGGGATTATTTTTACGTAGCAGCCTCCTAACTGTTACTGTTACTTCCACAGCCTATCATCTCTAATACATCCTATGCACCACTGCATGAAAAGGTATCCCAAATGTTGCCTTTACTAAGTATTCTCTCAAAACACCATCCTCACATTCCATGCAATGAAATGCAAATACTCTGACACAGTATCCAGGATCCTCTGTAACTCCATTTTCCTTATTTGTTATTGCAGAAAACACACCCCAAACAACCTCTACATGGATACATTATGGTAAGCAATGTACACGACATTAAAGATGGATCAACCAGGGACTTTGCTGGGAAAATATCTCTCCCACTATGCTACTGCATAAGCTTAAAGCTAAATTAAAATATAAGGTAGTTTTTTATTAAATACCAAATATTGAAACCACCAATAATTATGATATAAATTAATTAAGCAAATAGAAAATCAGTATATGCTCAAGGAAGAAAGTGAAATTTCTTTAAAAAATAAGTAAATTTAGGGGTACCTGGGTGGCTCAGTCAGTTAAACCTCCAACTTCGGCTCAGGTCAGATCTCACGTTCGTGGGTTCGAGCCCCGCATCGGGCTCTGTGCTGACAGCTAGCTCAGAGCCTGGAGCCTGTTTCTGGTTCTGTGTCTCCTCCTCTCTCTGCCTCTCCCCCTCTCATGCTCTCTCTCTCTGTATCAAAAATAAATAAAACATTAAAATAAATAAATCAATAAAAATATTTTTAAAAAATAAGTAAATTTAACTTCATCATTTATGGTTTATAACAATTGTGACAGTTTTCCTGAGTCCCAGTGATAAGCTCAAATGTTTGCCTTTGTTTATGAACAAACAAATAATGTTTTTTAAACTTTGACTTGGTTTCTACATAAAGGAGAAACTAAGATATGGGGGTTCTAATTCCTATCTATAATAAATTCCCAGGACGTCAGAGAAGCCAAATAATTGTTAACTATTTAATTCCTGTCAGTCATCATGAAAGACTGAGTTTTGACTACCTAGCAAGGTTTCCTAGGCTGTTAAATAACAAACATGTACTCAACAGTACGATTCTTTAAAAAAAAAAATCATCGCCCATTTTAAAGATAAGAATAGGCTTAACTACATAAAAAAAAGTTTTAAAAGTATAATATTTCTCATCTGTAATTGAAGAAAGAATATGAGTAATAGTTTGGCAATTACCATGGGGATTTCTTTAATCCTATATCAAAGTCTTCCTTACACCTTATAAAACATGTATAATTCACTTTGAACCAATGGTATGAATTGATACTTTTAACCTACCAAACCCCAATTTTCTACATTGATAACCGAAGAAATATTCAAAGACAGGTGGGAAAAAAATCTATCATTGTTAAAAACTGGGAAGGTGTTATACTTCATGGTCTAGCCTTTGTGAAGAGAAAATATGCCCATAAAGAATCAAGAAGAGCAACTCCCAAACTTACAAACTCAAAGACATATGAGCAAACAGCAGATCCCAAGCCTTTGGGTAGTGATGAGGCTGCCAGCACCAAGGCAGCCATTACTTCCCCCTGACTCGTGAGTCAATGTGCTACATAAGAAGGGAAGAGGGAAGTGACAACAAACTCTCAATGGTAAAGTGCCAGATGGAGAAAGGAGAAGGGACTACAGCTAACTCTGGACTTCCCTAAAAATACAGCAATAGAAATTTCTCAGGGAGAGTAGTGCTTTTCCAGAATGCATGAGTGCTCCTTCTGTACCTCATGCAGGCCACTACATTTTCATGCTAACAACCTAAAGTGTATCCTCATTTTTCTACAAACTCACATGTACACAGGCAATATTTATTTTATGTAAGTCATTACATTTAAAACCCAACAGATCCTGATTTTCTCAATCAAGTAGAATTTAAGAATCTAAGCTAAGGGAGATATAATCAGAATCTCACTAATGTTTTCTTCTTTTCTGAATTTTCACAAAGAGGACATATGTATAACCCAGCTTTATATTTCAAAGCTTTTTTGAATTGCAAGACAATGTTAATGTATATATTCCAGCACAGCATTGTTTAAAACCCTACAATTAAAACACTAGATTAACTGACAATGTCACTCACCTGCCAACTCGAGGTATAGACTTGCCCTTGTTTATAATGTTTTTGCGTGCTCACTAAAAAAGTTCCTGCTAAATGAGGATTTGGAGTAATTTTCACCAATTCCTTGCATTTCTTTATCTGGAATCCTAAGTTTCTAAATGAATACTTATCAATTTAGATTATTTTTAAAACATACATACATATGAGAATATAAGAAAGAAGCTAGCTACGTGCAAAACTATGTTTAACCATATTCTACAACCTTAAAAATGAAAATCAAGTTTGGAAGATTTGTATTACCAGACGTCAACTTATAACTAAGTTACAGTAACCAAAATCATGTGGTATTGGCATATGGGTAGACAAATAAATAAATGGAGCAGGACAGAGAATTCAAAATCAACCACAAAGTTATATGAATAGTGACTTTTCAAGAAAGGTGACAAAACAATTGAATGTGGAAAGAAAAGTCTTTACAAAAATGGGGGAGAACAATTGAACATCCATGTAGAAAAAAATTAATCTTAACCGTGTACTATAATATAATGTAATAATTATTCCAAAAAGGATCATAGATTGAAACCTGAGAAATTAAGTATGAGGTTTTAGAAGAAATCATAAAAGAATATTTTTGTGACTTTGGAAAGGAAAAGATTTCTTAAGACTCAGAGAGCAAAAACTTTAAGTTATAATATTTTTCGGGCACCTGGGTGGCTCAGTCAGTTAAGCATCTGACTTCAGCTCGGGTCATAATCTCATGGTTCAACTTGGATTGGGCTCTGTGCTGACAACTCAGAGCCTGGAGCCTGCTTTGGATTCTGTCTCCCTCTCTCTGCTCCTCCCCAGCTTGCACTCTGTCTCTCTTTTGCTCTCAAAAATAAATAAACACCAAGAAAAAAAAATAAATAAATTTAAAAAATATTTTCATCAAAATTATCTCATCAAAAAAATATTTTAGCTCTGTCAGTTGAGCATCCGACTTCAGCTCAGGTCATAATATTCTGGCTTGTGAGTTCAAACCCTACCTCGGGTTCACTGCTGTCAACCTGTCAGCATAGAGACTGCTTCAGACCCTCTGTCCCCCTCTCTCTGCCCCTCTCCCACTTGTGCTGTCTCAAAAATAAATATTTTTTTTAAATTGGGGGCACCTCGGTGGCTCAGTCAGTTAAGTGTCCAACTCTTGATCTGGGGTCAGGTCAGTATCTCACTATTCCTAAGATCAAGCCCTGCATCAGGTTCTGCACTGACAGCATAGAACTTCTTGGGATTCTCTCTCTCTCTGCCCCTCCACACCCCTTTCTCTCAAAATAAATAAATAAACTTAAAGAAAAAGTGAGTCTAAATGAAGGCAAGGCACAGATTCAGAGAAAATTCCTGTGAAACATAATTCTGACAAAGGACTTCTATCCAGAGAGTAACTACTACCAATAAATAAGGCCAACAACCCCATTTAAAAAATGGACAAAACACTAAACCAAGAGTTCACATGTGAACATATTTGAATAGCCAATCAGCAAATGAAAAAGTGTTCAACATCATTAGTCCTGCAGAAAATACAAATTAAAACCATAACAAACTGCTACTAGACACCCACTAGGACGGCTAAACTAAAGATGCTGACCACACTAAGCACCGACAAGAATGTGTAGCTAGTAGAATGCTAATGCACTTCCGGTGGGAATGCGAAATGCATTCTTCCCACCTCTGTGGGAAAAAGCCAGTGAGTTTATAATCACGTTAAACATACTTCTACTTATGGGGTGCCCGGGTGGCTCAGTTGGTTAACCGTCTGGCTTCAGCTCAGGTCATGATTTCACGATTCATGGGTTCAAGCCCTGCATCAGGCTCTGTGCTGACAGCTAGCTTAGAGCCTGGAGCCTGCTTCCGATTCTGTGTCTCCCTCTCTCTCTGACCCTCCCCTCCTCATACTCTCTGTCTCTCAAAAAAAAAAAAAAAAAAAACCTTCTTATACTTTTGACTCAGTATTTCTACTCTTAGGCATACAAAACAAGAAATGAAAACATATGCTCAGGGAAAGATTTATACAAGAATGTTTAGAGCAGATTTATTCCTAATACCCTAGACTGGAAGTAACGCAAATGTCCATCAGCAGAGGAGTAAGTAAACACACCGTGGTATATTCTTACCATGGAGTACTACTCAAAAAAAAGAACAAATCATTATTATACACACCAACAGAGATAAATCTCGTAAACATGCCGTGTGAAAAAAGCCAGTGCAAATAAGTGCAAAATGTATCATTACATTCATCTGAAGTTCCAGATCAGGCAAAATTCATCCTTGGTGGAAAGGGGGGCAGTTGACTGGGAAGGGACATAAGGAAGCTTTCTAGATGATAGACATATTTTATATCTTGATAGGGTTTGGGTTACATTTGTGCATTTCAATGTCTGTAAATTTTATTTAAAATTTAAAAATTCCAGTAAAGATGACGGGAAAGACAAAACAAAAATGACCAAAAAGTGAGATAATGTTTAAGCGGGGTGGTGGGTACACCATTCTGTGGCTTTGTATATGCTTCCATTTTTCTAATGTAAAAAAAAAAAGTCTTGGCAGTTTTCTTAAACAGAGAATTATGTTTACAAAATGAATTCTCTGGCCTAATTATGTGCAATACCTGGTAATATTCACCCACTGGAAAAGAAAACTAAATTTCAAAAAAATTAAATAATTTTCTTTTCCAAAACCTCACATGCCATGTTTTAATTGCAAGGGAAAAAAATCCATAAAATATTAACACATAAAGAAACACTGTACATTAGACTTTACTCTGAAACTGAATGTCACTTCTCACAGTGCTTTGTGTACATTTCAGATACTGGTAAAACTCTAACTCTGTAGCATAGATTATTATATTAAAGAAAAGAAAATCACAGGTTAATAATGTTTTAATTATTATAGATCAAAATGGGAAATCATAGAATTAGGAAGGTAGCTATGTTTTTGAAAAGGATTATAATATTAACCAAATCCATTTTTCAAATTACTCTGGTATTATTTTTGGCATTCATGTCTTCCTCACAGTTTCTACAATAAACAAACAGATGCTTTAATAGTGTAAATATACCCATTTAATTGAAAGGAGTATTTTTTACCTTACCACATTTTTAGAGATATTCTGTACCCCTATCAGAATCAACCAGAATGTTTTAAAGCTCCCTCAACATAATTCTTTGGTTTTTCTTTTTCTTGTCAATATTTCTCCTACACACGCTACCATATTGATTTCTAGACTCTCAGTTGCTACTTTGTTATAATTTTTGTACTTTCTTTTATAATGTCTTATTTTTAGTAAGCTTTATAGCCTATTAAAATTGTTTCTTTGACAGTGACTCCATACAATGCATTCCTTAATTCTCAACAGCACCTACACACTCACTTAACAACAATTTGCCATATCCACATTTAACCTGTTTTCAAATAGATCTTAAATTTCAACTGCACGGTAAAAAAAAAAAAAAAAAAAAAAAACTTTCATTGTTCTTTATCCTATGCTAAATAATTGTTAAAGAAAATAATACATACAACGTGAACCTCTTCACTACACTCTCCCAGAGCCGGTTGGTTAGAAATGATCTACACCATATCCGGATGGTATGTAACCCATCACTGTGCTGTCATTCGGAACTGGCTGTTGAAGTCCATAAACCAAATTTAGGGTACATGTTGACACAGTCCACTGTGGGGCAGAAGCAACTTCCAGCGAAGCCCATCTTTTAAAGCCCGCGTCAACAGCCACACTATCTTTCATCGTACAAATGGGCAGAAAAGGATGACAAGGTTCTATCTTCCCTTCAGGACTAAAGCATTTTTAAAGGCATCACCACCCTACTTCCAAAGCAAAAACAAAATCATGGTGTCAACTTGTGATAGATAAATCTTGGGCTGATTTTTTTTTTTAGTTTGTATAATTCCCAAATGTTTGCTCCTTTTATGCTAAAAGAGTGATTATTCACAGTTTTCTATCTTTAACTCCTTTGTTCTGTGTGGTATATGTATAGAGTCACTAATAATCTTGAAATTAGAAAAGATTTGTCAGCTCTCAAGCTCCATTAGTAAGAGGTCTTTCCATTTATAACTTCCCTCATCTCTCCCAATGTTTATTATTGGGAGAACAAATCTACTTTGCTGTCAATGGGCATATTTGAAGGAATTATCAACTAGGGCAAGGTTCATGTACTTAAATATTGACTCTGCACCTAAATCACGTGACACACATGCATGAAATTTAAACAAAGCCTTTGGAAATTTCAACGTGTTGACCTAACTGTGCACAGCAAATTCACTGTTTTTTGCCAGCTCCTGAAGGTCCACACTTATAGGCTATGCAGCCGGACTGTGGACTATTCAAATCAGACCTCCATGAACATATGGCTAGACGTTCACTTCTGATAATTCAGTTATTTATCTTGCTGTCTACATGTTGCTGACGTGGAAGCTTTAATTTTGGGAGTACATGTTAGTCACTAGGATCCTCACTTTCCAGGCAACACTGACGCATTCATGTTTAAGCTAGTTTTTAGCTTAAAAACTATGGTGACAAAGAGAGTTAGTAAACTAATTAATTCCATAGTTCTTAGTCCAGAGATTTCAAAGCTACAGTCCCCATGATATAAAAACTACCCATATGTTGACTGATAATAGAAGTTAGGAAAATTGATCCTTCTCCAGCTTTATCATTTTTCTCAATTTATCCCCAAGCATAAAAGTCAGGTTCTGGTTCAAGCTGGCCACGAAAGAGGATCCTGAACTCACCTTCTCTCACAAGCACATGAAATCTATAGCCACAGATGGAACAACTTCCTCAGCATAAGAAGCATGTGATTTGTTTGTACATGTCCGAAAAATTGAGAGAATGTCCACATCAAAGGGCATAGGAGAGACTGGGACACAATCCAGCCATAAGCCTCTCTTCCAGCCCAACAACCCACAGTTGAGAGGAAACTGAAAGCCCAGAGTTTTCCCCTAAGAAGCTGAGGGTTTGAACCTCATATCAAGAACTCCCAACTTTTGAGACGTGCACCGGAGACAGGAGCCTCCAAAATATCTCGCTCTAAACACCAACACGACTCCCATCCGGGAGACCAACAGGGCGGCTGCTATCCAACGACAACTCTTAGGGGCTCCAGGGCTCACCCGCACCTGGGCAGGGCCCCGCAGGAAGTGGTTGCTCAGACGGGCACCTGGACTTTGCTTATCTAGGAGCGCTGACCTGAGAGGCAGGCATCTGATTTGACACACTTCTGAGGGCCTGCAGGGGTGCTCTTCCGGAGGGAGACTAACAGGCACGTTCTCCGTACTCTCCCTCTGTATCTCTCCACCTGGCAGATGCCATCTTCTTTTCTTTTACACCCGAAGTACAAAAGTCATATAGTAATATAAAGGCTTCATTATGAGAATTAAACATCATCTCCCTCTTCTTTGCTGTCTTTCTCCACTCCTAATTCTACACACCAGAGGCAATGGCTTTTAAACTTGGTTATGTATAGTTCTAAAGATTATTTTCTTTATGCAAAATAAGGTATATTTAACAACTATTTCTCGATATATCAGATTTAAATTTTCTCCATTTCTTTTCTGCTAGTATATGAAGACTTAGATGATTTATATAATTTCAAACTCCCTCTATTTTTTCTTAGTATATAATTAATTAATTTTGATTCCTCTACTAAGGAAGACTATGTAAGAGACAGACTTTCTGAGTACCTTAATATATGAATATCTTTAATATTCACTCATGATCAATAATTGGGCTGGCATAAGTATTCTAAGTTTAAATTTAACTTAGAACTTTGAGGAATTACTCTATCATCTGCGTGTGGAACTGAGGACATGCCCTAACTAGTGGTATCATATTGTGTACATTACTTCCTCTTCATAAAAGCTTTTAGAATCCTCTGTACCCGATTTCCTGAAATTTTTCACAGATGTCTAAGTTCGGGTCTTTTTTCATGGAGACGCCTTTCCTATTTCAAGACATGTGTTTCCCTTCAGTTCTGGAAATTTAGTTTAAAAGTTCATTTTGCGGGGGGGGGGGATGTTTTCGCTCCATTTTGTCAGCACTCCCCTGGAAATTTGATCAGTTGAAAACTGAACCTCTTGGACTGACCTTCCATCTCTATTTTCAAGGAAATTTCTTATCTTCAAGAATTGCAAGGTTTCTAAAAAGTGTTGCCTGCATGCATATTTTTAATTTCCTAAAGTTCCTCTGCTCTCTTATTCCTTCTCATTATTTTCTTGAGATATGGGTAGAATATAAATGTATTCTTGAATTTCTGTAGGCTGTTAATTAAATGTGTGGGGAGAGGAGGTGAGGTTGTTCTTTCAATTCTTCTCTCTCTGGATCAGTTTACTTACCTTATTTTTTTCAATACTTTGCACACATTCCTCAAATACCTAATGAATCCCTTCTAGGGTGAACATATATGGGAAGTAGAAGAATTCACATATATGTGAATATGTTTGGTTACTTGGCAGAGGGAAATTAAGGTTGTAGATGCGTTGTGAAGTTTGCTAATTAGCCTCCATTAACACAAGGAGATTATCCTGGATTATTCTAGTAAACCCAGAGTAATCACATGGGTCCTTAAAAGTGGAACACTGAAAAAGAAGTCCAGGGGATGATAGTAGGAAGAGGACTCTGCCAAACATTGCTGGCTTTAAAGATGGATAAAGATGCCTCTGAGACCAGAAGAGTGGGCAGCCTCTATAAACTGGAAAAAGTAAGGAAATGTATTCTCCCTTAAAACCTCCAGAAAGGAACACAGTTCTGCAGACATACTGATTTTGGCCCACTAAGACCCATGTTTGGTGTCTAACCTACAAAACTGTAAAATAATAAATTGGTAGCATTTCAAATCACCAGATTTGTGGTAATTAGACATAGGAGCACTAGAAAACTAGTACAGATTTTGGTACTGAGAGCAGGGTGCTACTGTAACAATACCTAAATATACGGAAGGGGCTCTAGAATTGGTTGGGTATTGGCAGAGGCTGGAAGAATTTTGAGGAGCCTGATAGAAAAAGGCTAGAGTGACTTGAGCAGACCACTAGTAGAAATATGGATAGTAATGATTCTCTTAGTTAAGACTCAAAAGGGAATGAGGAGCAGGGTAGAGAAGACAGATATCACTTTGGAGAATTCTTAAATCATAAACAGACTGCTGGTAGAAGTATTATAGACATTAAAGGTACTGCTGGTGAAAACTTAGAAGAAAATAAGCAACATATTATTGGAAACTTTCAGCTCCTTTATTATTTTTTTTCATGAGTAGAGTTTCATTCCCTGGATAGAATACAATGTGTTCCTGAATTTTTGCGGGCCATTAAAAGAGGATAGGGGAGAAGGAGAGACTGTTTAATTCTGCTTCCTCAAGTGTCACTTTTTCTGTTTATCTTGTTCTTTCCTTATCTTGCAGACTTTCCTCAATTATCTAGAAGTGAGGATCTTTGTAACAGAGTAGCAGACAGCTTAGCAGAATTGTGTTCCACAGTTCTGCAGAAAGCAGAACTTTTTTTCCTGGCTTTTCATTAGAAAATGTGAGAGCAAAGGGAGAAATTCAGTAAAGACGTGTTTAAAAGGAATCAGGACTTGACACTTTGAGAAACTCTTAGCCTATTCGATTGCAAAAGATGCTGAAATTAAGAGACCACTCCCAGAAAATCATGCTCTAGAGAAACAATTGAAAGTGTCACTGAATAGTTCCCTGATAACTAAGAAAACTTAGTAGGTCTGAGAATCAGACACACCAAATATTAAGCATGAACTCATATATACTCTGAGCCAGCTAAGCAGAAGCCACAACAGAGATGGGAATACCCAGGGAGATGTATGAAAGAGAGTCTCTTGCTAGGGAAGTGAATTCTAAGACATACGTGAGTGAACAACAAGGTTCCTGAAAATGCTCACCAGCAGATCACTACCTGCTTGGACTGAAAGAGACAGAAGGAAGATACAATAAAAGAGCTGTTTTAAAAATTATCACTACAGGAAGGAGAAGCCAAGATGGCGGAGAGGAAGGGAGCTCTGTAAACTTCCTCTGCCCCATCTATCAAACTAAGAAGGATATTACTCTCATCTGCAAGAGCGGAAGGAGAAAATACGGACTCCAGAAGGAAGAGAACCTGAAGGATACCTCAGTGAGTGAGTGCGAACTGCGGAGACTGGAAAATGGGCCAGCCCGAGACCGGCAGGGGAGGTGGCAGCCCCAGCCCAACAAGGGGCAAGTGCACAGAGCCCAAGAGACAAAGGGAAGAGACAGAGAGACTGAACACGCTCATAGTACTGTCTCTGGGGAAGAGGTAAAGAACGCTTAACCACGCTTGGAGAGAGAAGCTCACTCCATAGATAACTGCTGGGAAGCCTAAATCCCGAACCCAGGTGGGTCAAGGGAAGGAACAGCTTCCAGCCCAGCGCCATCTTGGCAAGGAGTCGGCGACCACTGCAGCGGCGGTGTCAGGGGTGCTCACTTCAACCTCGGTTTTGGGAGTGGGAGCACGCACCTCATTTCCACGGCGCATCTCACCCCCAGCATTGACTGCGCGAACCCTGAATCCCGGGTGCCAACAGGGAAAAAATA
>NC_043712.1:38416260-38444492 GCF_006229205.1 Suricata suricatta | reverse complement strand
TGAATATTGCCTACTTGTCTCATTTTTGTTTATTTTTTTAAGTTTATTCATTTATTTTGAGGGGGAAGAGAGGGAGAGGATCCCAAACAGGCTCCACACTGTCAGCATGGAGCCCAATGCAGGGCTCAAACACACAAGTCGTAGATCATGACCTGAGCCAAAATCAAGAGCTAGACACCATTAATGGACACACCCAGTCTCTTTTTTGTATGTGATGTCACCAGCAATTGATGATTGTTGCCTAGATCCACTAATTCATTAGGAGTTGCAAAGTAACTCAGAATATGGACACTTCCATTTCTTCATTTACTAGTTTTGTTACTTATTGTCGATTGTCGCTGAATGTATTTTTCAAAAAGGTAAAATCATGACATTCTTGCAAATTTAACATAAACCTATGTCTAGGATTTTACTCAACTCATTAATTAAGGAGAATATCGGTAAGATATAAAGAGTGGTTCAGCCTCAGTCAGATGGACCAGAGACACTTCTGAAAGAAACAGCATGATGGCTGCCCAACGAGAACCCCAAATCCAGTTCAAACTTGAATTGTTTGGTGATGGTGGTATTGGGAAAGCTACATTTAGAAATCATCCTCTGACTGGTAAATCTGAAAAGAAATATGAAGCCACCTTGGGTGCTGTAGTCCATTCCCTTGTGTTCCATACCAACAGAAGACCTAATGAAATCAACATATGGGATACCGCTGCTTTAGAGAAATTTGGCGAGCTGAGAGATGGCTATGACCTCCAAGCCCAGGGTGCCATTATAACATTTGATGTAACATCACAAGTTACTTATGAGAAGGTGCCTGACTGGCAGAGAGATCTGGTAGGAGTACCTGAAAACATCCCCACTGTGCTGTGTGGCAACAAAGTGGAGATTAAGGACAGGAAAGCTAAGGCAAAATCTATTGTCTTCCACTGAAAGAAGAACCTTCAGTACTTTGACATTTCTGCCAAAAGTAACTACAACTTGGAAAGGCCCTTCCTGTACCTTGCCAGAAAGCTAATTGGAGACCCTGACTTGGAGTGTGTTGCCTGCTCTTGCCCCACCAGAGGTTGTCAGGGACCCAGCTCTAGCAGCACGGTATGAATGAGATCTAGAGGTTGCTCAGACAACTACTGTCTCGGGTGAGGATGAGGATCTGTGAGAAAGTGCAGCATCTAGTTTTATAGGCAACTGTCCTGTGATGCCAGTGGCGCAGCATGTTTGCCACTTTATTACATAGCTGAGCAGAACAGGTGCTTAATCTTTGGGATGCTGAAGGGGATGAATGGGCTTTGCAGTGAATGTGACAGCCTAAAAAGTACCTTCAGTTTTTGGACTTGTAAATTCAGCTATTTTGGAACACAGTTGTTCCCTTCCTGAGTTGCAAATAGAAGACTGCTATAGTCACATCACGGAAAAGGAACATTCTGAGGTGCTAAGAATTTATTATCAAATTTTTAAAGGAATGTTAGGTCAGTTTGTTAGATTATATACCAACTAATTGGTGTTTTATCTTTGGGGTTATCTTTTCCACTGGATAGAAACAGTTTGCTTATCTACTAGACAAAAGTCTCCAGGATAATATGTATTTGATATTTAACTTCATTAAGCCTATAATCTTTGATCAATAGGCTTACTGTTGTCCAGCTTCATGTATCTCTTTAAAGGTAATCTTTCCCTCATTGACTATTTGGTCACGAAGAAGTACAGTTCTCATATACAAGGCAGGGTAAATCTTGGGCTTTTTCCTGTAATTCCTTCTCACTCTCCTTTTCAGATTCCTTATTTATCCACCCATAAAACAATAAGCTTATTTAAAAATATATATTATTAGGACCTCATGGATTTCAACATATTTGATGTGTTTCAACCCATTGCAATTATTATCCACATTTATTTAGACACCTACTTTTTAAATAAATAGAAACATACTAAACATATTTTTGAAAGATTAATAAAGAAAAAAATAGCAAAAGATTCATGTGAAAAGAACCAATGCTAATTGGTCAGTCAGAGGGATTCTCTAAATCTTCAGTGTGCTTGTGGAAACAATAATTCTATGGAGAAATAATAGCATGAAGAACATAATAAACGGAGGTAATTTTATGAAGAGGATAATCAGAAAAACCTCAGGTCTCTCAAATTTCACAGTAAAATTAAATGCATCAAAGTGTTGCCTAGAAAATTGCATCCTTAACACTTGAAATGAACAGAACCAAGCCTTCATATATGACTGTGAATACCAATTTTTTGATTAGTCACTTTGGCACTTGTGTGCAGATTAAAATTAGTATCATACGGTAAATATGAATTTCCTTTTATACATTTCATGATCCCTGTTAGCTTTCTAACTCAAGTCCCTTAGGAAGAGACTTCACTAATCTAGCATTGAATTAGGTTTGGAAGCCAATCTTTTACACAGCAATAACTCCTTTTGCAAAATAATTTAATTACAGGAATGTGACACACATGAGCATGTTTGTGATGATTAATGAATCACTTCATAAAACGTGAATTTCCAACGAGCTGAAAAATTTATGTATCAATTAAAACCCAAGAAAATAAGTGTTTTAAATATTTTTACTGAGCTAAACTAATCACTGGTTACTTTTAAATAAATATTTTTAAAGACATGGAGAGTTAAGAATTTTAAAGCCATGAACAATGGTCTACAGCTGCTAACCCTACCTGAAATCCTTCTCTAAATTAATTCCAACAGCTGTAAATATGTTTCCCAAACTCATGTGGCGCTACAACTTGCCTTTCTTGTTCCTCACTTTTTAATTGTTTGGGATGAGCTGAGTAGTAGCGCCTGTCCCCCTTAAACCATTAAGTTCATGAGTTTTTCCTGTTGGAGTCACTGAGTTGACTTCCTTCAGCTGTTTTTCTCCCTGCTGCAGAAACTTCTACTTCTTTGAAGTAAGGTCTAACATTTTTTTTCCTGACACTTGAATTCTTTGGGAGAAATAGTGTAGATGACACTGTGTATAGGATGTTAAGCTGTGAAATGCAAATAGGTCTAAATATAAGCTGCCTTGTGAGAGTGTCACAGTGAGTCTCAGGTGACCAAGGACAGCTGAAATGCAGGTCATCAAAATGCCATTATTATTTGTGGGACATAATTTTAATACGCCTCTTTGTGTGATCTTTAATTTGTATATCAAAAACTTACATGTATGTATACATATGGGACTATTTAAAATGTGCTAGTTTACACTAAAAGCCAGCATTAGTTTATTAGAAACTTACAGAGCAGTCTATTCATTTTTACTCTATAAATTCTTCACCTGGATTCAGGAATATCACAATCCTTTGGAATGCTTTTTACCTCTTACGTAATTTCTTCTCACTCTCCTTTTCAGATTCTTCATTTATTGAGTCTCTAAATATCAGGATGCTCCAGAACTCAGCCTTTGGCTCTGTTCTCTTTTCAGTCTAGACTCAATCCCTTAGTTATCTCATCCTACATCAGGGTTCAAAACCCGTCTCTACACAGATAACTTCTAACTACATCTCCAGCTCAGCTCTCTCCCCTGAACTTCAAGAGAATAGCTTCAAAGGCAACCTCATTATTGAAGTTTCTCAGGCCACAAGTGTAGGCACCCCCTACATGTCTTCACACCCTCACCCCACATGGCTTTCAGTAGTAAACTGAGTGGGCTCCGATTTGGAAACGTCCATAATTTAAACACTTCCCCCCACCTTTACTGAAATCAGCCTGGGCCAAGTCATCATCATATCTCCCTGGAATATGGCATGGCCTCCTGTCTGACACATCAGGCAGAAAACATATGACAAATACAAATAAATAAGAAGGATTTAGTAAAGGAACTATTTACAAAAGCCAATGGGCTGTTACAGGAAATCAGAGAAGCAGCTACATGGAGAGAGGCACCGGCAGGAACTGTGGCCCTGGTGGACGGACACAAACAACCAGTGGGGGCCTGAAGCAGCAAGAGAAGAGCATTGTAAAGAGATAAATCTTACTCTCCTCCCAGTCTCCCCTGTGAGAGTCTCTTATTAGTTGAACCCAAAGCAAGCCAGAGTCGAAGAAGCCAATCAGTGGGTAATATATACCATCAGGTTACCCCTGCGGGGCACAGGACAGGAAGAGAAGGCTGGACTGTGATGCCCACTGCTATTCTCCCTTGCTTCTGCCCTCGCTTTTTTTTAAGCACTAAGACAGACCTGGTCAGAAGCCTGCCTCAAGCTCTCAGTGATTTTTTTAAAAAATGTTTTATTTATTTTTGATACAGAGAGAGACACAGCATGAGAGGGGGAGGGGCAGAAAGAGAAGGAGACACAGAACCGGAAGCAGGCTCCAGGCTCTGAACTAGCTGTCAGCACAGAGCCTGACGCGGCGCTCAAACCCACGAACATGAGATCTGACCTGAGCCGAAGTCGAAGGCTTAACCGACTGAGACACCCAGGCGCCCCTCAGTGATTTTCTATAGCACCTTAAAAGTCAACAAGGTCTGGAGCACCTGGGTGGCTCAGTTGGTTAAGCCCCAACTTTGGCTCAAGTCATGATCTCATGGTTTATGAGTTCAAGCCCCATATCGAGCTCTCTGCTGTCAGCACACAGCCCACTTCGGATTCTCTGTTCCCCTCTGTCTCTCCCCCACTTTTGTTCTTTCTTTCAAAGCTAAATAAACATTTAAACAAATAAAAATCAAACAAAGTCTATAAGGTCAGTTTAACCTCATATCCAAAGCTCTTATACTTTGATGGCCTCATCTTTTTTTTTTTTATGTTTATTTATTTTTGAGAGACAGAGATACAGAGCATGAGCAGGAGAAGGGCAGAGAGAGAAGGTGACACAGAATCTGAAGCAGGCCCCAGGCTCTGAGTTAGCTGTCAGTACAGAGCCCGACACGGGGCCGAACCCACAAACCGCGAGATCATGACCAGAGCTGAAGTTGACCGCCCAGCCGACTGAGCCACCCAGGTGCCCCTGGCCTCGTATCTTATTATGCTTTTCTCTTATGCAATTTTCTTGAGCGACCCCACTCTCCTTGAATAGTCCAAGCACATACCTGCGTCGGCGCCATTACAGTTTACTTCCTGCAGCGTGAGCCCACTTCCTTCAGTATTCTGTGCGATTCACTTCAAGATTTACTCGGACATGACACTCTGCAAAGTCTTTCCTGACCATCTGTCTAATGTTTTGACAGTCCTCACATCAAATCCTGACTTGGCTTCTCTCCATAGAAAAAGTCTATTTTCTATCCTATTTCTACCTTCTATTATATTTTACATTATCTGCAACTTAAATATCTAATATATTTAGTTCAGTGTTTCCCCAGTGTCTAGATCAGGGCTGACACACGTAGATGCTTAATAAATGTTAGTTTATCAAATGAATAAAACCAAAAAGGGATACCCCCCTTCTTTTCCCAAGCATTTTCCTCTAATAAAATATTTGAAATCCTGTGAGTGCTGCACGCTGTTCAATTTTAATCGGTTTTATACCTGCACTTAAACAACCCATGCACCCTTCCCTCCACCTTGCATTTGTGATTACTGGGGAGGCAGCTCCTGTAACACCGTAGCCTGTTTATTAATAATAGTCAGTATTTAAAATCATAGTAGCAGAAGGAAAGATCGCCCTCACCATACAATTTCAATTAGTAGTGGTGAGATTTGTAATATCCTCGGGAAGGAGAACAGGCCCTTAGCAATTTAAATTCTGAATATACAGCCAACAGTACACTGCCAGAAAGCATATCTGATGTGGGTGGTGATATAAAGGAGAATTAATGGGAAAAAATGTGTTCTAACACTTCAAACATTATCATATGCTGTGGGGACCCACGCTATCAGCAGCAAAGTCAAAAACAAGTTACAGACACTGGCATGTTGGTCTGTCTCTATTTAGCAAACTGATTAGCTTCCCCTTTGGAAGATGATCATGGCATTTGTTTATCTTCAAAATGCTGTATTATAAATGCCACTTAAATAAATTAAAGTTTCTTCAATTTAAAAACATAAGTAAGAGCGATGGTGACCTAAACATGGTATTTAAACTAAAGTAAAATTCCTTCTTTGCTTTCCCGGTCTGCACAATAAACATAGAAAGCATATAAAAAAAGCATACAAAACATATAAAAAGAGATTAGATGTCCTCAAATAGTATCAGGATAGAGGAGTAAATATTTCAGCATATAGCAGCTCATGTTGTAAATGTACCTCCGTTAGAAAATACAATTGCCTTTAAAAGTAAAATGTGCTTCTTAGATGTTGAAAGGAAATCCATGTTTTAAATATATTTACTAATCACCACAACAAAACTATAAAGGAGACTTCTGATTCCATAAAAAGGTATGTGATTCAGTGCTCCTTTATCAAGTAATGAAACAGGCTCCTAAAAGTAACAGGGTTTGGATTTATTCGTGTTTCCAATAAATCCATATTAATTGATTTCATAACTTCTCTCTTCCTAGTCAGTTTAATCCACCTTTTTCTAAATAGAGCTCCTTCAGCCCCAAAAGTGGAGAAACAGAACACCCTGTACATTTCTGAACTGCCAAAGGGAAATATAAAAACCTAAATGGATCTGCTATGTGAAAGAAAGAAAATATCCAGACACTAGTCAAGATCAGACTACCTATTTGAATATATACACTAATTGACTGAGAAATGCTGAAAGTAAAAAACATGTCAGTCATGTCAAGGTCACTCACACCACACACAAGAATATATTACAGGACATGAAACTTAATATCCTCACGATAGCCAAATAAATCACAATCTTACTATGAAGTGCATGCCTGAAAATGTTTAGCTGATCAAAGCATCAAAGTTTTCTTAGCAAGAATACATTCAAGATGCATTAACTTGAATCTGATAAGAAACAACTGAATAAAGAAAATCTATCTAGAGTCCAAATGTTCATTGGCACTCAACCCAATTAACCCCACTCTGTCCCCCTCGCTCCCTGGGTGGCTGTTCAGTGGTTAGAACTGCCTAGGTCCTCTCCCCCCTCACCTCACTAACTCCTAGCACAGAAATAATCAGTAGTATCTCAAAAACCTTCCCAACTTTCCTCCTTTTTTGCTACTACTTTATGTTCACCTTGCCCCTCTTGTAAGTGCTAAAATGCAGCAATTTGGGGCTCAGAATGCCTGTTTTGTGCCCCAGCTCATTAGCTGCATGCCCCTGCTTCCTCACCTGGCAGATGAGGGCTGTTGTCCTGTTTCAGTGACAGGATATGTGTGCTGAGTCCAACACACAGTCAGTGCTCAAACGATTCAAAGATGTGAACTGTGAAAGAGAAATCACACGAATCTTAGATCTTACCCACCAAACTTCCCTGTATATTTGTGAAGAAAACATGGAAAACAGCATTCATTCTTCTCTGGAGGACCTCAGGTGATCAGCTGCAACTTCCCAGAAGTTCCTTTTTCAACACTGGGACATGGTTCGGTTTCAAAGTAAGAGCCCAGCACTACATACGTATGTAATCAAGTCAGCTCAGAGAAAGCCTCTTTGTCTTGGAGTTTCTCGTGTTTTATATTTGGCTCATGACTCAGGTGAATTGCATTCTCCAGTCAGCTCAGTCCCATAATCACGTGTTACTGGCCAGTGGGTGCCACTACCTGGCCTCCTGTCATGGGTGCTCCCAGTTCTTCCTGGAGGCACCAGTCACTTGAGACTCTCTGCATTCCGTGTCCTATCTAAGTCTCCACATTCAATACCCATGCCTAATAGCAAATATCCCTGTTTATTGCCCCTTGGCCCAAAGGAAAGAGGATTGGAGGAGGTTTTGATCCACCTGGAAGTTCCCACACCAGCCAATTACCCTGTCAGTTGCCCAAAGGCACCTGTGCCAGATTTCTGTCACTTCCACATTTGAGCACATTGGGATTTGCTCCCACAGTCTGAACCGGCCTTCCTCCTGCCACATCCCAACACCTGTTTCCCTCTTCAAATGACTTCACATGTGTTTCATGTTCCAAAAATCCCTCACAGCTGTGTAACAACCAAAGGCAATCTTATTTTTTTAGCTTGGTAATTGATTCAGAGATACAGATACACATATAGATACAGGTGGGGAAGGGGTACATGCTGGACATGTATCTGTATATCTGTATCGATATAATTGCATTTTCTAAGGATTTTGGTAGCTAACAGGACAATGACACCACAAAAATATTGGAATCTACTGAGGTTAACAAGATCCCACGTCTAGAGGAAGATCTCCTATATTTCTATGGAAATGAAAATCATAAATTGAATAAAGCAATCTTAAATGTAACCCAATTAACAAAAGATTTTTAAAGGTGGTTCAAAACATGGATTTTAGGGGCATCTGCGTGGCTTAGTCAGCTAAGCATCCAACTTCGGCTCAGGTCATGATCTCACAGCTCCTGAGTTTGAGCTCCGCATATGGCTCTGTGCTGACAGTTCAGAGCCTGGAGCCTGATTCAGATTCTGTGTCTCCCTCTCTCTGTCCCTCTCCAGCTTGCTCTCTCTCTCTCTCTCTCTCTCTAACAATAAATTAAAAAATGTTTAAACGTGGAATTTATTTCAATTTCTGAAGAAAGCTAAAAATAATCAAAGCTCCTATATCCCTCTTTCTCTAAGCAGAATAGACTCTAAAGGGCCATGATAATGCAAACATATTTTAAATGTGTTGTGATAGATAAATGATATCAAGAAAGCAAACCTGTCATGGGAAGCACTATAACAGAGACAAACATTTCCAAGCATTATTAACCCATTCTTTATATACAACCATAAACTTGGGCTACGTACTAATATCGGCAGCAGAGTTTGGGACAATTACTGCAGGTTTTCTAGATGGGCAACTGAGCAACACAAATCTGAAAGTTTTCTTTATTCTAAGACCATCTAAAATGAAACAAAAAGCCGAAGACTCTACTGTTCACTTGAAAGCTTCAATGAAAATGTTTCACGAACTCATACAACCCCATAGCAAAAAATAAATATCCTTATTTAAAAATAGGCAAAAGACTTCTTTTCCAAAGACATAAAAATGGCCAATAAGTACATGAAAAGGTGTTCAACACCACTGATCATCAGAGAAATGTAAGTCAAAACCACTATGAGATATAACCTCATACCTGTTAGGGTGGCTCTTGTCAAAAAAGACATGTGATAATAAATACTGGCAAGTTTGTAGAGAAAAAGGAACACTGGTGCACTGTTGATGGGATTGTAAACTGACACACTTCATGGAAAACATTTTGGAGGTTCCTCATAAATTAAAAATGAAACTACTATATGATCCAATATTCCCATTTTGGGATATATATCCAAAGGAAACAAAACCATTTTCTCAAAAAGATATCCATACTTCCATGCTTACAGCAATATACTTACAACACCAAGGGATGGAAACAATCCAAGTGTCCACTGAAAGATGAATAGATCAGGAAAAAGGTGGAAATCTATCATTTGCAATAACATGGATGAACCTCAGGGGCATTATGCTAAGTAAAATAAGCGAAATAGAGAAAGATAAATACAGCATGGTATCACTTGTATGTAGAATCTTAAAAAAAAAAAGTTGAACTCATGAAAACAGAGAATAGAAAAATGATTGCCAGAGGATGGGAATTGGAGGAGGGGAGGATAGAGAGAAATAGACAGATTAGTAAAAGGGTTCGAACTTTTGGTTATAAGACGAAGTCTGAAGATCTAAAATATAGTTATAAATTGTTTTAATTAATTACCATTAATTTTTAATATAAATATACAATAATGAAGCAGACGCTTCTAATTTCTCTCCCTCTCTAAAACAAAACAATATTTAGCACACTCTATTGAGTATTCTCATGCCAATATAATTTACTCTTGCCTGGATTTTTATTCCTACCATTTTTAGGCTCCCAAGGTTATCATAATTAACAGCTAATATTAAAGCTACTGACACTTTTAAAATTAATTTTTGAGTTCACACTTTTCCTGTGTCCAGTATTTCTACTAGTGAAAAATCTTTGAATCATAAACTCTTAATCTTCAGATTGCTAGAAATGTCTCTATTTTAATTTAATTCTTGAATTCAAGTTTATTTAAGTATAAAATGAAAAATTAGGGGCGCCTGGGTGGTGCAGTCAGTTAAGCATCCGACTTCAGCTCAGATCATGATCTGGTGGTTTGTGAGTTCGAACCCCACATCGGGCTCTGTGCTGACAGCTCAGGGCCTGGAGCCTGCCTTACTGTGTTTCCCCCTCTCTCTGCCCCTCCCATGCTCATGCTCTGCTTCTCTCTGTCCCTCAATAATAAATGTTAAAAAATTTTTAATGAGAGATTAATCATTTTTAGACCTGTTTAATATGGCTATCCATTTGCTTTTGGTGTTTGTTTTATAAAGAGGTCTGTTTTAATTGTCATTTCTTTGTAGATAATTTACCTTTTCTGTGTGATAACTTTAAAGTTATCTTTCTCTTCATTCTTGTATTATGAAGTAACTACTTTTATGTTCCAAGCATTTTCATATTTTTTTATCTTAATCCATATAAACAACCTCTGTACTTTTAGAGATATTCTACAACTCCATTAAAATTGTATTGCTGAACATTTATATTTATTTATTCGACTTGTATGTGCTTTTATTTCCCTAAAAACTTGGGTCCCTCTTGATTTCTTGAAAAGTGTCTTATTCTCTTTCCTTAATGTTTTTATTTTCATCAAATTTATGCAGCCACTTAATTTAAAAGAGTCATATGATTATACAAAGCTTTCTGTGAAAAGTAACAGCTGCCATCACTGCTAGTAGCCTTCTTTTCAAAGAAAGCAACCTTGGCCTCTTTCAGTAGATTATTTTAGGGTTTACTTCTACCTCTCTTAATATTGCTAATTGATTTCTTAATTTTTGTAAGTAGGCTCCACATACAATGTGGGACTCAAACTTATGACCCTCACATCAAGAATTATAAGATATACAGAATGAGCCAGCCAGAAGCCCCATGATTTCTCTGTCTTAAGCATTATCAATATTGACTTGTCACTACAGAGGGTGATGATTTAGCCTTTGTTCCTCCCTTTGCCTTCATCACACATATACACATGCCCTTTTGTGCTTTAGGACATCCCATAAGTCCTAATTTTATATGACCCCTATCCCAAGTGACTTGCTTCTAACCTATAGACAATGCAACTGTGGCACTGATGTGATTAAGGCCCCAAATCTGTGGTTTCCAAGCCTGGGTAGGCTGACTTGATTGGGCAAAATCCCTTAAAAGAGGGACCCAGGCACTTCCGCTACTCAGAGATGTCCCATTACTGACTTTGAAGAAGGAAGGCACCAGGAGTTCGACAGACATGAGAAAAATGAGCTCTTCTAACTACCTGAAGTTGCTTGGAAATAGGTCTGTCTTTCTTCAGAGGACAATGCAGGCTGGCCAGCACCTTGAATGAGCCTTGTGAGACGGCAACCAAAGGATCCAGCTAGCCTCAGCTTGCACTCCTGACCCACAGAAAATTCAAGATAAGAAATGGGTATTGTTTGAAGCCACTAAATTTGTGTTCCTTTATCACAGCAATAGAGAATTGGTACTCCCTCCCTTCTCAATTTCCCAAACAGAGTTTTGGTCTCATCAATTTTGAGGGTTTATGTGATTACAACACACAAGCTCTCATCATAACTAAATAAATTATGGTGACTTTTCCTTCCTGCAGAAGTACTAATCATTGCTCCCCTCCGCCACCCACCACCTTTTCTTTGTTATGGTATTTTTTAGTTGTCTAATTTTCCTTTCAAGAGATTGAAATATTTTATTCTATCAGTTTCATTGTCCTGGGTCTGTTCCAGAGGATTTTACTCGACTTAATTATAATTAGTTTCCCTCTAATCCTAAAACAAGCTATCATGCTGTTCCTCCCTTTCTGATCATCGTGGGGAGGCCCTGACTCCTTTCCTGTGTGGCAGATGTTGTTTCCCAAACCACATGTATTCCTCCTTCCCTTGTTTGGTGACTCATGTCTTCTAGAGGCTTCATGTCTTCATTCCACCTATTGATTTCATTGACATTTTGGCTGGGTATATAATTGCAGTGAGAAATTTCCTTCAGAATTTTGAAACCTACATTACTTAGATACCTTCCTGTCTATGGCCATACCACCTGGACACGCCCAATCTTGTCTAAGTACGTTCTCATGTCACTGTTGGAAAGGACAAAGCTTTTCTGATTCATATTCCTCTGTTTACAGCCTACTTTCTTTCCTCCTTGGAAGTTGAGATGCTTCTCTTAGTCTAAGTGCTTGCAATTTCAAATTGATGTGGCTTGGATAGTTTACAAGATGATTTGCTTTTGCAAATTAGTCCATTTTTGGTTGCTTCTCTTTTACGTTATTTTTCATTTTTACATATTTGTAGCAAAGAAAGATGCATCAAAGCATGAACTCACAGCACCATGTTGACTGAAATAAACTACTTTAGAAAGTCAAAAACATAAATAAGGGCGGCGCCTGGGTGGCTCAGTCAGTTATGCTTCCTATGCATAACTTTGGCTCAGGTCATAATCTCATGGCTCATGAGTTAGAGATCCATGTTGGATTCTGTGCTGACAGCTCAGAGCCTGGAGCCTGCTTCAGATTCTGTGTCTCCCTCTCTCTCTGCCCTCCCCCACTCACAATCTGTCTCTCTCTTTCAAAAATAAATAAACATTTAAAAAAACAGCATGGTAGCAGCAGAGGAGAAAAAACATAAGTTAAACAATAAAGTTAACAGTTTTACATTTAAGGTATTGAAATATATTCTTACTAAGAAAATTAGGGGTACCTGGATGGTTCAGTCAGTTAAGTGTCTGACTCTTGATTTCAGCTCAAGTCACTCTGGCTTACACTGGGCCTGGAGCCTGCTTAAGATATTCTCTCTCTCTCTCTTCTCTCTCTCTCTCTCTGTCTACCTTTCTTTCTTTCTCTCTCAAAAAAGAGAGAGAAAGAAAGAAAAAGAAAAGAAAAGAAAGAAAAAGGAAAAAAATTAAACTTGGACAAATGAGACATAAAAGCACTAAACACTAATAATCTCAATTTGCACAAAATATTTTCTTACTACAAAAGAAAACCCACTCCACTTATATCTTATTGAAATATATTCTTGTTTAGATTTTTAGTTGTAGAAAGTCTTGAGTGAAGAAATTAAACTGTATATTTGTTAAACTTATTACCAGGTGAATTTAAAATTGTGTAATGGAATTTTGAGCTTAAAGACTTTCAATTAAAATTAAAATGTCTCTTGGGTTCAGGGATAGAGAAAGAAAGTCTTAATTTTTATGAAAGTGCAAAGAATAGAACAATTTAGAAAAAGCACAAAAAGTGACATCATGGTCTATATTTGTCAAAGAGAACAACCACAAAATTTTGCTAAAAAGAATTTCTGAAATACCTCAGAATATCATGGTCTATTCTTTCATTTTGCTTCTAGGATCCTAGATACATACTAGTAAGAGGGTAGATTCCTATTTAGTTAACATCTTACAAACTTCTAAAATGATAAAATAGGTTAAAATATGAATGTATACTACTCATCCTCCTTCCAAAACAAAGAATTGAATATAACAACATAGAAAATTAAATTTTTGTCTCCTTTTTCCTCTCTGGAAGTTGAGAAACTTCTAAAGTATTTAAAGTATTTAAAATTTCAAATTGATGTGCCAAGATGATTTCCTTTGCAAATTAGTCCATTTATGATTGTTATCTCTTTTTTATATTTTATCTATCATTTTTATGTATTTGTAGTAAAGAGGATGCATCAAAGCATGAACTCACTACACCATCCCAACTGAAATAAACTTCAGCTTTACTCCTAATAAAGACCAAAAGTATATACCCATTTACACTTAGATTAAGAACATTGCCAAAATGATGTGTGAAAGTATTATTGGTTTTTTGTTATTAACTTATACTTAAATATAAAATATTTAATATGTATTATCATAACATATAACTTTATAGATTATGTACATAATATAATATAAAATATATAGCATTTTATACTAATATATATTTGTTATATATTAAAATGGTAATATATAAGTATGTGTATATATCATTTTATTTATTATAATGTCATCTTTAAGCTAAATGTGTTTGAATTCTTCCTTTCTAGAACCAAGAACAGAATTCAGTAGTTTTGAATATATAAAGCTTTCTCTTTTTTTATTGTTTTTTTTACATTTTTTATTTATTTTTGAGAAATAAAGAGAGAGAGTATGAGCAAAGGAGAGTCAGAGAGAGAGGGAGTAAAGCTTTCTAAACCATAAAAGTATTTTAAAGATCCCCAACAATATTTCTCATCCCACATCCTCTTCTATATACTTTTGCCACCCCTCCCATTGAAAGTGATTTCTGTGTCTCCCTCCACTTGAATCTAGGAGGGCTCACGATTGCTTTGATCAATTAAGCAAAGAGCAAGTTGACTGTGTGACATCCAATAAGTCAAAACATGAGATGTGGTTTTTGTTTTGTTCCCTAGAATACTCATTCTTGACGCTCTGAGTCATTATGTAAAAAGTATGACCACCTAAAGCCACCAAATAAATAAATAAAACATAAAAAAAATAGAATCATGAGAGACTATTGAATACTGAAAACAAACCGAGGGCTGAAGGGGGAGGAGGGAAGGGGGTGATGGTCATGGAGGGGGACACTTGTGGGGAGAAGCACTGGGTGTTATATGGAAACCAATTTGACAATAAACTATTATAAAAAAATAAAAATAAAAAATAAATAAATAGTGATGTGATAAAAAAGACATTTTTAATGATAGAAAAACACAAATACTTCAGGAAAAAAGTCTATAAAAGAAAGGAATGATCCAAATATAAAACAAACCAAATTAAACTATAAGAGTATAGTTGACTATAATTCAAGATTCCTCTTTGAACTGAACAGGTTTTGTGGCTCATAATTATATCTTTTGTCTCTGAGTCCAATCATAATATGAAGTTCTAATTGTGACTGGTATTTACATAATTATATTGCTGTTCATTATTTATCAAATTTTAGATTAACTCTGAAGGCAAATCCTAGGAGAATTAATTATCATAATAGAATAGCATGTAAAAGTTATAAACTCTGATGGCAAAATAATGATATAGCTGAAAGAAATTGGCAGAGGAGAATGTAGGAGACAGATACAGAAATGCTTTCCCATCATTTTGCATAATGGGGAGTAAAGAGTTATGGCTCAAAGTTGTATATATCAGTTAGTAATATGTTCAATGGTAAGTTACAAGAAAACAATGATTAAGAGTAATGAGAATATGGGGCACCTGCCTGACTCATTCAGAAGAGCATGTGACTCAATCTAGGAGTTGTGAGTTCAAGCCTCATGTTGGGTGTGGGGATTACTTAAATAAAAAAATTTAAAAACTTAAGCAAACCCCCCCCCCCAAAAAAGAGTAATAAGAATACATGTGAGTGTATCTGCATCAGTCCCGGACTAGTACACCTTTTCAACAATTTCACAAAGAGCTGGAATCTTCCTTCCTTCCTTCCTTCCTTCCTTCTTTCCTTCCTTCCTTCCTTCCTTTCTTGTATTTCAGGGCCACAGAAGGGCTGCTGTGCCTCCTCACTTTATGTTCACATTCCAGACCAGATGGAGGGGACACAGTCAAAGCTAATAGGAAACTGGGTATTGAGTGATTCACAATAACATCCATCACAATGAGGAAAATAATTTTAGTACATAATTTGAAGTATTCAAGATAATATTACTGACCACATTCAGGAGGTGGAAACACACCTCATTTGAGCTAAATTATGTCATTATTTAGAGCAAGGAGTCAAAAAATTCCTAAATTGACATATCAGGAAATACAAATAATACCCAAAAAATTTTAAAACAAGATTAAAGGGAGTTTTGCCTTAGGAATACAGATGAGATATTGGTGAATGGGAGGGCCTTCCAGGAGAGTTTTGCTTTTCTTCCATTCACATATTCCATAAGAATGATTGGTGGACTTTTATGTACAAAAAGTTTTTCTCATCACTAGGGAAGGTAAAACAACAATGTCCTTCCCTTCACTGGTATTCTAGTAGCAAGGAAAACAAAAGGAGATACATATAATCTCAGACAGTGATATGTGCTAAGAAGATCTAAAGAATGTGTGACTAGGGTGATTTGGGATGGGATCAGGAAAGCTCTCTCTGAAGAGATGGCTTCTGAGCCAAAATGGAATAAGGTACTGTCATCAGTCCTGTGAAAAGATTCAGCTACAGAGAAGGGTCTGTTATACTTTAGAGGCTGGGATAATATATTCACTGCTTTGAAAATCCAGAGGGCTGATTCCCAACTGCTCTCCCAAGCACTAATGAGGTTCTATTTTTAACTGTTATTGATCAAAACTGTCAGAACAGCACTAATCAGTTTCATCCAAAGCCAGGAAATAATCTGTAATAGTGCGAACCTTGAATCCACTGTGTTAATACAACTTCTGAGGCCCTAAAACCACATCCACTCCAATGAGATATATTTCAAGCTGTAGCTGCTAGCAGAATTCTGCATTTATCCAGGCATCAAGAACCTCTAAGGAAGAATGAGTAGAATAACAGACTGGAGAAAATAACTTTGGATTTGAATCCAATCTAAGATTTTTGGACTTTGGGCATTTACTTCTAAGGGGAGGACAATTTTATTTTAGATTTGGTGTCTTCTGAATTGTAATGTTCGACCTGAATTTGTAAAAAAGCTCTATTTTTGCACTTCAGTTTCTCCTAAGGAATTTAATAAATGCAGAGGATAAATTTGGGGTGACTCTAATACTGGCATTTTGTTGGTGGAAAGTATTTATGTTCATTATAGCACTCATGTTCAAGGCAGAACTTCTTATATGATACATTAAATAATGTGACTGCATATACCTTGGACAACATATAGACTCGGGTATAAAATTTCAGTCTTTAAGTCATGGAGATGATTTGATTACATACTCTTGTGAACTACTGCAAACAGTGTATAATGTCCACAGTGGTCCCAGGAGACAGGATCCAAGGGAGCAGAGGTTGGCATTCAGGAAATGAACTCATGAAATTGAGAGGAGGGCTGTTCTGAGTCTGAGGATTGCCTACACCTGAGCTGGCGACAGAACTGTGGTGACAATCCTGGTCTCTCCTGTCCCTTTACTCTTGCTGACATGACTGGTAAGTAAGGAAAGAATAAACTAGGTATATGGTACCTGCCTCACTGTTCCTCTTTTCTTTCCTAAGACTTTCCTGCCAATAGAGAGGATTTCTGTTCTACAGTGCTGCCTACGACTGTGGCTAATTCTAGGGGTATGAATAGTAAAGATTGGTGGTCCAATAGAATCTAAATCCACCAGACAACTTCTTTTAATTTTTTTTTAAATGTTTGTCTAGGTTGAGAGAGCAGAGGACAGTGTGCACGTGAAAGAGAGCGGGGCAGGGACAGCGAGAGACAGAGAAAGAGAACCCCAAGCAGGGTCTGTGCTGTCAGCGCAAGCCTGATGCAGGGCTCAGTCCCACAAACCTTGAGATCTTGACCTGAGCCATAACCAAGAGTCAGCCACTTAATTGACTGAACCGCCCAGGAGCCCCCACCAAACAACTTCTACCTTGTCAATTCTCTTGGAACCTGTTCCTCTAACCTTCCAAATATGTACCTGGTGATTATGTGATAATGATTTTTGTCTTAATTGGCAGCATCCAATATTTAATAATTAAATTTATTAGAATGCCCGGCAGCATATAGTAACACGCATTGTTTAGAGCTCAAAGATTCAAGCAACTTTCCCAAATTCATAAAGTGGTAGAGCAGAGATTTAAATCTAGGTGTGTCACACATAGAGACCTAGTTCTCCAGCAGGAATCTGGTGGCCACTCCTTCCCACATGAGAAACATTTCACCCAGAATTCTCTTCCTCAATTGTAGAAGGGAGTAGAATTCTCTTAAGTGACTACTGAATAAAATAACAATTCTATAGGAAAATTAGGCAGGTTTATGTGGATAACTTACTCCCATGAGGAGTCACAAGGCATTTCATAGGGCTCCAAGGGTGACATTCTGCTGTCATATTCTATAATATCACATTAGTTCAGGAAGAACCTTTTTCAAGATGATTTAATGACAGACAGGCTAGGTTCCCCAACAAACATGCTTGAATACCTCCCCTGAAATTTTGGGTTCCACACCCAAATGGATTCCTCTCTAACCCCTGAGGAGAGTAAATATGTTCAGCTCTCCTGGGATCCTTACCCACTTTCATCAGGACATTCTGAATCCTCTGCTATTATTTCCAAAATTCATACTTCGAACATATTGTAATCTTAATTCTGAAAACATTCCCATATATGATGGTAGTGCTTAAGAAATAAGCATAAACTTCTGTGGAAATTTCATTTAATTAAATATCATGACTTAATTCTGTGTACCTCATATGTAGAAATCAGAAACTAGGTGCTTCAGAGAATATGTATGGAAATAAATGAGATGAGATACATCTTTGACTCCTCAAGGAGTCCATTGTCTACAAGGAAGTTAAGGCAAATCCAAACTTAATATAAGTGGTATAAAATACAAAGCATCACATAAGAGATATAAATCAGGAGCACCTGGGTGGCTCAGTCCACTCACCTTGGGTCTTGATCTCAGGGTCATGAGTTCAAGCCTTGTGATAGGCTACATGCAGGGCGTGCAGCCTACTTAAAAAAAAAAAAGATACAAATCAAATGCTATGAGAACTCAAAGGAAGAGAAGTTATATGCTATTCAGGAATTAGGAAAGAATCTGTCATGAGCCTTATTGATAAATGAGATTTCAATAAGCAATGGCAGAAAGAGGAAACTCTAGGTGAGAAGAACCACAATGAAAAAAGTACAAAAAAGGGGAAAGAAGAGATGTGTTCATAAATATTTTTTAATTTAATACACGCCTAAGTCTGGCCAAGGAAATTTAAGCAGAAGTGTTGTGAATATTTCCCAGAAATCTCCTTACTAGGGAAAGAAGTCCTGTTTCTTCCCTCTCCTCCTTCCAGCAGCTGGGAGTCCTGATATAGTGACATTCAGGCAGCCAGAGGACTTTGAAGTGACCTGGAGAATAAAAGTCACATGAGTTGGAGAATAAAATAGAAATATCCTAGTTTCTGGTACTGTGGACGTCGTATAGTCTGATCTTGACTTCTACTTTTGACTATTCTTATAGAGAAACACATTTCTACTTTTTTATGCCATTGTTTCAGAAATCTTCATTATTGGCATCTGGAACAAATCTAGCCTAACCAGGTGGGTACTCAGGGAGGTCAAGTGGGAGAATATAGATCTTTGTACCTTTCATCTCCAATGTAGAAAACCCAGCAGAAGAGAATTCTGCTTCAGAAATGCCAGAGGGAACAGAAGGAAAGATACTAAAGCTGTCCATCAAAAAGAGTATGATTAGGGACCAGAAATATTGAAAAAAAATCAAAGAATTCATTCTTTTAGGTCAAAATCTATTAAATTTATTTCACTGTTGAATTTGATTAAATTTATTCATTGCTAAATGTATCTGATTTCACCCCCATCTATTTTGTTAACTTTGTGCCACTTTTCATGGTGAAATATGAAAACTATGAAAAATAGCTATCCTAAAGAGTGAAATTTTATTAACAAAAAGAGTATTTGAATGGCATCTCAGCTGTGCTCACTATTTTTCATCAAATGTTACACTTATTAGTTTCTTAGCTTGAGAAAGAACACAAAGAACAGAATAGAAAGAGAAGACTATGCAAACCAATAAAACCCATTCCCCAATTCCACACTCACCCTCAATCCAAGATGCACAAAACACTAGCCCTTTCTCTTGCCCTGCCAAAGCTTTGGGAATTTATTCTAAGTACTTCATTTAACCATGCAGAGCACAGTCCTAGGACTGAGTATTAGAGGCACAACATTATGCCAGAGCAAAGGCAAATGAACATCACATCCTCCATACAAAGAGCCACTCCTGCTCCTGTGAGTGAAGTATGGACTGTAACACTTTAAGAGCAACATTATCAGAGAAATACAAATCAAAACCATAACGAGATGCCACCTCACACCTGTCAGAATGGGTAACATTAACAACTCAGACAACAACAGATGTTGGCGAGGATATAGAGAAAGAGGATCTCTTTTGCACTGCTGGTGGGAATGCAAACTGGTGTGGCTACTCTGGAAAACAGTATGCAGGTTCCTCAAAAAATTAATAACAGAACTACCCTATGCCCCAGTGATTGCACTATTATTATCTAAAGAATACAAAAATGCTCATTCAAAGGGGCACATGCACCACAATGTTAATAGCCACGCTATGAACAATAGCCAAAGTATAGAAATAGCCCAAAGGTCCATTGACTGATGAACAGATAAAGATGTGGTGTGTATATTCAATGGAATACTACTCAGCAATCAAAAAGAATGAAATCTTGTCATTCTCAACAACATGGATGGAACTAGAGTGTATTATGCTAAGTGAAATAAGTCAGAGAAAGACATATCACATGTGGAATTTGAAAAACAGTAAGAGATGAACATATGGCAAGGGAAGGAAAAAATAGATAAAAATAGAGAGGAAAGCAAACCATAAGAGAACAAACTGCGGGTTGCTAGAGGGGAAGTGGATGGGGGATGGGCTAAATGGGTAATGAGCATTAAGGAGGGCACTTGTTAGGATGAGCACTCGGAGTTATATGTAAGCAAGCAATCACTGAGTACTACTCTTGAAATCAATACTATACTTGGTTAGTTGTTAACTAACTTGAATTTAAATAGGTAAGTTTTTTAAAAAAAAAAAGAGTAATATTTTGGTATCTATGACTTAAACAGTGTGTAATTCACAATGAAAGGACACTGAATTACATGTATCATTATAAAAACATTCACCTTCTATTGAGTTCATATATAAATATTCCTTGGCATTTCCTCACTTGCTGTCTTTGATGAATTTGCCAGCTTTATCTCCTCTTCCATCACTTATGTCCTTTCTTACCTTCTATGGGATGATGTTTCTCTGCGTTTCTGTTTCTCTTTCTGGCAGTGCAACTAGTGCTCTGTTTCCTGGGCTTTGTCTTCCTTCTAATTGTAGATTGTTATTTTATTCCCTTCCCAATTTAGGGCTATACCCTAGATACATCCATCTTCCCTACCTAAAATCACTGTTCTTGGAAAGCTCTTTGAATTTCATGATTTCAGCACTAACTCCCGTGTTGGTGGCTGTGACTCTAACACCTACACATGCTTGTGCTTGCCTCTCCAGCTGCCTGTATAAAGCACCTCACAGAAGACTCACTAGAACTGACTCCTTAACAAGTACACAGCTTCCCAAATGCGTACATCCTTCATAGCCATTATTTCAGGTAATAGCTATAAACTCTCTTCATCATTTCAAGCTAAAGACACTGCTCGTACAAAACTTTTTAACAGCTTCTTGTTGAAAACAAAAAAGTCTTTAGACCTTATTGAAAGCCTTCAAATATGTCCTAAACATTACCATATTATTTATCCTATTGAAGATTCCAAAAATTATGTATCACCCTTTGTTTGAATTTCACTATTCTTCTACATAGAGGACTCTTCCCCTCTCCACTTGCAAAATATTAATTAGCATTCAGGTGTTACATCAGATGCTCCCTTCAATAAAGTTACATGAACAGAAATAGAATTCTACCCATTCTTCTTCTGTGGCATCTAATCCTTTTTATCCTAATTATATCTTGATTACATGTCTTCTCTTTTTACTAAATGACTGGTCAATAAGCTTTATAAGACTGGATTTATGTCTTATTCATGTTTGATCCCTCTTTCCTGCAGCTCCTATTAAGGAACTATGTATCTACCAATCAATCAATCTGTACTGAATAAGTAAGCAAAGTGAGTTAAAGACCTTAGAAAAAAGCCAGCATGAAATACTCCAATGAGAATGTTTGAAAATGTTCTATCTCATCCAAAATGTGTCAGACAAAAGATAAATGGAAATCAGGGGACTTAGGCATCATAAGGTAGATGAGCATTCACTACATCATGAATCATATTGAAAAATTATTTCTAAAATATTTCTTAGAAGCTAAATATTTCTCACTAATGCTGCTTTTCTACATATTTATGTCTAACTAGTTCCAAGAAAATCTAAGTGTTTTTAAGATTCATATCATCATAAAAGCAAAAGACAGATAGCATCCAATTAGAATCACAGCATGCAGTAAAACCATATCATAGTCTAATGTAATTAGTTACTATCAGCCCATGATGTCATAAAACATGGCTGTCTTCTTCACCATTGGCTCTCCTGGTACCTAGCATAGTTTCTCACACATAGTAAGTAATAAATATTCACACTTCCCTTAATATTATTTTAACTAAAAAACAAAATGACCTTTCTGATTCTCTGGCCCCATTGCCCAACAAAACAACCATTAAAACAATTTTATGCAAATAAAATTATTATGTATTTTATGCTTATGATGAGGTTTGGGGGTGATGGGGGTTCCTGGGGTCCAGAGCCAGCAGCCAAGAAAAAATTCTTGAAGATGTCTTTGGTGCAAAAAGGTGATTTCATTAAAGCCCGGGGACAGGACTGTGGGCAGGAAGAGCTGCACTGGGGTTGTGACAGGTAACTGATTATATACCCTCAGGGCGAGGGGATTAGGGATAGAGTAAGTCTCTAAGGAATTTTAGAAGCAAGGTTTCCAAGACCTTGAGGGGCTTGGTGTTGCTAGGGAAAGGCCATTTATTACCAATTAGTAAAACCTCAGTCTTGAGACCCCCCTCAGACATGTATGAGGGGAGAGGGCATAAGCTTGGAGTATGATTGCCAGCATATATCTTGGGGCAGTTGAGATAAAGGAAGTAGACTTACAGGATCCTCATGGTTGGGATAATGTTAAGCTAAGATTCTCTTTTGCCCCCAGCAAAGTGCCATCATCCAGGCAGCTGAGCTCCTAGAGGGAGGTCATTCTGTTGGGTTCAAGGAGTTGTCAATGGTCTGTAGGCAGTAAGGAAATTTAATTTTTCATTTGCCCTAGTTTCCCACATGGCCATGGCAAGCACTTAAACCCCTTTCCTTTGTTCGTGGGCAGCCAGGAGTGTCTGAGGAATAACACACGTATGGCGGGGGGGGGGGTAATATTAGCTTGTATTTTACCCTCAGCTCACCCCACACTCCATCATCACTTACATACCTCAAATCCACATTTCCTCTTTCTTTTTTCTCTTTCATCCCATAGATATGTCATTCATGTAGGAAATAAATATTTGTTGATTGGATGAATGGAGTTAAATAAATTTGAGTCTGACTTTCCTTTTTAATTAGACTGATAGATCTAAGATGGATTTTAACATTCTAAAGTTTGTGTAAGGATGCAGGTTTGAGACAATAGAAGGGCACACATTGCCCAAGGCAAGAGGGACCACCCTTGTAATACCCTTAACATTCCTATTGCTTAAGGCTAGTTACACCCTATGTGAGGGTCCTGGGTCCTGGGTCTACTCTGTGATTGGTTGACACTCTAAATGTTGTAATTGGATAAACCTGCTGTCAATAATATTGTGTAATAATAATTGGATCACTGTACCTATGTCACAATTTCCTGTAATTCCCCCTTCCAAACTCATAAAAGCCCTACCCCACCTTTGTTCGGGGCTCTCAGCATGGATCCACCAAGCCAGTAAAGTCTGTGAGCCCGAGTTTAGGCCCCGGCCAGCCTAAACCCGTAATAAAGCCCTTTGCTTTTGCATGCGTGACTCGGTCTCCCTGGCGGTTTCTGGTTTTGGGGGACGATAAAGAAATCTTGGGTATTACATTTGCTTTTTTCTGAAAGACTTTGATTTCAAGTATTTAAATTAAATTTCTTGGGGAAAACAAACACAATTCATTACATAAGCATGTAAATTGTAATAGACTTTCAGAGTATCTGTTCTCCAGTTGTAGATATAAACTTTGTGTCTATGAGCATCACTCAGGTTTGAATGACAAAGATTTTAATACTTCATTTCTTTTCTCCCTTCCACTCCCTCACTCAAAACAATTTTCGTTATACAAGCCATGCGAACTTCTCCAAGAAGAAATATAGATTTCAAAATGTCAACTGCTCTAGCAGAAACATGGTTGTTTTCTCGTGTCTTCTCTGACACTTCTGGTTCGCTGCCATATCTTTTCAAAGGTTTGACAGTTCTATTCCTTCTAGCTGATCTGTAGTGCTGCAGTTCATATTTCCTTTGGCTTCAAAACATCCAAGACTTCAAGGACAGACAATGGTTCAGACAGAGCAACTCCCTCCAGCAACCCAATTTAATGGTTTTGAAATATCTTATAAATATACTTCCACTTACAATTTCCAACTGGGATAATAATTTGAAATATCAGAATAAGCTAAGAAAGTTGGTCATCCATTAACATTCATATAACCTTCCTGTAGCGGGTATAAAATCACGGAAATGATAAATCTTTGCAATGAGCAATTTTATATGTCAACTTCACCAGGCCACAGAGTGCCCAGACATTCATTCAATCATTATTCTGGGTGTGTCTGTGAGGGTGTTTTTGGATGAGATTAGCATTTGAATCAGTAGACCAAGTAAAGCTGATTGCCTTCCTAATGTGGGTGGCTGTCATCCAATCAGCTGAATAGAAGAAAAAAGCTCTCCTGCAAGTAAGAGGGAAGTCTTTTTGTCTGACTACACCTCTGGGCTTTGGTCTTTTCCTGTCTTCAGACTTAAACTGATACATTGGCTCTTTTGGTATCTCAAGTTTGCTGGCTTTTGGACTGAAACTTTCACCATCAACTCTCTTAGTTCTCAGCCTTGGTACTACACGATTGTAACAACACGACTAGCTCTCCTGGGACACCTGTTTGCCCACCGAAGACCTGGGGACTTCTCAGCCCCCATAATTTCATGAGCCATTTCCTTGTAATAAGTCTCTCTCTTGTCCCTCTCCTTTTCTCTCTATTTTTCTCTCATACATGTTAGTATTTGTTTCTCTGGACAACTCTGACTAAGACAGTCTTGAACACAGGATATTTTTATCACTGAGGGCAATTTCCAGTCACATTTGCTGCAGGTAATGGTGAGAATAAATATGGGTCACATTTGGTAGAAAAAAGGGGTTTTTAAGTAATAGTGAAAGGTATGTCAGTGTTGTACCCGGATTTTAATATCACCTCCTAAAACCAGAGATTACCTGGGAGACTGAATCACGCATGCAAAAGCAAAGGGCTTTATTACGAATTTAGGCCCGGCCAGCCTAAACTTGGGCTCACAGACTTACTGGATCCACGTGGAGGGAGCCCCGAACATGGCAGGGCAGGGCCTTTTATGAGTTTGGGAAGGGGGAGTTACAGGAAATTGTGACACAGGTACAGGGGTCCAATCAATATAGCATCACATCATTGACAGTAACTTTAACCAATTACGGAGTGGACCCAGAACCCTCAGATAGGGCGTGACTAGTCTTAACCTCCATCCTTAGGCCTGCCCCCAGAAATGTTAATGGTGTTAGCTGGCCTTCAAGGTCAGAGGGGAAACCTGAATCAGACCTGCATCCTTACATCAGATATCAATAATCCTGAAAGGTATTTCCATTCTATACTCCAGGGAAATCAATGATATTTCTCCTAGAGACACTCTATTTTGTTTTGGGGTTTTTTTTGTTTTTGTTTATTTTCATCTAAGAGCATTCAGTGAGTATTTCAATAGACTTCAGAAGTATTGACACTACTTATAGCTCTGGCAAGGAATAAGTTTTGAGCAACTACCATTAGGAGCAAAAAATCCAGAAACTACAATACAATTTATATGTCATGTCAATGAAGTATGTTTCTTTTTCTCCTTCAACTATTTCTGTTTCAAATTTTAAGGACCTTAAACATATGAATTTAAATAAATGAAACATACTTTGAAATTCAACCATTAAAATAGTAGGATATAGTCTCTGGTTAAGAATCAAAAACGTCCATGCATGACTTAGGTAGACCAAAAGCAGATTGTAGTATACACAGAAACTTGATTAGATAAAAATTAATAATCTTGGGAAACCTATGGATTATTCAATTAAGTATTTTGTGAGACAAATTTCAAGTTAAATAACAGAATGCACTAAGTTTTCAATCACATTATAAGAATGTGGGGGGGGCACCTGGGTGGCTCAGCCAGTTGAACATCCAACTTCCGTTCAGGTCATGATCTTGTGGTTCAAGGGTTTGAGCCCCATGTTAGGCTCTGTGCTGACAGCTCAGAGCCTGGAGTCTGCTTCAGATTCTGTGTCTCCCTCTCTCTCTGCCCCTCCCTGGCTCATGCTCTGTCTCTCTCTCTCTCTCTCAAAAATAAATAAATATCTTAAAAATTTATTAAAAAAATAAGTATGTGTGTATAAACGCGTATATGTGTGTATGTGTGCATGTGTGTAATGTAGTGTAAAATAAAATATTTAACTGATCCTGAGACACCATAGAGTCTTCTAAATTTGAAAAAGCAATCATAGCAACAGTTATTCATAGATTTGAATTCTGAACTTGGAAAGTTTAGATATATAATACTTGTAAATCATAAACCACCATAGAATTCAAGGAAGTGAATTGGAAAGCATGATTCAAATTTGATAGACAAGAGGTAAGTAGCCTTAAAATGAAGACAAAACTAGGGGAATGTATAAAAGCCTTATAACAAACAAATCGATTTCTGGAATACACAAAGAACTTCTACAAAATAATAAGAAAGAGACAACATAAAAAGAAGCAAAAGAGAAGGAAAGGTATTTCACAAAAGGGGGAATAGAAATGATTGATAAGCATACCAGTAATACCTGAGGAAGCAAATTAAAATCAACGTGAGATAAACTTTTATTTTGAGTAGATTGGCATAGATTAAAATTCTAACAATGCTACATGCTGGTAAGGATGTGGAATTAAGGAAAGTTTTAGTCATTGTGGGAGGTTTAACTGTTTCAGTAGCTCTGTTAAGTAATTCAGAGCTACCTTGTAAAGTTTCAGGATGTGCCTATGCTCTCACCCATCCGTTCCACCCCTAGAAATTCCTTCCCGTGAACCCCAGAGAACATGTACCAGAGAGACCATGACAGCATCATTTGTGACAGAGAAAGACCGGAAACAAGACAAATAATCACAAAAAAGGACAATGAGTGAATTATTTTGATATAGTCACAGAGTAGAATACCACAGAAGCGTCAAAATTAATAAGCCAAGGTTATACATATGAACATGGAAACATCTCAAAAAAAAACCAGTAGATTGGAAAAGGTCACATGCTGGAGCATTCATGTAGTGTGATAAAATTTATCTGATTTCATAATTAATTCAACAAAAATTAACCATATAAGCTTATATTATATCCATATGGATTTAGAAAATTAAGGGAATGATAGACATAAAATTCAGAATACTGTTTCCCCTGGGAAGAGGAAGGCAAGCAGGGAGGACATTGGGGCACAACTGCACTGGAAATATTCTTTTACTTAAACCTGGTAAAGAGTACACAAATGTTTATTTTTCCTTAATCTATCAAAGAATACATTGTATCCTGTTCATAATTGTCATATTTCCTAACTTCAGTAAATATATATACAACAAAAATGCTGAGAAAATTATTCTACTTAAACAAAGCAAGAAAATCAACTTAACAACAAAGATAGATGGTTGCCACTTTGAGGTCAATAAAAAGGAAGAAATGGGGACATTTCATGAAAGAAACAAGCAATATTTTGGCAAAAACTATTCCTGTTCTTCCTCTGAATTTACTCCACTTTAATAAAAAATCCTACTATTTTACATACATTAATAGCTAGTATAATAATTATAATTAGCAAGCTCAGAGATACTGCTTTGGAATTAAGAATTGGTTCTCTTGAATAGCCAATTATTTTAGTACACTTTATAGCCTAATAAATGAGATGTATCATTGTTCATCTTTCTAGGTCCCAATATTGAATTCAATTGTAATCTGATTTATTTCCTTAACATTCACATCCGTGCATCCTGGGACAGTCATTCTTTCATTTATTTTTGTTTGAGATTCTTTGTACTGAGCACATTTTCCTGCTCTGTGTTTTTGCATTTCTAACTGGAGCATAGCTATGTACCCAGCCATAACTTACAGGTAGTGGCGAAGAGCACTGTTTGAACCCTAACTCCTGAAATCAACCCCTGCAAAATCATTTAAGCATTCCGGGTCTCGGTTTCCTTATCTGCAAAGTGAGAATGGTAGTAGTGCCACCCATATAGGATTGTGGGAGGATTAAGAGAATTAATACATAGGAAGTGTTTAGAATAATGCCTGACAAGTAGTAA